>NC_042362.1:3204772-3525000 GCF_002563875.1 Besnoitia besnoiti | reverse complement strand
TTGTGGCGGCGGTTCCACAAGGGGAGCACTCGTGAGGCGGGTCCTGGTGCAGCGTCGTCGCCTCTCATCAGTCGCGCCTCGTTTGGCAAGCGAAGCGATACTGGCACTGTTTCCAGCCGGTGACGAAGAAGTCATCTCCCTGGAACGGCAGTGAGTGGCTAGTCCCGGACACGAGGTGTGTGTTCGTGTGTGTCTGCGGGTCGAGTGATTCACATAGGGAACTGAATTGGAAACTGAGTGTGCGGCAGGTAATACTGCCGGGCGCTCCCCTAGTCCCTTTCGGCGTTCGCAGCTTGGCTCTGTCTGTTCACACTGCTTCAGAGGCTGCTGTGCTCCTGCGCTTTGACCACGCACCGCGGGACCGGTGAGGCTTGTGTGGCTCTGTTTGCATTCCCACGTCACGGTGCGGTGGTGGACGCAATCCCTCAGAGTGGAAGAGTAAGCGGCGGGGCCACGTAGAAGAGGGTCGGGGGGAAACGGGCGGCATCGGGGAGGGAGGGGGGGGGGGGGAGGGGGGTTCGGGGGGAGGTCGCTGGCGTGCACAGTTTACAGGTGGAGCCTGTAGGCAGGTGTTGCAGTTTGGGTCATGCATAGTGCCCTCGGGGTGAGGTGGTCGGGAAGTCTGCCTGCTCCGTGCAGCCGGCGCAACAATGAGGCCAGGAGGAGGATTCTTCGCGTGGGCAGTATAAAAGTGTCATTGGTTCCCTTGCCGCTGATCTTCATCAGTTTTTTTGCAGTTGTCTGTGCCCAATCTCGGTGAGCCCCGCGACCGCTCACGAAGGGGTGCATTTGGAGACTGCACGCGCAAAAGGATGGAGGCTTGACAGGTTTCGGTGGTGAGGCCGTAGCGTATGTGGCTACGTCTCACAGAAGGTGGCAGACGTTCTGTGCGTGCGAAGGAGTTCTAGGGAGGTCGAAGGCGGTCGCCCCAAGGTGGACGTGGTGAAGCGGAGACCAAGTCCACGCGGAGTAGCTGCGTGGCATTTATGTGGCACAGCGGGAACCTGGCCATGGCTGGCAGCACGTAAGTCAGGTGTAGGAAGAGGCAGAAAAGGAAAGGGGAAAGGTTTAGGGTGCCGGATGGGCAGGCGGTGGTCTGTTGAATGGCGCATCGCAGGCCATGGAGCCTGACGTGCGTGTGTCGGTGTGTGTGTGTGAGTTGTCTGTGCCAGACGGGGGCGCGGTGCAGCGTGATCGCCGCTGGGTGAGTGGTTGACATTGTTTTGTTTTGAATGAACGGTGGCCCACGGCTCGCGAGGTTGGCAACAGCCGACAGCCCGTTAGGGTTTGCCGTGCCACCTGATGAGGTATTCGCTAGGATCATTTTGTCTATGTGGCTAGGGCAAACGTGTAACGGGAAGACTGTGGTGACTGTTGCACCCTACCGACACTCCCAGCGGCACCATGCACCAATCTGATAATATCTGTAGCCGCGCGTATGTGTGTCTGTCTTTTTGTTCCAGGGGCTGTTTGCTCCCGGCTTTACGTCTCGTTTCTTTCTGGTGAGGCCGAGGCTAGCGGGATATTCAAGAGACGCGGCAGATATTGTCGCGCATAACCAAGGTGTGCACCCGGTAGTGTCCGGCAGGTGGGAGTATTGTTGACGTGATTGTGCTTAGAATGGGTCTTTGAATGGTGCCCTGAGCACGAACGCTGTTCTGTGGTGGAACGCACAACGGTGTGGCGACGACTATCAATGCGTGCACGTCAGCACGCGGTGGCTTGTGTCGGTCAGTGCACGGTCTGAGTTAGTGTGTTGTGGGGCAAACGGTGGCAGCCTTTGAAGATGAGGTGTCACAAGGAGATGTCATGTCGCTCTGGTGGGTGCGCAGGAGAAAGAGGTAAGGAAGGCAGAAGTCTCAAAATGAAACTGAAGGACGGGTGCTCCCTAGGGGCGTGGATCGGGCTGGAACTGGTGCCGGGGCATGATAGAACAGGAGCGACCCCGTTGCCCGTAGCGCCCCTCGAATGGGTGTGTCATGCTGCGGGCCGATTAGGCTTGCAGACGTATCGGGGCCTGGATTTCCAGCCACGCTCCGTACGAATGAAGGTCTCTTCCGCAGCTTGCACATGCCAGTGGGCCCTGTGCGGAGGGAGCAGGAAGTCATACTGGTGTGGAAATGGCCAGCGACTAGAGGTACGTCGAAGCCACGGCATCAGCGCCACTCCGTGCTGACCCGGCGGCCTCCGGCAAGTGAAAGTACTCCGCCAGAATGCTCGGGAACGCTGAACGGCTACACAGTTGTTTCTACGGAGAGTCGTTGACGCAGCATTTCTCGCCGACAGGAGCGTCGGCGGGCGTGTCTCAGCACCGTATGCAGGGGGTCGCTGACGAAACGACACGCGAGCCTTCGGCGTTTGCGTGTTTTATTGGACTGTCCAGTCTATTCCTGTGCCCCGGAGGTTCCCACATCCGGCGAGGTAACAAGTAGGGCTTGCGCATTTCACCACGTGCGAGACGCGTCTGCCAGTTTTTGTCACAGCAGGCGGTCCTGTGGGCGGCGTGCACCCTGCGGCTTGTGCTGTGTGCTATTTTTATTTTCTTTTGCTTGAGTGGAGAGGGAGAGAGAGCAAGCTTCTCTCTGGCATATCGCGTCTCTGGAACCCTGTGCCTATCATCACAGAGGTGGTTGGAGCATTCGCCTGCCGCATGACGCCGGAGAGAGTGTCCGGGGACCGTAGCGCAGTGCTGTGCCATGCCCAGCTGAACTGGCGGACGGCGCACAGTTGGCACACAGAATTCGTTCTAGGGTATCTGACAGAATCACGCTACACGCGTTCGCTGTTTGGCGGCAGCTCGTACGTCGGGTGTTCAGGTTCACTGGCATTGCCGCCGCTCACAGGTCCGGAATTTGTTGAGGGTGCAAGCTGTACAACGCTTGAGGTATTGTGCAGAGAGTGGGTAGCTGTGGGGTAATGGTGGCGAGGTCAGCTAGATAGACGGAAGCACTGGTCACTATAGGGAACCTTCGTCCGCACTTCGGAGCACAGCATTGGATTCGTTTCTATGAGACTACGAGTTTGACCACGTATGTATTTTCCAATGGCAGCAACCCCTGGGTGTAAAAACCGGAGCTTGTGTATCCTGATGAGCACACAGGAGGAAAGGGTACGATGACGTTCAGGAGGCGCTTGATGAGTCAGAGCGTAAAAACAGGGTCGCAACAGCTTGTCTCTTCCTGAAGGCGGCCACTCAGGATACACCAGTCGGCATGGTGACGTACCTCGCGTGTCCCCGCGTCTTGTGCATGTGCTTCCTCGCGAGCACAGTACGCAATCGAGATCGAAGTCGACGTCACAGCGGCCGAGACACCGTCGGGAGGTGACAACACACGGCCGGGTTTATTCAGTCGCAGGAAGTAGGGTCGCTCACTGCCTTGCCATTTGAGGATGCCCGAAGGATGGTTGTGGGTGCAGGAGTCGCTCGGAGTCTCATCCACGCTAAGAAGCAGCCACGCCGCCGGAGCTCATACGTGCCGGTCGACCAAGTGTTTATGCCATCGTGTCGGTACGAGTTCCGCAGAGGCCCGAGCGGAACCGACGTAGTCGCAAGGTGTTCCTGGACAGCGGCCGTCCTGCGCATAGGATATCCGTGTGGGTCGTTAGCAGCCGTGTCGATGCATCGAGGGAGTAACTTCAACCTCGTGCTATGTTTGTCTCGCCGGCGGAGGTGGCGCGGCCTCTGACGAACAACAGCGATGGTAGCTACATGTGACCCCAGAAAAAGGCGTATATTGCCGAAACCTAAGAAGCAGTACCACTCGCGGCGTTCGCCCCCATGTGGGCTCACTACACACACTTTGGAGCACCTGTATCACGGCTGTCTCGCAGGGGGTGGTTTCCGTATGGTGCATTACCCCCGGAGCTCATACAATCTCTACGCTTCGGTTGTTTCATCTTGTGTCACAACTTGTCACAATGTCGAAAGGTGGTTTAGTGGGGGTGGCCGTGCTGCGCAGTCCTGCTGGACTCCGCGTCGCGGTATGTTCGCAACCGTGTGCAGTCATACGAAAGATGGCATGTGGTTTACCCGTCGGCGCCCCCTTGTTTGTCGGCTGATTTTCATTTCCGGGGAGGGGACAAGGGGAATGAAGTGTTTTGAGGCGTTATCTGTAGGATTGTACATCATAGGGGGCGGTGCTGGCCGCCGACCAACCGTCTTCTGGCTGTGCTAGCTTGCAGTGGGTTCAGAATAGGAGGGTGTTGGTGGAAGGTGCCCCAGGCCGGTTCCA
The DNA here is from genome assembly GCF_002563875.1 of Besnoitia besnoiti. Classification (NCBI taxonomy): domain Eukaryota; phylum Apicomplexa; class Conoidasida; order Eucoccidiorida; family Sarcocystidae; genus Besnoitia; species Besnoitia besnoiti. Next base: position 3,520,768 of record NC_042362.1, on the reverse strand, counting down.
CTGATGTGTGATCCGTCCAGCACCGACGAAATGGATGACGTTTGATCGCCGTATCAGCATAATCAGGTTGCCCTGTGTGCGGGCTCGCCTTTGCGCCAGAGGCCATCGCACGTTGCGTTCCGGGTTGCACCGGGTGAGACTGAAGCTGTGACCGAGTCCCTTAATGGGACTTGGATGAAACTGTGGAATTTGGAACATGGCGTTCTGCCCTGACGGTTAACTGCTGTTCTAGAGCGAGTTGCCATGAACGGTTGCGCTGGGCTGCGCCTCAGGGTGCGGGAAAACTGGGCAAGCAGTGGCGGCATTGTCCCTGCTGGAAGGCTTTTTCCGAGACCTGCCCTCACCGCTGGGCTCTTCTGGTGTCGTGATGCATGGAAACAGCTGTTAAAGAAAGTAAGGCCGGCCAAGGTTTAAAGGGCCAGCGCCGGTTGGTGTGTCTAAAAGTGGGCCACCATTCCTGCCATCTGGCATACCCCGGTGTCTTCCCTCAAGACTCCTAAAAAGCCCGATGCACTCTCGTGGCGAACTCACTGTGAGTGGTGGTGACTGTCGGCTCAAGGCCTGCAAGCATTGCCGACAAACCTTTTTTCTCGTCGCTAACTGGACACAGGAGACCCCCGGGCGCGGCGATTCCCACTGTTGCAATATGGTTTGTAGTGTTGCCGGGTGGCTGCATTGGTGGGATTGGGCCAGGTACGCAGTTTAGGCAGAGATGTTCGTCCAACCCGGAGTTCCGAACCCGCTATCGGTGAAGCTCTCCTGCTGCAGGCCACGAACACTGGAAATGGCATCGGCCACCAGAGTCATTTTGCAGATGTCCGGACCGCTGGTCTTGGCCGTACTGCAGCTGCGTTTGCCATGGTCATAAGACGTGGGACCGATGCCTGTTGCTGCATATTTGTGGTTTCTCATGAGTCTGTCGACTTTAAGCAGCCTGCTGGAATCCGCTGTGACTCGCGCAGCCGACGTGTGCATGCAAAGCCCTCTGGTGGGAACCTAAACGTGTTTGACACACATACGGCAGTTCCCACGTGGCTCCTGGGGTGTTCCATACTCTGCTTGGATGTGCCCGCCGCGCTCGTGAACGTTTCGCCGCCTGCTTTTGCATCACATATGATGGCCGACGCTGACGAGTACCTGTGAGCATCCAGCGACTGTCTTGCCCTCGTGCCGTAGACACTGCACGCTACCGACTGCCCTGTCCTACGCTATTCGACATTTGTTGATTGCATGTCCTGTAGCGCACGCCTCTCCCCGAGAATTCTGATGCGCGTGCTGAGCAGCAAACCGGGCAGGGCATGCACATTTGATTCGGTCAGATGTAGCGCAGGTGAGTGTCTAAATTTACCTCTATGTGGTGAGGCGGTTGCATTATCACATGCCCACTACCAGCTCGCCGGGGTTGTGTGTGGCCCCGAGGGGGATCCGTATTACGCGAGGCCGGCAAATGGGTGGATTCGGGGCATGCAACATACTTTGCGGATTTCATTTTCGAAGCGACCCCCATAAAGGACGTGCCACCCAACTGCACGTCTGTGTTTCTACTGATCAACATTGGTTGGATGGGAACATGTGTGTCGGGGTGACAACGGTGAACGCGCCAGTCGTGTCCCGGCGTTGTGTGTCTTCCCGTGCCAACCAATATCACGGCGAGCGTAGTTGTGTAGGTCGAGAGGGTGTGTGGTAGGATACCATGACACTGGATAAGGGGACGTGTCTGTGTGTGACGTGGTGCTCGCGCGTGCCCTTGCAATGGTTTTTAGAGCTCGTGGGTAAGGCATGTGTAGACCGCACAGGCGGGATGGAGCTAGTCGTTTCAGAGGGAGCACGGATGGAGACGGTCCATTCCACGGCGACGGCGGTGGGTGCGGGCAGCAGTGGCTGCCTCTCCAGACTTCCGATGGGGCAATGAGACTCTCGATGACGCCTTGCCAGAAGTGAGGCGGGGTCGATGGGCATTCGATGAGGGCCCACTCGGTAGTGGAGTCTCCAATCCGTATTACGCACTGTAAGGCCGAGAGTTCGGCAACCTTGTGGTTGTTATCGTGGGTGAGCAGGGTCATCTGGGCCAGTGACGGTTCAACGTTTGAGAGAGCAGAACGGTCACCTCTACCTGAGCGTGGTGTTGGAGCCTTGTAGCTCATGCTTGGTTGCGTGCTTGGAGATGACGGTGCCCTTTGGTGCCGGCAAAGCGTTTTTTTCACCCTGGTCACCTGCATGAACGCAAATGCTGATTGGTGAACAAGTCCAGTCGATTGCGTTGAGAGGGCGTCACATCGAACGGGTTACTCCCTCATGTTATGTCTGTCATGCTCTGACGCTCTCAAACACCTTGTCGTACGTTGGCGGTTGCTCCAGTTGCTACTTGAACGTGGCGGAACAGAGGTCAACCTGCGCGCAACGCGTGCGTGGTTGAGAGGTGCGCCTCGCTCCACTATTACGCCGCAGCGTGATGCATGGCGTTTCGGAACCTCCGTGGAAGTCTCTCATCCGTGTCAAATCTGAATTCATGCGCCGGGTGCTTTCTGTGGGATCCGAAGGTTGTTAGTCGCGAGTTCTCGGAGGCAAGCGGCCTGGTGAGGGCTGTTTTATACATGAACAAGCTCGAAAGAGATGAAGCAGGGCTCTCATTTCAGAAATCCTCTGTTAGGTATGTCCCCCGTGAGCGATGGTTGTGACGCGCATGTTTCCGTCGGCATCCTGGTTCTGTCCGGACGGAGCCACAAATGCGAAGAGAAGGAACCAACATCGAGCGAGCGAGCGGACCAGGTGGTCGCACACGGTTTCTGGTACATCCTGCGCATTTTTCACGTTCTTTCTGTATCCCGTGAGTGTTCCCCGCCACTGTGTTGCGAGGATCTAGACGGGTTTTATGCGTTTGCTCGAACGCGGTCGAGCTTTCAAAAAGAAGCATTTAGTCGGTGGATGAAAGACGAAATTGCGAAGTGCGAGCGTGCAGTAATTACGTTGTAAACTCTTATGAACGCGCCAATCTTGGATGAACATCCTGATGGCCTAACGAAACCGCAGTGGTGGTGTCTTGCAACATGGGTGGGGTATTCGGAATGCTTGTGTGGCCTGGAAAAGTAATAACGTGGAGCGTAACAATCGCCAGGGCGCACACCTAAGCCAGACTGGGACGGGTGACTCGAACTGTGTAGCATCCTAAATGGTGGTGGACGCCATCTGTCTTGGCACCGATACCGGGCAGCACAAATTTTAGCAAAGACGACAAGCTTTTTGGGCACTTCCCGTCGCGCTTCGTGAAGGTTCGAGGGAGTTTGCGTATGGGCATCCTTCGCAACCTTTCACAGCGACACGATGACGATGCTGTAGGTATGGGTATTCAATTTCATGGTGGAGTGATGTGTTTCTTGAGTTAAGCCGCGAAGACCAGTGAATGCAATAAGCTAAAATGACCAGGTGCAGTGATTGGCCAAGCTGCAAGGATCTCCTGACGCATGAATCAGTACACCGCGCGTTTGGTTGGTGATAGTCGGCGCGGTCGCTTCAGGGTGACACTGGGAGCGCACAAACACGCCAGCCCAACATTCCTGAGGTAGCGCGCAAGCACTCCGTCATCGCTCGTGGCGGGGGAACAGATTTGTGAGTGTGCTTCGGGCTCGTGGTCTTTGAGGCCACTAGTTATGGATTACTGTCGGTGGTGCAGTTGACTACAATGCATACGTTCGTCACCGGTATGGAAAGAGTTGGCTGTTGGCGGGCGCTAGCTGGGACTTCGAGTGATACTGCCCCGTCGAACCCCATTGTTGACTGCCGCAACATCTCATGACGGCGGCACACACCAACAGGCTCCGTGCCTCTTCTGGGGGGAGGTGGTCGGTGGCGGTTGGGTTGACCTTACTCTGGCGATAGCCGAACAATGTGTGTCTGTCGGTTATGTCTTTTCACGGACACCCGCAGGCCCCCAGCCACTAACGAAGGAATCGTGGAGCAACTGCAGCTACCTGTGTTACGCAAGCAAGCTCCAGTCAGAATGTTGCAGTGGAGCTGCACCAGACAGTGGATCGGGTAACCCTGTCAGCTTTGTTTTGCTTTCTATACCTTCTATGAACACACTCGCCACCACAGGCTGACAAGTATAATTCAGTCCCCCACTATATCATGGTGATCGGCGATGCCTTGCCGTATCTCACCAGAAATCGAGTGGGAAAATAGGAGGCGTGGGCCGGTTCTCAGCCCAGTGGCACTTGTGCTCCCATGCAGGATGATGGCCAGTGGCTGTGGGGACAATGATTCAGGAGACCTGTTCTGGTGCTGGATGCACGTGGTGTGCAACATGAACCCTCCTTTGTCGCAAATATTTGCATGCGATAGCTGTGATGGAGGGGGGTTCCGCCGAGGTAACTCCACCTGTTTACAGGGGAGGTGCCAATGGCGTACTCGGGTGCAAGCTTTAAACTGGAGTGAAAGGATCAGAACAAACACGAGTGCCGGGAAGCGGCTCTGATGTTTTCCTTTTATGTCAACTGTCTCGGTCTTGTACTGCATCCCCCTAAATCCCCGGTGTGGCAACGATATCATGCACCTGTGTGGCATTACCAATGTCCTCCAAAGAAGGTAGGCACCTTGGAAGGGCTGGCGCATTTCTTGGACATACTGATATCTCGATGTAACGGACCCGCATGCATCGCCGAGGGGACAATGACGTGCCGGTAGACAACGCCTGCAATGCAACACCTCTGTACGATGTAATGCAAACGCCGGCAGGCGATACTACAGCCTGAAGTTGCAGAACGACTTTGACGGACACATCACTAGCTGATGGAGAGAATGAGTGACCGTTCACTAGCAAACGTGCGCGGTCAGGCATGAATCAACACTTGCCTTCACAATGCGGAGCAACTCACTTATCACGACCTGCGTGCCTTACGAATCGGCCCTTGAATGGCACCTCTCCGGATAGAAGAGTGGACAATGAGAACATCGTACAACTAGATATGTCTGTCACTTTCGCTCTTCATCTCCAGGAGAAAGACGTAAGATGACAAAGGGGGAGGGTCAGGGGCCAGTCGACAGAGCACCTCAACTGCGATGCGAGGTAGGACTTTGGAACGGCTCGCGATCCCCGATGTAGTTTGTCTTTACTTCAAGGGAGAAAAGGCTCAGCCTCATGAGCATGTGCGGCGTTGTATCACGCACTGTCGAAACCGGTCAGCGACGGGGGAACGGATCACGATTGAGTCAACACTTTTGCTCAGTGGATCTTCTGGTGGTCTTATGAGCAGTTCTGCACTACTTGATGCGTGCAGCGGCAGCAAGTATGTCGCCCCTAGATGCAGGCCACAATCACACAAGCGCGGACTGACACCTCACATCCATATATGGCATGACGGATTCCGTCGCCCCGGGTGTCCGCCCTTATACGCGCATGCCCACGCTGTTCCTGACAGTGGCGGCAGAATGACTGGCCGTTCACACGTATGTGTGCGCGGTCAGGCATGAATCAACACTTGCCTTCACAATGCGGAGCAACTCACTTATCACGACCTGCGTGCCTTACGAATCGGCCCTTGAATGGCACCTCTCCGGATAGAAGAGAGGACAATGAGAACATCGTACAACTAGATATGTCTGTCACTTTTTTTCTTCAGTTCATCGAGAAAGAAGTAAGATGACAAAGGGGGAGGGTCAGGGGCCAGTCGACAGAGCACCTCAACTGAGATGCGAGGTAGGACTTTGGAACGGCTCGCGATCCCCGATGTAGTTTGTCTTTACTTCAAGGGAGAAAAGGCTCAGCCTCATGAGCATGTGCGGCGTTGTATCACGCACTGTCGAAACCGGTCAGCGACGGGGGAACGGATCACGATTGAGTCAACACTTTTGCTCAGTGGATCTTCTGGTGGTCTTATGAGCAGTTCTGCACTACTTGATGCGTGCAGCGGCAGCAAGTATGTCGCCCCTAGATGCAGGCCACAATCACACAAGCGCGGACTGACACCTCACATCCATATATGGCATGACGGATTCCGTCGCCCCGGGTGTCCGCCCTTATATGCGCATGCCCACGCTGTTCCTGCCAGCGGCGTATCGTGACAGCAGCGCCATGTACAGCGCACGAGCGCGCTGACGAAACGGAGGCGTCGAGGTGGTGTGCTAGGAGGCCAGTGCAGGGGCAGCATTCGTAAAGGCGAACGGCGCCTCTGCAGGTCCAGTGTTGGAGAGGGGTGCGCAGGCCAGCAGCCCAGCAGCTCGCCGCGTCGCAGACAACTGTGATGCTGAGTTGTCGAAGTCGTCAAGTGGTACCAACGTACACCTGGTTTCTCTCTGGGCAGGCAGCGCCGTACTGGCTCGTGCATGTTTCCCGTCGCCAGCAGTTTCCACTACGGAGCAGTGAAGTCTGCCGAGAGTGAGTTCTTCGTGTGGCTACAGGCGGAGTAGAACTAACGTTTCTAATCGCTACAAAGTCTACTACCGGCCGTTCGCACCAGCACCGGACGGCATGCAAGATCAGGAACGCCATGCAGCGTACAGCGGTTTAGACAGCGCCGCAGATATGGCACATGCCTGTGAGTGAGACATGATTTTTGACTCGGCATAGATGGTACGTGGCACGTAGAGGGCTAGTGCACTGGGTGACCGGATGCGGAGGCGAGGCGGTTGACGGAAGACACGCCTGCTTCGTGGTTGTGTTGGCGCGGGCTGCGTCAGGATAAGGCGTGGGAGAGTGCGGCATCCAACCTCGTGGTGAGAGTTGATGTCTACATCTTTGCGTGCGTGGCGGAGCACGAAGTGGCGAAACAGCACCGGTGCAACAGCTGCCGACGAGCGGCGCAGAAGGCGACCAAAAGTACCATGCGCCCTGCTCGTGACGAGTACGTGGTTCCACATAGCGGGCTCACTGTTTTTGTATCTGACGAAAGGTCGTCGTGTGTTGATGAGTCATGCAACGTCGGTGGCAGACGAGTCGCATTGTATGGAAGCACGGCCATGCTGCGCTGATGACTGATGGTTGATAATTCTCAGTTTGTGGCGGCGGTTCCACGAGGGGAGCACTCGCATGGCGGGGTCATGGTGCAATGTCGTTGCCTCTCATCAGTCGCGCGTCGTTTGGCAAGCGAAGCGATACCGGCACTGGTTCCAGCCGGTGACGAAGAAGTCATCTCCCTGGAACGGCAGTTATTATTGGCTAGTCCCGGACACGAGGTGTGTGTTCGTGTGTGTCTGCGGGTCGATTGATTCACATAGGAAGTTGCACTGGAAACTGAGTGTGCGGCAGGTAATACTGCCGGGCGCTCCCCTAGTCTCTTTCGGCGTTCGCCGCTTGGCTCTGTCTGTTCGCACCGCTTGAGAGGCTGCAGCGCCTTGACCACGCAACGCGGGACCGGTGAGGCTTGTGTGGCTCTGTTTGCATTCCCACGTCACGGTGCGGTGGTGGACGCAATCCCTCAGCGTGACAGAGTAAGCGGCGGGGCCACGTAGAACAGGGTGGGGGGGAACGGGCGGCATCGGGGGGGGGGGGTCCGGGGCAAGGGCGCTGGCTTGCACAGTTTACCGGTGGGGCCTGTAGGTAGGTGTTGCAGTTCCGCATCCTCAGCCTCTGATGGCGGCTTCAGCAAGACGCGGTTCGCCTCCGCCTTTCCAGTGTCTGACTATGGATTTCACGCATCCACTGTGTATTTTCAAGGCGTGTCGCCAGCGAGGGGTGCCGCGGCAGACCAATCGCCGTGCCACTCCGTATACCTCCGGGTGCCAGTGTGTTTCAATTTTGGTCATGCGTAGTGCATTCGGGATGCGGTGGTCGGGAAGTCTGCCTGCTCCGTGCACCCGGCGCAACAATGAGACCAGGAGGCGGATTCTTCCCATGGGGAGTATAGGAGTGTCTTCGGTTGCCTTGCCACTGATCAGCATCAGTTTTTTTGCGTTCGTCTGTGCCCAGTCTCGGTGAGCCCCGCGACCGCTCACGAAGGTGTGCAATTGGAGACTGCACCCAAAGGATGCAGGCCTGACAGGTTTCGGTGGTGAGGCCGCAGCGTATGTGGCTACGGCTCACAGAAGGTGGCAGACGTTCTGTGCGTGCGAAGGAGTTCTAGGGAGGTCGAAGGCGGTCGCCACAAGGTGGACGTGGTGAAGCGGAAACCAAGTCCACGCGGAGTAGCTGCGTGGCATTTATGTGGCACAGCGGGAACCTGGCCATGGCTGGCAGCACGTAAGTCAGGTGTAGGAAGAAGCAGCAAAGGAAAGGGGAAAGGTTTAGGGTGCCGGATGGGCAGGCGGTGGTCTGTTGAATGGCGCATCGCAGGCCATGGAGCCTCACGTGCGTGTGTCGATGTGTGTGTGTGTGAGTTGTGTGTGCCAGACGGGGGCGCGGTGCAGCGTGGTCGCCGCTGGGTGAGTGGTTGGCACTGCTTTGTTTTGAATGAACGGTGCCCCACGGCTCGCGAGGTCGGCAACATCCGGAAGCCCGTTAGGGTCCGCCGTGCCACCTGATGAGGTAGTTGCTAGGATCATTTTGTCTATGTGGCAAGGGCAAATGTGTAACGGGAAGACTGTGGTGACTGTTGCACCCTACCGACACTCCCAGCGGCACCATGCACCAATCTGATAATATCTGTAGCCGCGCGTATGTGTGTCTGTCTTTTTGTTCCAGGGGCTGTTTGCTCCCGGCTTTACGTCTCGTTTCTTTCTGGTGAGGCCGAGGCTAGCGGGATATTCAAGAGACGCGGCAGATATTGTCGCGCATAACCAAGGTGTGCACCCGGTAGTGTCCGGCAGGTGGGAGTGTTGTTGACGTGATTGTGCTTAGAATGGGTCTTTGAATGGTGCCCTGAGCACGAACGCTGTTCTGTGGTGGAACGCACAAGGGTGTGGCGACGACTATCAATGCGTGCACGTCAGCACGCGGTGGCTTGTGTCGGTCAGTGCACGGTCTGAGTTAGTGTGTTGTGGGGCAAACGGTGGCAGCCTTTGAGAATGAGATGTCACAAGGAGATGTAATGTCTCTGTGGTGGGTGCGCAGGAGCAAGAGGTAAGGAAGGCAGAAGTCTCAAAATGAAACTGAAGGACGGGTGCTCCCTAGGGGCGTGGATCGGGCTGGAACTGGTGCCGGGGCATGATAGAACAGGAGCGACCCCGTTGCCCGTAGCGCCCCTCGAATGGGTGTGTCATGCTGCGGGCCGATTAGGCTTGCAGACGTATCGGGGCCTGGATTTCCAGCCACGCTCCGTACGAATGAAGGTCTCTTCCGCAGCTTGCACATGCCAGTGGGCCCTGTGCGGAGGGAGCAGGAAGTCATACTGGTGTGGAAATGGCCAGCGACTAGAGGTACGTCGAAGCCACGGCATCAGCGCCACTCCGTGCTGACCCGGCGGCCTCCGGCAAGTGAAAGTACTCCGCCAGAATGCTCGGGAACGCTGAACGGCTACACAGTTGTTTCTACGGAGAGTCGTTGACGCAGCATTTCTCGCCGACAGGAGCGTCGGCGGGCGTGTCTCAGCACCGTATGCAGGGGGTCGCTGACGAAACGACACGCGAGCCTTCGGCGTTTGCGTGTTTTATTGGACTTTCCAGTCTATTCCTGTGCCCCGGAGGTTCCCACATCCGGCGAGGTAACAAGTAGGGCTTGCGCATTTCACCACGTGCGAGACGCGTCTGCCAGTTTTTGTCACAGCAGGCGGTCCTGTGGGCGGCGTGCACCCTGCGGCTTGTGCTGTGTGCTATTTTTATTTTCTTTTGCGTGAGTGGAGAGGGAGAGAGAGCAAGCTTCTCTCTGGCATATCGCGTCTCTGGAACCCTGTGCCTATCATCACAGAGGTGGTTGGAGCATTCGCCTGCCGCATGACGCTGGAGAGAGTGTCCGGGGACCGTAGCGCAGTGCTGTGCCATGCCCAGCTGAACTGGCGGACGGCGCACAGTTGGCACACAGAATTCGTTCTACGGTGTCTGACAGAGTACGCTATGCAGGTTCGCTGTTTGGCGGCAGCTCGTACGTCGGGTGTTTAAGTTGACTGGCACTGTCGCCGTTCACAGTTCTGGGATTTGTTGAGGGTGCAAGCTGTACAACGCTTGAGGTATCGTGCAGAGAGTGGGTAGCTGTGGGGTAATGGTGGCGAGGTCAGCTAGGTAGACGGAAGCACTGGTCACTATAGGGAACATTCGTCCGCATTTCAGAGCACAGCATTGGATTCGTTTCTATGAGACTACGAGTTTGACCACGTTTGTATTTTCCAATGGCAGCAAACACTCGGTGTAGAAACCGGAGCTTGTGTATCCTGATGGGCACACAGGAGAAAACCGTACGACGAGGTGCAGAAAGCCCCTGACCAGTCAGAGTGTAAAACGCAGAGTCCGAACAAGGTGTGTCTTACTGAAGGCGGCTACTTTGGATACGCTAGCTGCCATAATGACGTTTCGCGCGTGCCCCCGCGTCTTGTGCATGTGCTTCCTCGCGAGCACAATACGCAGTCGAGATCGAAGGCGACGTCACAGCGGCCGAGACACCGTCGGGAGGTGACAACACACGGCCGGGTTTATTCAGTGGCAGGAAGTAGGGCCGCTCACTGCCTTGCCATTTGAGGATGCCCGAAGGATGGTTGTGGGTGCAGGAGTCGCTCGGAGTCTCATCGACGCTAAGAAGCAGCCACGCCGCCGGAGCTCATACGTGCCGGTCGACCAAGTGTTTATGCCATCGTGTCGGTACGAGTTCCGCAGAGGCCCGAGCGGAACCGACGTAGTCGCAAGGTGTTCCTGGACAGCGGCCGTCCTGCGCATAGGATATCCGTGTGGGTCGTTAGCAGCCGTGTCGATGCATCGAGGGAGTAACTTCAACCTCGTGCTGTGTTTGTCTCGCCGGCGGAGGTGGCGCGGCCTCTGACGAACAACAGCGATGGTAGCTACATGTGACCCCCAAAAAAAGGGTATATTGCCGAAACCTAAGAAGCAGTACCACTCGCGTCCTTTGCCCCCATGTGGGCTCACTACACACACTTTGGAGCACCTGTATCACGGCTGTCTCGCAGGGGGTGGTTTCCGTATGGTGCATTACCCCCGGAGCTGATACAATCTCTACGCTTCGGTTGTTTCATCTTGTATCACAACTTGTCACAATGTCGAAAGGTGGTTTAGTGGGGGTGGCTGTGTTGCGCAGTCATGCCGAAGGTGGCAGCTGGCTTCGACATCGGCGCCCCGTTGTCATTGGCGCGCTGTGATGTTTGGAATGGAGGCTGTCGCAGGCTTCTGTGCATTAGGTCATCACTGTCATTCATTTGCAGAGTAGGCGAACGTGGTACTTGGATGGATTCGATAGATAATATGCGCGGCATCGTGGCTCCGAAAAGTGCCGACCTGTCACACTGTCTTTCTGCATGAAGCTGTGAATTGGGAGTAGGGATGTTTGGTGGTGAAGGCGTGGCTACGGAACCCGCCGGTTATTCGTTGGGGGCTGCTTCCGGATGGACAGACATCCCTGGTGACGTGTCCGTGTCTGAGGAGGAGTGTGGACTGCCCTGCACGCACTCAGAAAAGTCCCCTCGCTACGAGGGCCACATGCGTGGTCGTCACGTGGGGCGAGCTGGAGTGTCATGGGGCGCCACAGATGTTGCGGGAATATCGCGCGCTCGACGTCGTCGAGAGTGAAGGAAACAAGGGAGAAGGTCTCTTCAGGCACGCGCACGTAGCGTATGTGTCGTTGCAGAATACGCAGTTGTGCTGTCATCGCCGGGCGCCTGCAATGTCAACAAGCTATTCAGACATCCAGCAGCGCCGGGCTGCACTGCACTCAGGGCGGCATCTGGCTAAGGTCTTCTCTTGATTCCGTGCTGAACTGGTGCCTTACTGAGTGTGGTTTGGCGAGTGGATACAGGAAGTAGGGGACGCCTCGAGGCAGACGTAGCCGTTAGTCGCGTTTGTCCCGCAGGCGCCGACAACACTGCTGTGCAAAAGGAGCGAAGGGAGCGGGAAGCGTGAGATACTGAATTCGTGTGCAGCTGGGGGGAAGAGGGGAACAACGACACCGGGGTCCGATCGTGGAGCAGCACCCCACCGAATATTAGGCCACCGGGGGGCAAGGGATCGTGGAGGGGGGCGTCGAGTTTTCTTTTCAAGTGGTTCGCCTTCCTCCCCCACACCCTCTCCCGCCTCCTCCCCTCCGCTCGCGTCTTTGTTCCTGGAGTTGCTTACAATCTGAATTGAGAAGTGTCCTGGCGGCCGAAGCGGCTCCGGCGTGCTGCGCTGCACCTACAACTGGCATATTAGCTGTACCCTCCGGCGGGGTGCACGCTTGCTCCACCCCCGGCTAGCGGTGTTTTGCATGAGTCATGGTTGTGCTGCGTGGATGAGCGGTCGCTAGTCCGGGTGCGAGTGAGCCACAGACGAGGACGGTGGGCTCATGCTATGATGTGTCATATGTGCTCGGTGTGTTCAGAATGACGCAGTAAAGAGACAGGATTGGGGATGGACAGCGGGCGGACTCACACCAGAGGCTAGATGCAGTGCGATGGGGGACAGAAGGTGCAGCTGCTTCGGGCTGTACGGTGTAGCTGTGCTTGACGCGACCGGCACACAGGTTTGGCGCTCTCTCCAGGCGCGACCTGCTGTCAGGCATCGTAGCACCCAGGACTCAAGGAGGCTCAGGACATCGGTAGAAGCCACGTTGCCACGCAGCTGAGTATGGAAATGTGTTGCGGTTCTCCGTATCCTTTGTGAATCCCCAGCGACAAGGCGTACGCAGGCACCAGGAAGCCGTGCAAAACCAAATCCAGGACTTTGTCGTCGAATAGTGGCGTGTGTGTGGTAGCCCTCTTGTCTTCGGCGGATTTTCATGGTCGCTCGTGTCTGTGCCGATGCGTATACTTGGAATCGAGGATAGTTCCGCGACTGCAGAGGCATGTCGGAATCGTGCCGGGCAGTGGCGTATCGTCGGGGCTGCGTCACGTACAGCGCACGAGCGCGCTGACGAAACGGAGGCGTCGAGGTGGTGTGCGAGGAGGCCAGTGCAGAGGCAGCATTCGTAAAGGCGAACGGCGCCTCTGCAGGTCCAGTGTTGGAGAGGGGTGCGCAGGCCAGGAGCCCAGCAGCTCGCCGCGTCGTAGACGGCTGTGATACTGAGTTGTTGAAGTCGTCAAGTGGTGCCAACGTACACCTCGTTTCTCTGTGGGCAGGCAGCGCCGTACTGGCTCATGCATGTTTCCCGTCGTCTGCAGTTTCCACTACGGAGCAGTGAAGTCTGCCGAGAGTGAGTCCTTCGTGTGGCTAGAGGCGGAGTAGAACTAACATTTCTAATCGCTACGAAGTCTACTACTGGCCGTTCGCACCAGCACCGGACGGCATGCAAGATCGGGAACGCCTTGCAGCGTACAGCGGTTTAGACAGGGCTGCAGATATGGCACATGTTTGTGAGTAAGACACGAATTTTACTCGGCATAGCTGGTATGTGACACGTAGAGGGCTACTGCACTGGGTGACTGGATGCAGGGGCGAGGCGGCCGAAGGAGGACACGCCTTCTTTCGATCCTTGTGTTGGCGCGGGCTGCGACGGGATAACGCGTGGGAGAGTGCGGCATCCAACCTCGTGGTGAGAGGTGGTGTCTACATCCTTGCGTGCGTGGCGGAGCACGAAGTGGCGAAACAGCACCGGTGCAACAGCTGCCGACGAGCGGCGCAGAAGGCGACCAAAAGTACCAGGCGCCCTGCTCGTGACGAGTACGTGGTTCCACATAGCGGGCTCACTGTTTTTGTATCTGACGAAAGGTCGTCGTGTGTTGATGAGTCATGCAACGTCGGTGGCAGACGAGTCGCATTGTATGGAAGCACGGCCATGCTGCGCTGATGACTGATGGTTGATAATTCTCAGTTTGTGGCGGCGGTTCCACAAGGGGAGCACTCGTGAGGCGGGTCCTGGTGCAGCGTCGTCGCCTCTCATCAGTCGCGCCTCGTTTGGCAAGCGAAGCGATACTGGCACTGTTTCCAGCCGGTGACGAAGAAGTCATCTCCCCGGAACGGCAGTGACTGGCTAGTCCCGGACACGAGGTGTGTGTTCGTGTGTGTCTGCGGGTCGAGTGATTCACATAGGGAACTGAATTGGAAACTGAGTGTGCGGCAGGTAATACTGCCGGGCGCTCCCCTAGTCCCTTTCGGCGTTCGCAGCTTGGCTCTGTCTGTTCACACTGCTTCAGAGGCTGCTGTGCTCCTGCGCTTTGACCACGCACCGCGGGACCGGTGAGGCTTGTGTGGCTCTGTTTGCATTCCCACGTCACGGTGCGGTGGTGGACGCAATCCCTCAGAGTGGAAGAGTAAGCGGCGGGGCCACGTAGAAGAGGGTCGGGGGGAAACGGGCGGCATCGGGGAGGGAGGGGGGGGGGGGGAGGGGGGTTCGGGGGGAGGTCGCTGGCGTGCACAGTTTACAGGTGGAGCCTGTAGGCAGGTGTTGCAGTTTGGGTCATGCATAGTGCCCTCGGGGTGAGGTGGTCGGGAAGTCTGCCTGCTCCGTGCAGCCGGCGCAACAATGAGGCCAGGAGGAGGATTCTTCGCGTGGGCAGAATAAAAGTGTCATTGGTTCCCTTGCCGCTGATCTTCATCAGTTTTTTTTGCGGTTGTGTGTGCCCAATCTCGGTGGGCCCCGCGACCGCTCACGAAGGGGTGCATTTGGAGACTGCACGCGCAAAAGGATGGAGGCTTGACAGGTTTCGGTGGTGAGGCCGTAGCGTATGTGGCTACGTCTCACAGAAGGTGGCAGACGTTCTGTGCGTGCGAAGGAGTTCTAGGGAGGTCGAAGGCGGTCGCCACAAGGTGGACGTGGTGAAGCGGAGACCATGTCCACGCGGAGTAGCTGCGTGGCATTTATGTGGCACAGCGGGAACCTGGCCATGGCTGGCAGCACGTAAGTCAGGTGTAGGAAGAAGCAGAAAAGGAAAGAGGAAAGGTTTAGGGTGCCGGATGGGCAGGCGGTGGTCTGTTGAATGGCGCATCGCAGGCCATGGAACCTCACGTGCGTGTGTCGGTGTGTGTGTGTGTGAGTTGTCTGTGCCAGACGGGGGCGCGGTGCAGCGTGATCGCCGCTGGGTGAGTGGTTGACATTGCTTTGTTTTGAATGAACTGTGGCCCACGGCTCGCGAGGTTGGCAACAGCCGACAGCCCGTTAGGGTTTGCCGTGCCACCTGATGAGGTATTCGCTAGGATCATTTTGTCTATGTGGCTAGGGCAAACGTGTAGCGGGAAGACTGTGGTGACTGTTGCACCCTACCGACACTCCCAGCGGCACCATGCACCAATCTGATAATATCTGTAGCCGCGCGTATGTGTGTCTGTCTTTTGTTCCAGGGGCTGTTTGCTCCCGGCTTTACGTCTCGTTTCTTTCTGGTGAGGCCGAGGCTAGCGGGATATTCAAGAGACGCGGCAGATATTGTCGCGCATAACCAAGGTGTGCACCCGGTAGTGTCCGGCAGGTGGGAGTATTGTTGACGTGATTGTGCTTAGAATGGGTCTTTGAATGGTGCCCTGAGCACGAACGCTGTTCTGTGGTGGAACGCACAAGGGTGTGGCGACGACTATCAATGCGTGCACGTCAGCACGCGGTGGCTTGTGTCGGTCAGTGCACGGTCTGAGTTAGTGTGTTGTGGGGCAAACGGTGGCAGCCTTTGAGAATGAGATGTCACAAGGAGATGTAATGTCTCTGTGGTGGGTGCGCAGGAGAAAGAGGTAAGGAAGGCAGAAGTCTCAAAATGAAACTGAAGGACGGGTGCTCCCTAGGGGCGTGGATCGGGCTGGAACTGGTGCCGGGGCATGATAGAACAGGAGCGACCCCGTTGCCCGTAGCGCCCCTCGAATGGGTGTGTCATGCTGCGGGCCGATTAGGCTTGCAGACGTATCGGGGCCTGGATTTCCAGCCACGCTCCGTACGAATGAAGGTCTCTTCCGCAGCTTGCACATGCCAGTGGGCCCTGTGCGGAGGGAGCAGGAAGTCATACTGGTGTGGAAATGGCCAGCGACTAGAGGTACGTCGAAGCCACGGCATCAGCGCCACTCCGTGCTGACCCGGCGGCCTCCGGCAAGTGAAAGTACTCCGCCAGAATGCTCGGGAACGCTGAACGGCTACACAGTTGTTTTTACGGAGAGTCGTTGACGCAGCATTTCTCGCCGACAGGAGCGTCGGCGGGCGTGTCTCAGCACCGTATGCAGGGGGTCGCTGACGAAACGACACGCGAGCCTTCGGCGTTTGCGTGTTTTATTGGACTTTCCAGTCTATTCCTGTGCCCCGGAGGTTCCCACATCCGGCGAGGTAACAAGTAGGGCTTGCGCATTTCACCACGTGCGAGACGCGTCTGCCAGTTTTTGTCACAGCAGGCGGTCCTGTGGGCGGCGTGCACCCTGCGGCTTGTGCTGTGTTCTACTTTCAGTGTCTTCTATTGTGCGAGTGGAGATGGAGAGAGAGCAAGCTTCTCTCTGGCATATCGCGTCTCTGGAACCCTGTGCCTATCATCACAGAGGTGGCTGGAGCATTCGCCTGCCGCATGACGCTGGAGAGAGTGTCCGGGGACCGTAGCGCAGTGCTGTGCCATGCCCAGCTGAACTGGCGGACGGCGCACAGTTGGCACACAGAATTCGTTCTACGGTGTCTGACAGAGTACGCTATGCAAGTTCGCTGTTTGGCGGCAGCTCGTACGTCGGGTGTTTAAGTTGACTGGCACTGTCGCCGTTCACAGTTCTGGGATTTGTTGAGGGTGCAAGCTGTACAACGCTTGAGGTATCGTGCAGAGAGTGGGTAGCTGTGGGGTAATGGTGGCGAGGTCAGCTAGATAGACGGAAGCACTGGTCACTATAGGGTACATTCGTCCGCATTTCAGAGCACAGCATTGGATTCGTTTCTATGAGACTACGAGTTTGACCACGTTTGTATTTTCCAATGGCAGCAACCACTCGGTGTAGAAACCGGAGCTCGTGTATCTCTGCGGCCACACAGATAAACAAGGTACGACGAGGTGCAGAAAGCCCCTGACCAGTCAGAGTGTAAAACGCAGAGTCCGAACAAGGTGTGTCTTACTGAAGGCGGCTACTTTGGATACGCTAGCTGCCATAATGACGTTTCGCGCGTGCCCCCGCGTCTTGTGCATGTGCTTCCTCGCGAGCACAATACGCAGTCGAGATCGAAGGCGACGTCACAGCGGCCGAGACACCGTCGGGAGGTGACAACACACGGCCGGGTTTATTCAGTGGCAGGAAGTAGGGCCGCTCACTGCCTTGCCATTTGAGGATGCCCGAAGGATGGTTGTGGGTGCAGGAGTCGCTCGGAGTCTCATCGACGCTAAGAAGCAGCCACGCCGCCGGAGCTCATACGTGCCGGTCGACCAAGTGTTTATGCCATCGTGTCGGTACGAGTTCCGCAGAGGCCCGAGCGGAACCGACGTAGTCGCAAGGTGTTCCTGGACAGCGGCCGTCCCGCGCATAGGATATCCGTGTGGGTCGTTAGCAGCCGTGTCGATGCATCGAGGGAGTAACTTCAACCTCGTGCTGTGTTTGTCTCGCCGGCGGAGGTGGCGCGGCCTCTGACGAACAACAGCGATGGTAGCTACATGTGACCCCCAAAAAAAAGGGTATATTGCCGAAACCTAAGAAGCAGTACCACTCGCGTCCTTTGCCCCCATGTGGGCTCACTACACACACTTTGGAGCACCTGTATCACGGCTGTCTCGCAGGGGGTGGTTTCCGTATGGTGCATTACCCCCGGAGCTGATACAATCTCTACGCTTCGGTTGTTTCATCTTGTATCACAACTTGTCACAATGTCGAAAGGTGGTTTAGTGGGGGTGGCTGTGTTGCGCAGTCATGCCGAAGGTGGCAGCTGGCTTCGACATCGGCGCCCCGTTGTCATTGGCGCGCTGTGATGTTTGGAATGGAGGCTGTCGCAGGCTTCTGTGCATTAGGTCATCACTGTCATTCATTTGCAGAGTAGGCGAACGTGGTACTTGGATGGATTCGATAGATAATATGCGCGGCATCGTGGCTCCGAAAAGTGCCGACCTGTCACACTGTCTTTCTGCATGAAGCTGTGAATTGGGAGTAGGGATGTTTGGTGGTGAAGGCGTGGCTACGGAACCCGCCGGTTATTCGTTGGGGGCTGCTTCCGGATGGACAGACATCCCTGGTGACGTGTCCGTGTCTGAGGAGGAGTGTGGACTGCCCTGCACGCACTCAGAAAAGTCCCCTCGCTACGAGGGCCACATGCGTGGTCGTCACGTGGGGCGAGCTGGAGTGTCATGGGGCGCCACAGATGTTGCGGGAATATCGCGCGCTCGACGTCGTCGAGAGTGAAGGAAACAAGGGAGAAGGTCTCTTCAGGCACGCGCACGTAGCGTATGTGTCGTTGCAGAATACGCAGTTGTGCTGTCATCGCCGGGCGCCTGCAATGTCAACAAGCTATTCAGACATCCAGCAGCGCCGGGCTGCACTGCACTCAGGGCGGCATCTGGCTAAGGTCTTCTCTTGATTCCGTGCTGAACTGGTGCCTTACTGAGTGTGGTTTGGCGAGTGGATACAGGAAGTAGGGGACGCCTCGAGGCAGACGTAGCCGTTAGTCGCGTTTGTCCCGCAGGCGCCGACAACACTGCTGTGCAAAAGGAGCGAAGGGAGCGGGAAGCGTGAGATACTGAATTCGTGTGCAGCTGGGGGGAAGAGGGGAACAACGACACCGGGGTCCGATCGTGGAGCAGCACCCCACCGAATATTAGGCCACCGGGGGGCAAGGGATCGTGGAGGGGGCGTCGAGTTTTCTTTTCAAGTGGTTCGCCTTCCTCCCCACACCCTCTCCCGCCTCCTCCCCTCCGCTCGCGTCTTTGTTCCTGGAGTTGCTTACAATCTGAATTGAGAAGTGTCCTGGCGGCCGAAGCGGCTCCGGCGTGCTGCGCTGCACCTACAACTGGCATATTAGCTGTACCCTCCGGCGGGGTGCACGCTTGCTCCACCCCCGGCTAGCGGTGTTTTGCATGAGTCATGGTTGTGCTGCGTGGATGAGCGGTCGCTAGTCCGGGTGCGAGTGAGCCACAGACGAGGACGGTGGGCTCATGCTATGATGTGTCATATGTGCTCGGTGTGTTCAGAATGACGCAGTAAAGAGACAGGATTGGGGATGGACAGCGGGCGGACTCACACCAGAGGCTAGATGCAGTGCGATGGGGGACAGAAGGTGCAGCTGCTTCGGGCTGTACGGTGTAGCTGTGCTTGACGCGACCGGCACACAGGTTTGGCGCTCTCTCCAGGCGCGACCTGCTGTCAGGCATCGTAGCACCCAGGACTCAAGGAGGCTCAGGACATCGGTAGAAGCCACGTTGCCACGCAGCTGAGTATGGAAATGTGTTGCGGTTCTCCGTATCCTTTGTGAATCCCCAGCGACAAGGCGTACGCAGGCACCAGGAAGCCGTGCAAAACCAAATCCAGGACTTTGTCGTCGAATAGTGGCGTGTGTGTGGTAGCCCTCTTGTCTTCGGCGGATTTTCATGGTCGCTCGTGTCTGTGCCGATGCGTATACTTGGAATCGAGGATAGTTCCGCGACTGCAGAGGCATGTCGGAATCGTGCCGGGCAGTGGCGTATCGTCGGGGCTGCGTCACGTACAGCGCACGAGCGCGCTGACGAAACGGAGGCGTCGAGGTGGTGTGCGAGGAGGCCAGTGCAGAGGCAGCATTCGTAAAGGCGAACGGCGCCTCTGCAGGTCCAGTGTTGGAGAGGGGTGCGCAGGCCAGGAGCCCAGCAGCTCGCCGCGTCGTAGACGGCTGTGATACTGAGTTGTTGAAGTCGTCAAGTGGTGCCAACGTACACCTCGTTTCTCTGTGGGCAGGCAGCGCCGTACTGGCTCATGCATGTTTCCCGTCGTCTGCAGTTTCCACTACGGAGCAGTGAAGTCTGCCGAGAGTGAGTCCTTCGTGTGGCTAGAGGCGGAGTAGAACTAACATTTCTAATCGCTACGAAGTCTACTACTGGCCGTTCGCACCAGCACCGGACGGCATGCAAGATCGGGAACGCCTTGCAGCGTACAGCGGTTTAGACAGGGCTGCAGATATGGCACATGTTTGTGAGTAAGACACGAATTTTACTCGGCATAGCTGGTATGTGACACGTAGAGGGCTACTGCACTGGGTGACTGGATGCAGGGGCGAGGCGGCCGAAGGAGGACACGCCTTCTTTCGATCCTTGTGTTGGCGCGGGCTGCGACGGGATAACGCGTGGGAGAGTGCGGCATCCAACCTCGTGGTGAGAGGTGGTGTCTACATCCTTGCGTGCGTGGCGGAGCACGAAGTGGCGAAACAGCACCGGTGCAACAGCTGCCGACGAGCGGCGCAGAAGGCGACCAAAAGTACCAGGCGCCCTGCTCGTGACGAGTACGTGGTTCCACATAGCGGGCTCACTGTTTTTGTATCTGACGAAAGGTCGTCGTGTGTTGATGAGTCATGCAACGTCGGTGGCAGACGAGTCGCATTGTATGGAAGCACGGCCATGCTGCGCTGATGACTGATGGTTGATAATTCTCAGTTTGTGGCGGCGGTTCCACAAGGGGAGCACTCGTGAGGCGGGTCCTGGTGCAGCGTCGTCGCCTCTCATCAGTCGCGCCTCGTTTGGCAAGCGAAGCGATACTGGCACTGTTTCCAGCCGGTGACGAAGAAGTCATCTCCCCGGAACGGCAGTGACTGGCTAGTCCCGGACACGAGGTGTGTGTTCGTGTGTGTCTGCGGGTCGAGTGATTCACATAGGGAACTGAATTGGAAACTGAGTGTGCGGCAGGTAATACTGCCGGGCGCTCCCCTAGTCCCTTTCGGCGTTCGCAGCTTGGCTCTGTCTGTTCACACTGCTTCAGAGGCTGCTGTGCTCCTGCGCTTTGACCACGCACCGCGGGACCGGTGAGGCTTGTGTGGCTCTGTTTGCATTCCCACGTCACGGTGCGGTGGTGGACGCAATCCCTCAGAGTGGAAGAGTAAGCGGCGGGGCCACGTAGAAGAGGGTCGGGGGGAAACGGGCGGCATCGGGGAGGGAGGGGGGGGGGGGGGGAGGGGGGTTCGGGGGAGGTCGCTGGCGTGCACAGTTTACAGGTGGAGCCTGTAGGCAGGTGTTGCAGTTTGGGTCATGCATAGTGCCCTCGGGGTGAGGTGGTCGGGAAGTCTGCCTGCTCCGTGCAGCCGGCGCAACAATGAGGCCAGGAGGAGGATTCTTCGCGTGGGCAGAATAAAAGTGTCATTGGTTTCCCTTGCCGCTGATCTTCATCAGTTTTTTTGCGGTTGTGTGTGCCCAATCTCGGTGGGCCCCGCGACCGCTCACGAAGGGGTGCATTTGGAGACTGCACGCGCAAAAGGATGGAGGCTTGACAGGTTTCGGTGGTGAGGCCGTAGCGTATGTGGCTACGTCTCACAGAAGGTGGCAGACGTTCTGTGCGTGCGAAGGAGTTCTAGGGAGGTCGAAGGCGGTCGCCACAAGGTGGACGTGGTGAAGCGGAGACCATGTCCACGCGGAGTAGCTGCGTGGCATTTATGTGGCACAGCGGGAACCTGGCCATGGCTGGCAGCACGTAAGTCAGGTGTAGGAAGAAGCAGAAAAGGAAAGAGGAAAGGTTTAGGGTGCCGGATGGGCAGGCGGTGGTCTGTTGAATGGCGCATCGCAGGCCATGGAACCTCACGTGCGTGTGTCGGTGTGTGTGTGTGTGAGTTGTCTGTGCCAGACGGGGGCGCGGTGCAGCGTGATCGCCGCTGGGTGAGTGGTTGACATTGCTTTGTTTTGAATGAACTGTGGCCCACGGCTCGCGAGGTTGGCAACAGCCGACAGCCCGTTAGGGTTTGCCGTGCCACCTGATGAGGTATTCGCTAGGATCATTTTGTCTATGTGGCTAGGGCAAACGTGTAGCGGGAAGACTGTGGTGACTGTTGCACCCTACCGACACTCCCAGCGGCACCATGCACCAATCTGATAATATCTGTAGCCGCGCGTATGTGTGTCTGTCTTTTGTTCCAGGGGCTGTTTGCTCCCGGCTTTACGTCTCGTTTCTTTCTGGTGAGGCCGAGGCTAGCGGGATATTCAAGAGACGCGGCAGATATTGTCGCGCATAACCAAGGTGTGCACCCGGTAGTGTCCGGCAGGTGGGAGTATTGTTGACGTGATTGTGCTTAGAATGGGTCTTTGAATGGTGCCCTGAGCACGAACGCTGTTCTGTGGTGGAACGCACAAGGGTGTGGCGACGACTATCAATGCGTGCACGTCAGCACGCGGTGGCTTGTGTCGGTCAGTGCACGGTCTGAGTTAGTGTGTTGTGGGGCAAACGGTGGCAGCCTTTGAGAATGAGATGTCACAAGGAGATGTAATGTCTCTGTGGTGGGTGCGCAGGAGAAAGAGGTAAGGAAGGCAGAAGTCTCAAAATGAAACTGAAGGACGGGTGCTCCCTAGGGGCGTGGATCGGGCTGGAACTGGTGCCGGGGCATGATAGAACAGGAGCGACCCCGTTGCCCGTAGCGCCCCTCGAATGGGTGTGTCATGCTGCGGGCCGATTAGGCTTGCAGACGTATCGGGGCCTGGATTTCCAGCCACGCTCCGTACGAATGAAGGTCTCTTCCGCAGCTTGCACATGCCAGTGGGCCCTGTGCGGAGGGAGCAGGAAGTCATACTGGTGTGGAAATGGCCAGCGACTAGAGGTACGTCGAAGCCACGGCATCAGCGCCACTCCGTGCTGACCCGGCGGCCTCCGGCAAGTGAAAGTACTCCGCCAGAATGCTCGGGAACGCTGAACGGCTACACAGTTGTTTTTACGGAGAGTCGTTGACGCAGCATTTCTCGCCGACAGGAGCGTCGGCGGGCGTGTCTCAGCACCGTATGCAGGGGGTCGCTGACGAAACGACACGCGAGCCTTCGGCGTTTGCGTGTTTTATTGGACTTTCCAGTCTATTCCTGTGCCCCGGAGGTTCCCACATCCGGCGAGGTAACAAGTAGGGCTTGCGCATTTCACCACGTGCGAGACGCGTCTGCCAGTTTTTGTCACAGCAGGCGGTCCTGTGGGCGGCGTGCACCCTGCGGCTTGTGCTGTGTTCTACTTTCAGTGTCTTCTATTGTGCGAGTGGAGATGGAGAGAGAGCAAGCTTCTCTCTGGCATATCGCGTCTCTGGAACCCTGTGCCTATCATCACAGAGGTGGCTGGAGCATTCGCCTGCCGCATGACGCTGGAGAGAGTGTCCGGGGACCGTAGCGCAGTGCTGTGCCATGCCCAGCTGAACTGGCGGACGGCGCACAGTTGGCACACAGAATTCGTTCTACGGTGTCTGACAGAGTACGCTATGCAAGTTCGCTGTTTGGCGGCAGCTCGTACGTCGGGTGTTTAAGTTGACTGGCACTGTCGCCGTTCACAGTTCTGGGATTTGTTGAGGGTGCAAGCTGTACAACGCTTGAGGTATCGTGCAGAGAGTGGGTAGCTGTGGGGTAATGGTGGCGAGGTCAGCTAGATAGACGGAAGCACTGGTCACTATAGGGTACATTCGTCCGCATTTCAGAGCACAGCATTGGATTCGTTTCTATGAGACTACGAGTTTGACCACGTTTGTATTTTCCAATGGCAGCAACCACTCGGTGTAGAAACCGGAGCTCGTGTATCTCTGCGGCCACACAGATAAACAAGGTACGACGAGGTGCAGAAAGCCCCTGACCAGTCAGAGTGTAAAACGCAGAGTCCGAACAAGGTGTGTCTTACTGAAGGCGGCTACTTTGGATACGCTAGCTGCCATAATGACGTTTCGCGCGTGCCCCCGCGTCTTGTGCATGTGCTTCCTCGCGAGCACAATACGCAGTCGAGATCGAAGGCGACGTCACAGCGGCCGAGACACCGTCGGGAGGTGACAACACACGGCCGGGTTTATTCAGTGGCAGGAAGTAGGGCCGCTCACTGCCTTGCCATTTGAGGATGCCCGAAGGATGGTTGTGGGTGCAGGAGTCGCTCGGAGTCTCATCGACGCTAAGAAGCAGCCACGCCGCCGGAGCTCATACGTGCCGGTCGACCAAGTGTTTATGCCATCGTGTCGGTACGAGTTCCGCAGAGGCCCGAGCGGAACCGACGTAGTCGCAAGGTGTTCCTGGACAGCGGCCGTCCCGCGCATAGGATATCCGTGTGGGTCGTTAGCAGCCGTGTCGATGCATCGAGGGAGTAACTTCAACCTCGTGCTGTGTTTGTCTCGCCGGCGGAGGTGGCGCGGCCTCTGACGAACAACAGCGATGGTAGCTACATGTGACCCCCAAAAAAAGGGTATATTGCCGAAACCTAAGAAGCAGTACCACTCGCGTCCTTTGCCCCCATGTGGGCTCACTACACACACTTTGGAGCACCTGTATCACGGCTGTCTCGCAGGGGGTGGTTTCCGTATGGTGCATTACCCCCGGAGCTGATACAATCTCTACGCTTCGGTTGTTTCATCTTGTATCACAACTTGTCACAATGTCGAAAGGTGGTTTAGTGGGGGTGGCTGTGTTGCGCAGTCATGCCGAAGGTGGCAGCTGGCTTCGACATCGGCGCCCCGTTGTCATTGGCGCGCTGTGATGTTTGGAATGGAGGCTGTCGCAGGCTTCTGTGCATTAGGTCATCACTGTCATTCATTTGCAGAGTAGGCGAACGTGGTACTTGGATGGATTCGATAGATAATATGCGCGGCATCGTGGCTCCGAAAAGTGCCGACCTGTCACACTGTCTTTCTGCATGAAGCTGTGAATTGGGAGTAGGGATGTTTGGTGGTGAAGGCGTGGCTACGGAACCCGCCGGTTATTCGTTGGGGGCTGCTTCCGGATGGACAGACATCCCTGGTGACGTGTCCGTGTCTGAGGAGGAGTGTGGACTGCCCTGCACGCACTCAGAAAAGTCCCCTCGCTACGAGGGCCACATGCGTGGTCGTCACGTGGGGCGAGCTGGAGTGTCATGGGGCGCCACAGATGTTGCGGGAATATCGCGCGCTCGACGTCGTCGAGAGTGAAGGAAACAAGGGAGAAGGTCTCTTCAGGCACGCGCACGTAGCGTATGTGTCGTTGCAGAATACGCAGTTGTGCTGTCATCGCCGGGCGCCTGCAATGTCAACAAGCTATTCAGACATCCAGCAGCGCCGGGCTGCACTGCACTCAGGGCGGCATCTGGCTAAGGTCTTCTCTTGATTCCGTGCTGAACTGGTGCCTTACTGAGTGTGGTTTGGCGAGTGGATACAGGAAGTAGGGGACGCCTCGAGGCAGACGTAGCCGTTAGTCGCGTTTGTCCCGCAGGCGCCGACAACACTGCTGTGCAAAAGGAGCGAAGGGAGCGGGAAGCGTGAGATACTGAATTCGTGTGCAGCTGGGGGGAAGAGGGGAACAACGACACCGGGGTCCGATCGTGGAGCAGCACCCCACCGAATATTAGGCCACCGGGGGGCAAGGGATCGTGGAGGGGGGCGTCGAGTTTTCTTTTCAAGTGGTTCGCCTTCCTCCCCCACACCCTCTCCCGCCTCCTCCCCTCCGCTCGCGTCTTTGTTCCTGGAGTTGCTTACAATCTGAATTGAGAAGTGTCCTGGCGGCCGAAGCGGCTCCGGCGTGCTGCGCTGCACCTACAACTGGCATATTAGCTGTACCCTCCGGCGGGGTGCACGCTTGCTCCACCCCCGGCTAGCGGTGTTTTGCATGAGTCATGGTTGTGCTGCGTGGATGAGCGGTCGCTAGTCCGGGTGCGAGTGAGCCACAGACGAGGACGGTGGGCTCATGCTATGATGTGTCATATGTGCTCGGTGTGTTCAGAATGACGCAGTAAAGAGACAGGATTGGGGATGGACAGCGGGCGGACTCACACCAGAGGCTAGATGCAGTGCGATGGGGGACAGAAGGTGCAGCTGCTTCGGGCTGTACGGTGTAGCTGTGCTTGACGCGACCGGCACACAGGTTTGGCGCTCTCTCCAGGCGCGACCTGCTGTCAGGCATCGTAGCACCCAGGACTCAAGGAGGCTCAGGACATCGGTAGAAGCCACGTTGCCACGCAGCTGAGTATGGAAATGTGTTGCGGTTCTCCGTATCCTTTGTGAATCCCCAGCGACAAGGCGTACGCAGGCACCAGGAAGCCGTGCAAAACCAAATCCAGGACTTTGTCGTCGAATAGTGGCGTGTGTGTGGTAGCCCTCTTGTCTTCGGCGGATTTTCATGGTCGCTCGTGTCTGTGCCGATGCGTATACTTGGAATCGAGGATAGTTCCGCGACTGCAGAGGCATGTCGGAATCGTGCCGGGCAGTGGCGTATCGTCGGGGCTGCGTCACGTACAGCGCACGAGCGCGCTGACGAAACGGAGGCGTCGAGGTGGTGTGCGAGGAGGCCAGTGCAGAGGCAGCATTCGTAAAGGCGAACGGCGCCTCTGCAGGTCCAGTGTTGGAGAGGGGTGCGCAGGCCAGGAGCCCAGCAGCTCGCCGCGTCGTAGACGGCTGTGATACTGAGTTGTTGAAGTCGTCAAGTGGTGCCAACGTACACCTCGTTTCTCTGTGGGCAGGCAGCGCCGTACTGGCTCATGCATGTTTCCCGTCGTCTGCAGTTTCCACTACGGAGCAGTGAAGTCTGCCGAGAGTGAGTCCTTCGTGTGGCTAGAGGCGGAGTAGAACTAACATTTCTAATCGCTACGAAGTCTACTACTGGCCGTTCGCACCAGCACCGGACGGCATGCAAGATCGGGAACGCCTTGCAGCGTACAGCGGTTTAGACAGGGCTGCAGATATGGCACATGTTTGTGAGTAAGACACGAATTTTACTCGGCATAGCTGGTATGTGACACGTAGAGGGCTACTGCACTGGGTGACTGGATGCAGGGGCGAGGCGGCCGAAGGAGGACACGCCTTCTTTCGATCCTTGTGTTGGCGCGGGCTGCGACGGGATAACGCGTGGGAGAGTGCGGCATCCAACCTCGTGGTGAGAGGTGGTGTCTACATCCTTGCGTGCGTGGCGGAGCACGAAGTGGCGAAACAGCACCGGTGCAACAGCTGCCGACGAGCGGCGCAGAAGGCGACCAAAAGTACCAGGCGCCCTGCTCGTGACGAGTACGTGGTTCCACATAGCGGGCTCACTGTTTTTGTATCTGACGAAAGGTCGTCGTGTGTTGATGAGTCATGCAACGTCGGTGGCAGACGAGTCGCATTGTATGGAAGCACGGCCATGCTGCGCTGATGACTGATGGTTGATAATTCTCAGTTTGTGGCGGCGGTTCCACAAGGGGAGCACTCGTGAGGCGGGTCCTGGTGCAGCGTCGTCGCCTCTCATCAGTCGCGCCTCGTTTGGCAAGCGAAGCGATACTGGCACTGTTTCCAGCCGGTGACGAAGAAGTCATCTCCCCGGAACGGCAGTGACTGGCTAGTCCCGGACACGAGGTGTGTGTTCGTGTGTGTCTGCGGGTCGAGTGATTCACATAGGGAACTGAATTGGAAACTGAGTGTGCGGCAGGTAATACTGCCGGGCGCTCCCCTAGTCCCTTTCGGCGTTCGCAGCTTGGCTCTGTCTGTTCACACTGCTTCAGAGGCTGCTGTGCTCCTGCGCTTTGACCACGCACCGCGGGACCGGTGAGGCTTGTGTGGCTCTGTTTGCATTCCCACGTCACGGTGCGGTGGTGGACGCAATCCCTCAGAGTGGAAGAGTAAGCGGCGGGGCCACGTAGAAGAGGGTCGGGGGGAAACGGGCGGCATCGGGGAGGGAGGGGGGGGGGGGGAGGGGGGTTCGGGGGGAGGTCGCTGGCGTGCACAGTTTACAGGTGGAGCCTGTAGGCAGGTGTTGCAGTTTGGGTCATGCATAGTGCCCTCGGGGTGAGGTGGTCGGGAAGTCTGCCTGCTCCGTGCAGCCGGCGCAACAATGAGGCCAGGAGGAGGATTCTTCGCGTGGGCAGAATAAAAGTGTCATTGGTTCCCTTGCCGCTGATCTTCATCAGTTTTTTTGCGGTTGTGTGTGCCCAATCTCGGTGGGCCCCGCGACCGCTCACGAAGGGGTGCATTTGGAGACTGCACGCGCAAAAGGATGGAGGCTTGACAGGTTTCGGTGGTGAGGCCGTAGCGTATGTGGCTACGTCTCACAGAAGGTGGCAGACGTTCTGTGCGTGCGAAGGAGTTCTAGGGAGGTCGAAGGCGGTCGCCACAAGGTGGACGTGGTGAAGCGGAGACCATGTCCACGCGGAGTAGCTGCGTGGCATTTATGTGGCACAGCGGGAACCTGGCCATGGCTGGCAGCACGTAAGTCAGGTGTAGGAAGAAGCAGAAAAGGAAAGAGGAAAGGTTTAGGGTGCCGGATGGGCAGGCGGTGGTCTGTTGAATGGCGCATCGCAGGCCATGGAACCTCACGTGCGTGTGTCGGTGTGTGTGTGTGTGAGTTGTCTGTGCCAGACGGGGGCGCGGTGCAGCGTGATCGCCGCTGGGTGAGTGGTTGACATTGCTTTGTTTTGAATGAACTGTGGCCCACGGCTCGCGAGGTTGGCAACAGCCGACAGCCCGTTAGGGTTTGCCGTGCCACCTGATGAGGTATTCGCTAGGATCATTTTGTCTATGTGGCTAGGGCAAACGTGTAGCGGGAAGACTGTGGTGACTGTTGCACCCTACCGACACTCCCAGCGGCACCATGCACCAATCTGATAATATCTGTAGCCGCGCGTATGTGTGTCTGTCTTTTGTTCCAGGGGCTGTTTGCTCCCGGCTTTACGTCTCGTTTCTTTCTGGTGAGGCCGAGGCTAGCGGGATATTCAAGAGACGCGGCAGATATTGTCGCGCATAACCAAGGTGTGCACCCGGTAGTGTCCGGCAGGTGGGAGTATTGTTGACGTGATTGTGCTTAGAATGGGTCTTTGAATGGTGCCCTGAGCACGAACGCTGTTCTGTGGTGGAACGCACAAGGGTGTGGCGACGACTATCAATGCGTGCACGTCAGCACGCGGTGGCTTGTGTCGGTCAGTGCACGGTCTGAGTTAGTGTGTTGTGGGGCAAACGGTGGCAGCCTTTGAGAATGAGATGTCACAAGGAGATGTAATGTCTCTGTGGTGGGTGCGCAGGAGAAAGAGGTAAGGAAGGCAGAAGTCTCAAAATGAAACTGAAGGACGGGTGCTCCCTAGGGGCGTGGATCGGGCTGGAACTGGTGCCGGGGCATGATAGAACAGGAGCGACCCCGTTGCCCGTAGCGCCCCTCGAATGGGTGTGTCATGCTGCGGGCCGATTAGGCTTGCAGACGTATCGGGGCCTGGATTTCCAGCCACGCTCCGTACGAATGAAGGTCTCTTCCGCAGCTTGCACATGCCAGTGGGCCCTGTGCGGAGGGAGCAGGAAGTCATACTGGTGTGGAAATGGCCAGCGACTAGAGGTACGTCGAAGCCACGGCATCAGCGCCACTCCGTGCTGACCCGGCGGCCTCCGGCAAGTGAAAGTACTCCGCCAGAATGCTCGGGAACGCTGAACGGCTACACAGTTGTTTTTACGGAGAGTCGTTGACGCAGCATTTCTCGCCGACAGGAGCGTCGGCGGGCGTGTCTCAGCACCGTATGCAGGGGGTCGCTGACGAAACGACACGCGAGCCTTCGGCGTTTGCGTGTTTTATTGGACTTTCCAGTCTATTCCTGTGCCCCGGAGGTTCCCACATCCGGCGAGGTAACAAGTAGGGCTTGCGCATTTCACCACGTGCGAGACGCGTCTGCCAGTTTTTGTCACAGCAGGCGGTCCTGTGGGCGGCGTGCACCCTGCGGCTTGTGCTGTGTTCTACTTTCAGTGTCTTCTATTGTGCGAGTGGAGATGGAGAGAGAGCAAGCTTCTCTCTGGCATATCGCGTCTCTGGAACCCTGTGCCTATCATCACAGAGGTGGCTGGAGCATTCGCCTGCCGCATGACGCTGGAGAGAGTGTCCGGGGACCGTAGCGCAGTGCTGTGCCATGCCCAGCTGAACTGGCGGACGGCGCACAGTTGGCACACAGAATTCGTTCTACGGTGTCTGACAGAGTACGCTATGCAAGTTCGCTGTTTGGCGGCAGCTCGTACGTCGGGTGTTTAAGTTGACTGGCACTGTCGCCGTTCACAGTTCTGGGATTTGTTGAGGGTGCAAGCTGTACAACGCTTGAGGTATCGTGCAGAGAGTGGGTAGCTGTGGGGTAATGGTGGCGAGGTCAGCTAGATAGACGGAAGCACTGGTCACTATAGGGTACATTCGTCCGCATTTCAGAGCACAGCATTGGATTCGTTTCTATGAGACTACGAGTTTGACCACGTTTGTATTTTCCAATGGCAGCAACCACTCGGTGTAGAAACCGGAGCTCGTGTATCTCTGCGGCCACACAGATAAACAAGGTACGACGAGGTGCAGAAAGCCCCTGACCAGTCAGAGTGTAAAACGCAGAGTCCGAACAAGGTGTGTCTTACTGAAGGCGGCTACTTTGGATACGCTAGCTGCCATAATGACGTTTCGCGCGTGCCCCCGCGTCTTGTGCATGTGCTTCCTCGCGAGCACAATACGCAGTCGAGATCGAAGGCGACGTCACAGCGGCCGAGACACCGTCGGGAGGTGACAACACACGGCCGGGTTTATTCAGTGGCAGGAAGTAGGGCCGCTCACTGCCTTGCCATTTGAGGATGCCCGAAGGATGGTTGTGGGTGCAGGAGTCGCTCGGAGTCTCATCGACGCTAAGAAGCAGCCACGCCGCCGGAGCTCATACGTGCCGGTCGACCAAGTGTTTATGCCATCGTGTCGGTACGAGTTCCGCAGAGGCCCGAGCGGAACCGACGTAGTCGCAAGGTGTTCCTGGACAGCGGCCGTCCCGCGCATAGGATATCCGTGTGGGTCGTTAGCAGCCGTGTCGATGCATCGAGGGAGTAACTTCAACCTCGTGCTGTGTTTGTCTCGCCGGCGGAGGTGGCGCGGCCTCTGACGAACAACAGCGATGGTAGCTACATGTGACCCCCAAAAAAAGGGTATATTGCCGAAACCTAAGAAGCAGTACCACTCGCGTCCTTTGCCCCCATGTGGGCTCACTACACACACTTTGGAGCACCTGTATCACGGCTGTCTCGCAGGGGGTGGTTTCCGTATGGTGCATTACCCCCGGAGCTGATACAATCTCTACGCTTCGGTTGTTTCATCTTGTATCACAACTTGTCACAATGTCGAAAGGTGGTTTAGTGGGGGTGGCTGTGTTGCGCAGTCATGCCGAAGGTGGCAGCTGGCTTCGACATCGGCGCCCCGTTGTCATTGGCGCGCTGTGATGTTTGGAATGGAGGCTGTCGCAGGCTTCTGTGCATTAGGTCATCACTGTCATTCATTTGCAGAGTAGGCGAACGTGGTACTTGGATGGATTCGATAGATGGTACGCGCGGCACCGTGGCTCCGAAAAGTGCCGACCTGTCACACTGTCTTTCTGCATGAAGCTGTGAATTGGGAGTAGGGATGTTTGGTGGTGAAGGCGTGGCTACGGAACCCGCCGGTTATTCGTTGGGGGCTGCTTCCGGATGGACAGACATCCCTGGTGACGTGTCCGTGTCTGAGGAGGAGTGTGGACTGCCCTGCACGCACTCAGAAAAGTCCCCTCGCTACGAGGGCCACATGCGTGGTCGTCACGTGGGGCGAGCTGGAGTGTCATGGGGCGCCACAGATGTTGCGGGAATATCGCGCGCTCGACGTCGTCGAGAGTGAAGGAAACAAGGGAGAAGGTCTCTTCAGGCACGCGCACGTAGCGTATGTGTCGTTGCAGAATACGCAGTTGTGCTGTCATCGCCGGGCGCCTGCAATGTCAACAAGCTATTCAGACATCCAGCAGCGCCGGGCTGCACTGCACTCAGGGCGGCATCTGGCTAAGGTCTTCTCTTGATTCCGTGCTGAACTGGTGCCTTACTGAGTGTGGTTTGGCGAGTGGATACAGGAAGTAGGGGACGCCCCGAGGCAGACGTAGCCGTTAGTCGCGTTTGTCCCGCAGGCGCCGACAACACTGCTGTGCAAAAGGAGCGAAGGGAGCGGGAAGCGTGAGATACTGAATTCGTGTGCAGCTGGGGGGAAGAGGGGAACAACGACACCGGGGTCCGATCGTGGAGCAGCACCCCACCGAATATTAGGCCACCGGGGGGCAAGGGATCGTGGAGGGGGGCGTCGAGTTTTCTTTTCAAGTGGTTCGCCTTCCTCCCCCACACCCTCTCCCGCCTCCTCCCCTCCGCTCGCGTCTTTGTTCCTGGAGTTGCTTACAATCTGAATTGAGAAGTGTCCTGGCGGCCGAAGCGGCTCCGGCGTGCTGCGCTGCACCTACAACTGGCATATTAGCTGTACCCTCCGGCGGGGTGCACGCTTGCTCCACCCCCGGCTAGCGGTGTTTTGCATGAGTCATGGTTGTGCTGCGTGGATGAGCGGTCGCTAGTCCGGGTGCGAGTGAGCCACAGACGAGGACGGTGGGCTCATGCTATGATGTGTCATATGTGTTCGGCTTGTTCAGGAGCAAGCGGTAAAGAGACAGGATTGGGGATGGACAGCGGGCGGACTCACACCAGAGGCCAGATGCAGTGCGGTGGGGGACAGAAGGTGCAGCTGCTTCGGGCTGTACGGTGTAGCTGTGCTTGACGCGACCGGCACACAGGTTTGGCGCTCTCTCCAGGCGCGACCTGCGGTCAGGCATCGTAGCACCCAGGACTCAAGGAGGCTCAGGACCTCGGTAGAAGCCACGTTGCCACGCAGCTGAGTTTGGAAATGTGTTGCGGTTCACCGTATCCTTTGTGAATCCCCAGCGACAAGGCGTACGCAGGCACCAGGAAGCCGTGCAAAACCAAATCCAGGACTTTGTCATCGCTCGTGTCTGTGCCGATGCGTATACTTGGAATCGAGGATAGTTCCGCGACTGCAGAGGCATGTCGGAATCGTGCCGGGCAGTGGCGTATCGTCGGGGCTGCGTCACGTACAGCGCACGAGCGCGCTGACGAAACGGAGGCGTCGAGGTGGTGTGCGAGGAGGCCAGTGCAGAGGCAGCATTCGTAAAGGCGAACGGCGCCTCTGCAGGTCCAGTGTTGGAGAGGGGTGCGCAGGCCAGGAGCCCAGCAGCTCGCCGCGTCGTAGACGGCTGTGATGCTGAGTTGTTGAAGTCGTCAAGTGGTGTTAACGTACACTGCGTTTCTCTCTGGGCAGGCAGTGCCGTACTGGCTCGTGCATGTTTCCCGTCGTCTGCAGTTTCCACTACGGAGCAGTGAAGTCTGCCGAGATTGAGTCCTTCGTGTGGCTAGAGGCGGAGTAGAACTAACATTTCTAATCGCTACGAAGTCTACTACTGGCCGTTCGCACCAGCACCGGATGGCATGCAAGATCGGGAACGCCTTGCAGCGTACAGCGGTTTAGACAGTGCTGCAGATATGGCACATGTTTGTGAGTAAGACATGAATTTAACTCGGCATAGCTGGTAGGTGACACGTAGAGGGCTACTGCACTGGGTGACTGGATGCAGGGGCGAGGCGGCCGAAGGAAGACACGCCTTCTTTCGATCCTTGTGTTGGCGCGGGCTGCGACGGGATAACGCGTGGGAGAGTGCGGCATCCAACTTCGTGGTGAGAGGTGGTGTCTACATCCTTGCGTGCGTGGCGGAGCACGAAGTGGCGAAACAGCACCGATGGAACAGCCGGCGACGAGCGGCGCAGAAGGCGACCAAAAATACCATGCGCCCTGCTCGTGACGAATACGTGGTTTCACATAGCGGGCTCACTGTCTTTGTAACTGACGAAAGGGGCGTCTTCGTGTTGATGAGTCAAGCAACGTCGGTGGCAGACCAATCGCATGGTATGGAAGCACGGCCATGCTGCGCTGATGACTGATGGTTGATAATTCTCAGTTTGTGGCGGCGGTTCCACAAGGGGAGCACTCGTGAGGCGGGTCCTGGTGCAGCGTCGTCGCCTCTCATCAGTCGCGCCTCGTTTGGCAAGCGAAGCGATACTGGCACTGTTTCCAGCCGGTGACGAAGAAGTCATCTCCCCGGAACGGCAGTGACTGGCTAGTCCCGGACACGAGGTGTGTGTTCGTGTGTGTCTGCGGGTCGAGTGATTCACATAGGGAACTGAATTGGAAACTGAGTGTGCGGCAGGTAATACTGCCGGGCGCTCCCCTAGTCCCTTTCGGCGTTCGCAGCTTGGCTCTGTCTGTTCACACTGCTTCAGAGGCTGCTGTGCTGCTGCGCCTTGACCATGCACCGCGGGTCTGGTGAGGCTTGTGTGGCTCTGTTTGCATTCCCACGTCACGGTGCGGTGGTGGACGCAATCCCTCAGCGTGGAAAAGTAAGCGGCGGGGCCACGTAGAAGAGGGTCGGGGGGAAACGGGCGGCATCGGGGAGGGAGGGGGGGGGGGGAGAGGGGTTCGGGGGGAGGTCGCTGGCGTGCACAGTTTACAGGTGGAGGCTGTCGGCAGGTGTTGCAGTTTGGGTCATGCATAGTGCCCTCGGGGTGAGGTGGTCGGGAAGTCTGCCTGCTCCGTGCAGCCGGCGCAACAATGAGGCCAGGAGGAAAATTCTTCGCGTGGGCAGTATAAAAGTGTCATTGGTTCCCTTGCCGCTGATCTTCATCAGTTTTTTTGCAGTTGTCTGTGCCCAAT
The DNA here is from genome assembly GCF_002563875.1 of Besnoitia besnoiti. Classification (NCBI taxonomy): domain Eukaryota; phylum Apicomplexa; class Conoidasida; order Eucoccidiorida; family Sarcocystidae; genus Besnoitia; species Besnoitia besnoiti. Next base: position 3,486,254 of record NC_042362.1, on the reverse strand, counting down.
CTCGGTGAGCCCCGCGACCGCTCACGAAGGGGTGCATTTGGAGACTGCACGCGCAAAAGGATGGAGGCTTGACAGGTTTCGGTGGTGAGGCCGTAGCGTATGTGGCTACGTCTCACAGAAGGTGGCAGACGTTCTGTGCGTGCGAAGGAGTTCTAGGGAGGTCGAAGGCGGTCGCCCCAAGGTGGACGTGGTGAAGCGGAGACCAAGTCCACGCGGAGTAGCTGCGTGGCATTTATGTGGCACAGCGGGAACCTGGCCATGGCTGGCAGCACGTAAGTCAGGTGTAGGAAGAAGCAGCAAAGGAAAGGGGAAAGGTTTAGGGTGCCGGATGGGCAGGCGGTGGTCTGTTGAATGGCGCATCGCAGGCCATGGAGCCTCACGTGCGTGTGTCGATGTGTGTGTGTGTGAGTTGTCTGTGCCAGACGGGGGCGCGGTGCAGCGTGATCGCCGCTGGGTGAGTGGTTGACATTGCTTTGTTTTGAATGAACTGTGGCCCACGGCTCGCGAGGTTGGCAACAGCCGACAGCCCGTTAGGGTTTGCCGTGCCACCTGATGAGGTATTCGCTAGGATCATTTTGTCTATGTGGCTAGGGCAAACGTGTAGCGGGAAGACTGTGGTGACTGTTGCACCCTACCGACACTCCCAGCGGCACCATGCACCAATCTGATAATATCTGTAGCCGCGCGTATGTGTGTCTGTCTTTTGTTCCAGGGGCTGTTTGCTCCCGGCTTTACGTCTCGTTTCTTTCTGGTGAGGCCGAGGCTAGCGGGATATTCAAGAGACGCGGCAGATATTGTCGCGCATAACCAAGGTGTGCACCCGGTAGTGTCCGGCAGGTGGGAGTATTGTTGACGTGATTGTGCTTAGAATGGGTCTTTGAATGGTGCCCTGAGCACGAACGCTGTTCTGTGGTGGAACGCACAAGGGTGTGGCGACGACTATCAATGCGTGCACGTCAGCACGCGGTGGCTTGTGTCGGTCAGTGCACGGTCTGAGTTATTGTGTTGTGGGGCAAACGGTGGCAGCCTTTGAGAATGAGATGTCACAAGGAGATGTCATGTCGCTCTGATGGGTGCGCAGGAGCAAGAGGTAAGGAAGGCAGAAGTCTCAAAATGAAACTGAAGGACGGGTGCTCCCTAGGGGCGTGGATCGGGCTGGAACTGGTGCCGGGGCATGATAGAACAGGAGCGACCCCGTTGCCCGTAGCGCCCCTCGAATGGATGTGTCATGCTGCGGGCCGATTAGGCTTGCAGACGTATCGGGGCCTGAATTTCCAGCCACGCTCCGTACGAATGAAGGTCTCTTCCGCAGCTTGCACATGCCGGTGGGCCCTGTGCGGAGGGAGCAGGAAGTCATACTGGTGTGGAAATGGCCAGCGACTAGAGGTACGTCGAAGCCACGGCATCGGCGCCACTCCGTGCTGACCCGGCGGCCTCCGGCAAGTGAAAGTACTCCGCCAGAATGCTCGGGAACGCTGAACGGCTACACAGTTGTTTTTACGGAGAGTCGTTGACGCAGCATTTCTCGCCGACAGGAGCGTCGGCGGGCGTGTCTCAGCACCGTATGCAGGGGGTCGCTGACGAAACGACACGCGAGCCTTCGGCGTTTGCGTGTTTTATTGGACTTTCCAGTCTATTCCTGTGCCTCGGAGGTTCCCACATCCGGCGAGGTAACAAGTAGGGCTTGTGCATTTCACCACCTGCGAGACGCGTCTGCCAGTTTTTGACACAGCAGGCGGTCCTGTAGGCGGCGTGCACCTTGCGGCTTGTGCTGTGTGCTATTTTTATTTTCTTTTGCGCGAGTGGAGAGGGAGAGAGAGCAAGCTTCTCTCTGGCATATCGCGTCTCTGGAACCCTATGCCTATCATCACAGAGGTGGTCGGAGCATTCGCCTGCCGCATGACGCCGGAGAGAGTGTCCGGGGACCGTAGCGCAGTGCTGTGCCATGCCCAGCTGAACTGGCGGACGGCGCACAGTTGGCACACAGAATTCGTTCTACGGTGTCTGACAGAGTACGCTATGCAAGTTCGCTGTTTGGCGGCAGCTCGTACGTCAGGTGTTTAAGTTGACTGGCACTGTCGCCGTTCACAGTTCTGGGATTTGTTGAGGGTGCAAGCTGTACAACGCTTGAGGTATCGTGCAGAGAGTGGGTAGCTGTGGGGTAATGGTGGCGAGGTCAGCTAGATAGACGGAAGCACTGGTCACTATAGGGAACATTCGTCCGCATTTCAGAGCACAGCATTGGATTCGTTTCTATGAGACTACGAGTTTGACCACGTTTGTATTTTCCAATGGCAGCAACCACTCGGTGTAGAAACCGGAGCTCGTGTATCTCTGCGGCCACACAGATAAACAAGGTACGACGAGGTGCAGAAAGCCCCTGACCAGTCAGAGTGTAAAACGCAGAGTCCGAACAAGGTGTGTCTTACTGAAGGCGGCTACTTTGGATACGCTAGTTGCCATAATGACGTTTCGCGCGTGCCCCCGCGTCTTGTGCATGTGCTTCCTCGCGAGCACAATACGCAGTCGAGATCGAAGGCGACGTCACAGCGGCCGAGACACCGTCGGGAGGTGACACCACACGGCCGAGTTTATTCAGCTGAAGAAAGTACGGCTGCTCACCGCTTCGCTACTTGAGGACGCCGAAGGATGGTTGGGTGTGCAGGAGTCGCTCGGAGTCTCATCCACGCTAAGAAGCAGCCACGCCGCCGGAGCTCATACGTGCCGGTCGACCAAGTGTTTATGCCATCGTGTCGGTACGAGTTCCGCAGAGGCCCGAGCGGAACCGACGTAGTCGCAAGGTGTTCCTGGACAGCGGCCGTCCTGCGCATAGGATATCCGTGTGGGTCGTTAGCAGCCGTGTCGATGCATCGAGGGAGTAACTTCAGCCTCGTGCTATGTTTGTCTCGCCGGCGGAGGTGGCGCGGCCTCTGACGAACAACAGCGATGGTAGCTACATGTGACCCCAGAAAAAGGCGTATATTGCCGAAACCTAAGAAGCAGTACCACTCGCGTCGTTTGCCCCCATGTGGGCTCACTACACACACTTTGGAGCACCTGTATCACGGCTGTCTCGCAGGGGGTGGTTTCCGTATGGTGCATTACCCCCGGAGCTGATACAATCTCTACGCTTCGGTTGTTTCATCTTGTATCACAACTTGTCACAATGTCGAAAGGTGGTTTAGTGGGGGTGGCTGTGTTGCGCAGTCATGCCGAAGGTGGCAGCTGGCTTCGACATCGGCGCCCCGTTGTCATTGGCACGCTGTGATGTTTGGAATGGAGGCTGTCGCAGGCTTCTGTGCATTAGGTCATCACTGTCATTCATTTGCAGAGTAGGCGAAAGTGGTACTTGGATGGATTCGATAGATGGTACGCGCGGCACCGTGGCTCCGAAAAATGCCGACCTGTCACACTGTCTTTCTGCATGAAGCTGTGAATTGGGAGTAGGGATGTTTGGTGGTGAAGGCATGGCTACGGAACCGGCCGGCTGAATCGTTGGGGGCTTTGTTCGAATGACGAGGCATCATTGGTGACCTATCTGCTTCTGAGGAAGAGTGTGTAGTGCTGTTCATTCCATGTTGTGTAGATCGCCTTAGGTGGGAGCGGTCGAGAGTATACGTCTGCATGCAGATGGGATCGTTTATTACTGACAGACGTGGCTTGCACATACAGTACCAGGCGCGAGGGGGGGGAGGTTTAGAGTGGGCGAGGGGAGCGAGGGAGTCGGATGCTCAGGCGGTGAGGATGGCATTCGGCATTACGGTCCCGTGCTTGCACCGTGCGTGATGATGATGCTTGGCTATATGGCTTCCGATGCGATATGCATGCAGTCCGGAGTATACCATGTACTTGACGTGGGGTAAAAGTATGCGAGGAAAAATGGGGACGTAGAAAGCACTTTTGCTGCAGTGTTGGTGAAGTCAAGTTCCACGTTTCTTGCATCGATTGCGGGATCAGGGGGAGAGCGGAAGGATCCATCGGCAGAACGGCTTCGTTACGTACGTTTCATCATACACGCACTTTGGGCTCGCGGCCTAGGCATGCTTGTTATTGGGTGCAGTTGCTGTCTGGGCTATTTCACGGGTGGCAAGCCGATGCCTGTGTCGCCGTATGGCGGTGAGGACGAAAGCATTTCCAACTAGCCACTCGAGCTAGACACTCAACGGCCATTGCAAAGCACTGACAAACGAGCGGAGACCCCAGCCCGCTGCATAATTCCTCCATTCGCATTTGCGGCGTTTTTCAATAGGCGTGCCGGAACAGCGGACCCAGCGCAAGCGTGAGCCCTGAGACAGGTGGCGGGTGCTGAGGTCACAGCGCGCGTTGACCTGTCTCTACAGCCTTAAAAGGAAGTGCGTTGCGCATTATTGCATGGGTTATTCACATCTTGTTCGAATACCAACAGATTAGACATGTTTCATCCAACATAGTGTCTTTGTTCTCCACAGGCGACGCGAACCTAATTTTGCAAGTGGCATGGTCATGCATGCGAACGGTGGCCACGTTTAGGACACTGCGGATCCGACGTATGAGACTGGACATGGTGTGCAGGCCCCATGTTTGGCACCTTTCCCGCCCTGCGTTGGAATGCCTTGATTAGTTGTTCCAAGGGAGGCTGAAGAACAAGAATAGTTGATAAAGCGCGGGATCATCCACGGTCATTTTGCTGTGTTTCGCGCTACATGGACTGCATGTTCTACACGATTTTCGGATGGGGCATCTCAAACGGCTATTACAGAAGGCCAAGTATCCGCAAGATATTTATAACACATCAAAAATCTTCCACTACCGTACAAAGTTTCGCGGACATGCGGTGCCTCTGTGAGGTAGAGACGCGGTACATGTGTATCCCCGCAACGGCCACACGGGCCTCGTGAAGTTGCGGGCATGTTACGTTCTCTATATGAGCACGGTGCACACGGCGAGCGACAAAGGGCAATTCTCCAAATCGAGCCTTGCTTCTGGGGCATTTAGTATGCAGTTTGGAATGCCACATTCCTGAGGCGGGCAGGACCTCTTGGAACAAGCATGGGGACCACGTCGCAACAGTGCGTGCCTATATGCATATTGAACATGCTGTTCCCAAATGCGTCAACAGAGGCAACAAAATGAAGGTATGTGGTACTCTTCATTACGTCGCTGGTACTCAAAGGATGCGTGATATCATGTTCGAAAGGATTTTCTGTCTTGACGAGAGTAGATGCATGGTGTCTACCAAAACAAATTTGCTTTATTTCTACAGAAGTCACGTGCAAGTGGGTCAGGAACCAATAGGAGATGTGGCCGTTGCGAATGAAGGCACCGTCCGGGGACGCCGGGCGAGGCACGGTCCACACCAGAGGGAGTGTGGTGACAGTAACAGAGCGGAGTCTAAAATGGAATCTGTCAGGACGATGTACCACTATCCCTGTTGATGACCCCAATATTTGTATGCGCTCGGTGTCGACTAGCTGCATTTCGTCTCATCCCGGTATCATCTGGTGGAACTCATGCGTTTCTCTCATGAAGGCGGAAGGTAGTGGCATGAGCTTTGTCAGTCTTTGATTGTCTCGTCGTGCTGCGACCGTCTGTTCTGCAACGTGGAACCGCAGCACGGCGGAACAGCTGTGGCGTTGTGTGGTGGAGAGAGAGATGGCTGGCGCAGGTGATGCCAAAGAGGTGAAGGGTGGCCCAGTCGCCGTAGAACCTTGCCTTGGCAATCTGATGGAGCCAAATACTGACGTGTTTTTCGTGCTGTCGCTGTGCGTACTCCTCTCAGGTGCAAGTAAGCATTTTTGCGTTGCCACTCACTACCATCCAAACGCCGGGAATGATTTGTCCGGTGGGTCAACGCACCCTGCTGTGATACGAATTCAACACAAACTGGTCTCATGCTGTTGATTGCTCATCGCCTAGGGGATGGCTTCAGCGCAAATGATTGAGGCAAGGCATACAAACGGATGAGTTCCTTTCATAGAGGCACCGAAGGCGAAGCCACGGGTGTGTAGGGTTCGCCGGGGTACAGGTCCACTCTATTGGTGTGACACCCCGCACGCCAAACGCACTATGAGATGTTTTGTCGGCTTCAGTCCTCGGACTGAGTACCAGATTCAGTGCTGCTTGCCTACACATGTGCCCGCTTTAAAGGCTGGATGGATCCCAGTTCTTGTCCAATGGATGTATGTGCACTCCAGTTGCTGCTGCCCGACTAACGCTCCGCGATGGAATGTCATGTTGAGGATTTTCCGTCGACAACAACTGTTGAACCGCAGCAGAGAAACTGTTGTGATCTGCAGTGGTCAGCTTTCTGGAGCAAACGTATGAGCGAGGAATTTGTATGTAGCGTGTGTAAAACCGGACACTTCAGTCAAGCCCGCCCGCGGAGGAGTAAACAGGCCCGAAATCGAGAGTGCGGGACAGTTACCCCTTTGCTTTTCCCGGGTAGAGCAGATCTGCCATGCAGCCTTCTGAGTGTGTATAACGAGCTCTGTAGCGGCACAAACTCATCTTCCGCGTTATGTATCCTTTAGGTCAATCGTGTGTCCTTCGTAGCGGAACCACTCATGTGTTCACCGCCCCTGAGGGACGAACTACGCTGCTACCAGCATCACCCAGTGGTCTGTGCCGATACCTGGTGCCTGTGGTGTCAGCAGGTTTCAGGTACACACAAATAGACGAAGCCCAGTGTAAAGAATCTCAGCGAGGGGTACGACGATTTAAAGGAGATCATTGACCATGGCACGAAAATGCATTAATCGTAGCGAAGAAACATCAAGGGCAGTTGCCAGGACCTCTGTGTCTCCAAACCTTCCTGACGAGCATCGAGGGCTCCATGTTGCGCAGTGGAGGGAAAAACCTGAACTCGTCAAAGTAATCTCCCCCCAACATTTGCATGTTTCTAATAAAGCTTAAGGTGTTTTACTCTCGGTCGCTAGATTCCGACATAAAACAGCGCGGCGGCAGCGCTTCATCCACCGTGCTTTGAGCAGGCCATCGATTACTAGCAGTCCAGCTTGTGTAGCCAACAGCAAGAGAAGCGGACAACTTGAAATCAGTAATCGCAGCAGAAAACATCACGAGGGACGTACGAGAAACCGCGTGTCGATGTTTCCGAAGCACATTGACATATGCGGCGTTTCGCACGGGGCGCAAGAGGGCGGGATCTGGGAAAACACCTCTCTCGCCAGACAGATTGTTCGACCTGCATGTGGAGACAAACATTTTTAGAGGTATTTTCACATAGCCCATTAGCCGTTCTCCATCCAGGAGGACAGACACAGGACCGAATGGCAGCTGATGACACAAAACGGGGAAGTTATGAAAAAGTATGGACATAGAGTGGAACTGCGCAGGCACCTCCAACCCTAAGTCCCAGAGTTCGCAGTCTTATGTGAAGCGAGCTTGCCACATTTTATCCCTCGCCGCTTCAGAAAATACCACGAGGCGCGTGTCAGGTTGCACTCAGTGTGGGTTCTAGGACGGCCTCCTGACGATGGCCACATCAGCACGCGTGGGTCAGTGGGGTAAAACATCCTTGTAGTTTCGGCAGCAAACAACGTCGCTAGACGTTCATTGTTCTCTTCTAATATCTTTTCGCCTCCGGAGAGGTTTTTGAAAACCTGCGAATCGGTCACGCTACAAGGCGGACGAAGGCGTTTTGTTTCTACCCCCGAAAAGTCTCCGGCGTGCTGCTCAGGTGTCTCATTAAACCCCCTATGTCGTTTTTCGCGGATCAGACTGCATATCTGAGGGTGTGCGTTGTCCAGAACAAGCGGGACCAAGTGTTGAGAAAAACGAACACTTGCCCACGCTTGTTCTGGCAAATTGTGTTAGCCCTCTTCAACAAAAGAGTGCGGGCCATGCGTGAGCAGATCATCGGTCTCATGGTGCGCCCTTGTTTCCGCTAGTATGGTGATAAGTAATGCTTCAGCACTATCGACGGGACAACTGTGCAGATCGTTCGGTCAGGTCGTGACCGCCGCTCAATATACAGCGCCAGGCCGTTCCGCGACCTTGCCTTCGGGCTGTCTGCAGACCGCCACTGCCTGTACACACTTTGCATGCCACAACATGGTGTAAGCAAAAGGATTATTGATATCAGAATATAAATTGAACGGCAGGGCGACTGAAAGAAGAGAGTGGGAGTGGGGGCTAAGGTGACAAAGGCGGGTGCAAAAGTCAGACTGAGCGAGAGCCATCTCGGATACCCCAGTGACATGCGCGACAGGGCACAACATTGCCGAAGGCAAAAAGAAGAGTCAAAGAAAATGCACCCTAGTGTGTAATCGAGAAGAACGAAGACGGGCTGAAAAAGATGCATCCACAGGCCGGAATGCGGGCGCGACCAATGGCAATTATAATGCGTACGACGCGCAATCCTTCATAGTGTGCCGAGTGTGTAAGGGCCGGCTGGGCGGGGTGGAGGGTTGCTTCCCACGTGGTCTCTCAGTTTGCCGGAAGGGTAAAGAGAGAAGCCACGCCTTCTTAACCCCGACTCCCCGTTTCCTTAGTCACAGACCACCTGTGGACTTGGACATTCGAAGCAGAGGAACTCTGGGTAACCAGAAGCAGGGACTGGCACGTTCAGCTTGGAGTGGAAGGCCGACTCCAATAAAAAACAGAGCTGGCCCTTGTCACGAGGCCCGCCGTGAGAACTTAGGAAGCCCAAGAACTTTAGGCACCTTGAATTGAGAAGGGGGGGGAACGCCCGGTACCCCAGTTGGGACTGCGGGGGAGATCTGCATGGCCAGACGCGTGACGACTACGCCACGCACGCCAGGCGCATCTAGGGCACATAAGAAGCCGCATGGTCTAGAAAATACGGGGGCGACTAAACGACCCTGCTTCGCTGCAGATGTTCGAAAAGCACAGCTATGCAGTACATGTGGGAGGATACACGTGCTTCTTCCTGTTCTGCAACACCTCTCACGTGATAGAATAATGCACGCTGGGATACGACCGAAACCAGATTATTTCGGGGCGGTGCCTGTCTTGCATTCACACACACTTCATGGGATGGTATGCTCTCCCCAGTCGTCAAAATTGCTTTATGAGCTTTACGGGACAATGGAAACGTGATTTGTGCCACGGCGCCTGATCTAGTCCGAAAAAAGTTACGTGTGGCGTCTCCACAAACCGCTCTCTCACTCTATAGCATCTGCCTCCACGATGCACCCCACACAGCTGAAGAGTAGCCGTATTGCTGATAAGTGACAAGAAACGACGCGTCTGCTGCCAACAGCGGTGCCACTGACGAGCGTGGCAGTTCGTGGCCCATCTCAAGTCGTGCCACGCTGGCACCAGTGCAACGAACTCTCAGTTGGCATCAAGCTGTGCTTATTCTGACCAAGCGAACTTGATCTGGTTAAGAGCAGAACCAGTACCCTCCTCACAGATTGGCCAGGCCTTCACGAGAGACAACCACACAGTTCAAGAGCAACGTGGTGTGGTCAGCTGTTCTATTCCCCATGTGGCATGTCTTCGGGCAAACAGTCAATGTCTTCCGCATACCGGAGAATCTGATGCGGTGCCACAGCTGCCCATCAGAAAACAAGTATGCGCTGGATTCCGGAAAATTTTTCTATTACTCCCAATGAGCTCCGGAGGGAGACGTTGGCACAAAGACATACACGACGTCTGCTGCACGAGCCCCCCCCTTCCCGCACAGGGTTTTAAGCGGAGAAGATAAGAAAGTATCTACTGAGAGAACGCAGATGAATATTGAAAATACTGTGTTTAAACCAATGTCAGGGCTAGTGTAGGCCTTTTCCCACTGTAGTTTTCAATTACTGGTACCGTGACAATCGTCTCACTGCGTTCCGCAGCCATTTCACAATAGCCGCCGCCTGCAAATTTTCCCCAATTCCGACCTTACATGCCACCTTATGGCCGCAGAAGAAGGCATGTTCTGTGATACACGCTTCCCTCTGATGGAGAGCATGAGCCCGGTCGGCGGGGTTACTTTGCCTCTCTGCGGTGCTGCGAGTCGGATCAGGCGTTGTACGCCGGCACCAGAGGAACACTGTCGAAAACACCCGTGTGACAATGAAACCACCCCGTTTTTGTTTCTTCCGCGGTCCGGGATCGTCTACGGTGTTCGAGAGATGAAGGTGTTCGCGAGATTATTCGTAGTACCACGTGAAATCTGGCCACCCATATGTGTGGGAAGGTTCATCGAAGGAGGATGCCCCACATGAGCACCCTGAGAACTGTGTCGAGGGGCGAATGGGGCGTTGCTGGCGCGGGTGTACGAAAGAGGAAGGCTCGGATTTTGTAGGGAAGTGTTAAAAGTCCACAGTAATAGAATGAAACGTTGGGGTTCCCATTTTGGCGTTTCATGGGGGAGTCGTCGGGGCCTAGGGCTGAGCTGTCTTCAGCGTAACACGTTGCTCCGCTGGAGTCGGCCCGACGAATCGCCTCTCGGAGGCCTCCGATCGACACAAACTCTCCTCAGACGCACCTCATTCACCATGCCAGGGCGCTCCCCACTGATATCTCGTTGTGAGCGAAAGTAATCGACGCATCCAGAGGAAGGTTAGCGCAGTTGATGTGTTATCGACGGTCGCCGATGACGTTAATTCGTCATTAAAGGCTCTTTCCCGACTTGCCACACCTCCCTGTACATATCGTTTATTGGGGATCGGATGCCTCTCATCAGTGTTTTCCCCCTAGGGGAAACACGAGTCATCGTCTGCATTAAAGGCCGAGCTGGTTTTTTTCTTTGTGTAGCCGCCTTTGATGCCGCCCACTTCTGTGCATACGAAGAGGAGTGTGCTGCTCCTGATGTCTTTCTTGAGAAGAACGAGCTCACACACGTTCCCGGAGACACGTTTGTTGGCCATGCTCTCGAAGGCCAGGTCAGTCACGATACCATTTAGCTTCTGCAAGGTGGCGGCGCTCATCTAGAGACTCTGTTCGAGGTGAGCATCGGCTGTGTCTGAATACGGTTGAAAGCGGGCCAGTAGTTTCAGCATTTTCCACTCGACCGCGCGGATCATCTCAGGTATCAGCTGGCTGTCTTCAACTCGTGTCCGCTACCCACGTAGGAGGCTTTATCGAAACCTGGCAAGAAGTGCTTCCGCCAACCTCCATGCACACGACCAGCCGTCTGATGCACTTGGCCAGTTTGTTGCATGCAATCGGCCATCCATTCATGTGATGGACACCGTGTGGCTTCGGGAAGATTTCTTCTGGCCGTGGGTTTCTTAGTGTGTGCCCCAATAGTAGACCGTGTTGGAGTATCGCTCATCGAGCCGCTCCATGTGCAGCATGCAGGTATCCCGGACTGGCGCGTTAACATCACACCAAATGATGGTCACCTGTCGGCGGAGGTTTTGAAGCACACCCCACTGTCGTCCATGCACCATCAAGGTTGTTTCGTGCATCGGTGTGCGTCTGAGGGTTGCAGTTTGCTGCGCTGTCGGGAACAAAGGCCTGTGAGATCCGGCTCTCTTAGAAAAAGCCATTCAGCCCATCTCCAAAAGTTTGTAGGTGCTAGAAATGTGCCGCACACAACAGGGGGCGACGAGGCGCTATTTCCGCCACCAGGAGCCGGAAATCTCGTGACGATTGCGCGTCTGCATCCCAGCTGCACGCCTACCAACGCGTCAGCAAGAGCTGGGGAAGCGGAAGCCAAGCCACTAGTCCCACCAAGTCTCTGTACTCCAGAGACTGTTTTCGCCGTCGAGTGCCACCGAAATCGATTGACACGAGCTGAATCGCACAGTTGCCTTGTTTCTCGGGTAGCATCAATGAGTCCGCGATTACCGTTTTCGTTTAGCATGGTATTCAGCGCTGCGGTACGGTTCGAGAAATTGGTTGCGAACGCATGATGAACCCGCTTCATAGAGCGTATCAGGCAGGGGAAGCCAACACCACAAAAAACACTCCAAATCACTCCCGGGGTCACAGGAAGTAATGTCGTTTGTCTCTGCTTTTCTCAGCTTTTCACCTGACGGACTAGCCTGCTCGCCGTAAGCTCTCTCGAGGGCGCTTGATAACTGTGTACGCGGTGTAGCCTGTCGCAGAAGTACCGGCAGAGAGTTCGCGCATTCCTCGTCGTTACGGCAGGTGGAAGCTGTGCTTTTCTCAGCCGGTATCAGGGGACGTACGCGCTTTCTGGCCATCGAATGGTGTGCAGAACCGCCCGCTAGCGGTGTGCCACCGGCTCCACTAGGCCCAAGGATTCACGAGTCTAAGGTGGGCGATATCAGGGCAAACCTCATTCCCGCCTGCCGCCCCACTCCCCCCCTGATTAACTGTGTGAACCGAGATCGCTATGGTTCCGACGCCTGAGACGGCGTTCGAGTCCCCGAGCGGCGTCATTTTCGGGAGTGCCATGGACTTGAGCGGCTGTCGCGTCCTGAATCGCTCTGTGAGTGTCAGCTTGCTGGTGTTGTTTTGAAGATCCAATAGCTCCTTCTGTGACGCGCGACGTAGCTAGCCGTCGCCTCAGGGTGATGTGGAGGCTATGGGTATGCCGTGTTACAATTCCATTCGACGCCTCCACGTGGGTCTTGTGTCGCCCTCGGCCGCGGGGTGTGTGCCATGTGTGCTGTGCTTGTGTGCGTGTGCGCGTGTAAACTGCAGGTAGGGGGGACTGCCTCCACGTTCAGGTGCGCAGTTTACGTGAGCCATTCAGTCGTAGACGTGAATGGTTGATGCCGAACAGATAGTGTTAGAAGTCAAGCACATGGCAATTTCCGATTTTCTGTGAAGCCTTTGTCGAGGCAGAGGCATCCGGTATCTCTCCCCTGGTTGATGTGCCGGTGTCAAGCTCCCACAGGAGTAAACTGGACCTGTGGCAAGGCGGTGGTCTCTGTAGAGAGGCCAACAGCTGTGTTGCTAATCGGATGTCCTGTTGTTGGCCGAGCGGACCGCGGGGTGGGAGTGGCGTCACCGGTCCGTCAGCTGAGCTCAGCCATTTGCATAGCTGTGGGCGCGGTGGCAATTGCCGAAGCGGATTCGCAGCTGTGCCCGCATCGTGCCGCACAGCGTTGTGCTTGGACGAGACCGATTAGTGGGCGGCGTGTGGTAGGGTACGGAGTGGGGGTGTGGACCAGCAGGGATTTTGAGGTCCGGGACAGAGGTGAAGGGCAGGATGCCGGGGGCAAGGAAGATGAATGAGTATCGCACATTTGTGGAGTCCGCGATGAGGTGCTGGGAATGCAGTGTTTTTGAAGAAGAGTGTAGCGAGGTCTAGTGCGTCGCCGGCGCGCGCAGAGGAAACTGTTCGCGAGGGAGGGCATCGTCGCATCACGTTTCGGTAGAGAGAGATGGTATGGCCACGATATTGGTACACAGCCTGGCAGAGGACTTGGATGGGCTCGACGACGGCAGTCTGCCGACGGACACCACGAGCCTGGCAGTTTTGCAGCGTGGGGGGTGGCGGGCTGCGACTCTGGGTTCGTCACAATCAGAGCACCGGGTATCATTTGTACCGCGAGTCGGGACGCCGACTGTTAGGGGGGCGTGGGGGATCAATATTCGCTCAGCTGTTCCTTTTACGAATGTAGGGTGGTAATAGAGGCGGCTGCGGCGCGGAGCGGGTGTGGAGCGGGGGTGTAGCAGGTGAGCCGGGATAGTCTCGAGTGAGAGGCCCGATAGGCGACTTGCACGTTGGGCAGAAGCCTGCCTGTCATGAGGTGGTACTGCTGGTGCTTGCATTGCATGGGAACGCAAACACTATCAGAAGCTATCCCAAACCATGGAACCTAAACACTTTGACAGTTTGAAAGATTTTGGAGGCGCCGAAGGCGCAGAGTTCGAAGGGAGTTTTGGTCGGCACATAAGAGTACCTGACAGCGCTCCCCGGCCAACTGTCACGCCTATTTAAAAAACCTCGGCCGTGCGTGCTTGGCTTAGGGGGAAAAAAGGGTCTGGCCTGCGCCAAGACCCCAAAATAACTCCTGTCTTTCTTCGTTTCTCTTGTGTGGACCCCACTCCAGGTCTTCTGGCTTTCACCTTCTTCAGTCAGGAGCTCCAATGTCAGTTTGGTGGGGCATCGGGCGGAAAGTCCGCGTTGGAGTCCTCCGGCGTGACGTTGTCCTCGTCCGCGTTGGCGGCCTTCCAGAGTGCTCTTTCGCTCGGAAATCTTGTGGCCGCTCTCTAAAATCTTGGGGATCCTCGACATTACTCCGTTGCGCCTGCCTCATATGGCGTTGTTCGGAAACTCTTGCGGTCTTTTGGTTCGCGGGCTCTAACTTTCGACTCGAAGCACAGAGAACATACCCTTTAGCTTGCGCAGAGAGACCCCAGGCTCGCCTCGACGACGTCAGAATCCTTGTCCCCTGCACGCACAACCACAAAAGCACCCTAAACTCCTGCATAAAGTTACTGCGTATCTGCCTGGGTCGTACTATCTACCCGTACTCTGGAAATGTCAGAATGCCGCCTGACGTCATCGACAAGTTGACGCGCCGCGTCTATCGTATCCTTTGCCTACCCGTCTTGCCCGATTTCAACCTCTCCAGTTCCACAGACGCAGGACAAATCAGCATCCCTGATGTCCGCATGGCTGCGCCCGCCTCCCCTTGCTTCACCACGATCTCTGCTAGCGACGGATCCAGCCACGGCTGCGGGCGCGGACACCACACACGGCTGGGTCCTCACGCCGTGGGACGCGCTAGTAGACAGTTCCGTGGCCCGCGACGCTGGGGGCCCACAGCCCCGAACAGGTTGTGCCAAGCCTTCCTGGACGATTTAGACATGACTTGCGTTGTGGCGGCCTGCCAGGTTTACGTGCGTAAGAAGGATGAGTGCAGGAGCGGGAGCGTGATTGAAGCTGATACACATAGGTCGCCGAGGCTGCAGGCGCGATGCGGCACCTGACGGACACGCGTGCGCCTTCTTTCTTCTTTTCACTTGAAAAAAACACCTCACAGAGCAAGCATGCACCGATGCAAATGCTCATGACGCACAAAAAGAAACAAAGCAGTTTGTCGTGTGAAGCAGAGGTGTGCGACCCGGCATTTGCCCTGTTCTGACTCCCACTACTCGGTCGGGCCAGAGGCCGGCTGTGAACACTTTTCTTGGGAATGGAAGAAGGCGAAAGAACAGCGTGGAGGGAAATACTGCGCGTGAACAAGCAAGGGCACCAATGAAAACGAAAAAGAAATGGCAGAGCGTCAGGGTTTAGGTGATGCTTCACCAAAAACAACTGACAGACATTCATGGTCAAGCACCTGTCCCGAAGATGTTGAGCAAACAGCTGAATTCAGTCGGGAGCACGCATTCGAACTGCAGTCTGTTTCTTGTATCAGCGGCTTGATGGGCGCTGGCCAGGGTAGCCCCACTATATACGGGTGACGGCTGAAGACTGCAAAAAAAAGAGTGGTTCCCAATATTTTCCCACATCGTGCGTGACTATTCCGCATAGAGATGTTCCACGCGAGATGTGCAAACCTGTTCTCTAAGTGTGTAGGACCAGTCGGACGCTCGTAAGCTGGAGAGCATGGGTGTGTGAGCAACTGAGAACAGATCTTCAGATGGTGCGTAGTATCTGGACAGCAAGCGGGGAAACGACAGGATTTTTTGCCTCCAGGACCGTGCGGTAATGACCCCCTTGATGTTTAGTTAAATTGTGAGCGCAAAATGCTTAGACCACCGCTGTCACTGCAGAGCGTTGTTGCTCCGTGAACACGGGGCGCGCGTTTTTTGTTCTCTTTTTTGGCAGGCGTACGAGCGCATCATGGGGGGGGGAAGCTCCACAAGGTTGTACATATCACTCACATGCTCTTCTCACAGCACGTTTGAAGGGAACGTAACGCGAGCCCCCGGGAGGAGAAAGTAAGCAGCAGGCATTCTGTCGACAAAAACGAGATTGCCTCCACACAGAACATGTCAACGGTCCTTATCGGGCGGCGGGTGGGGCGGATGAAGGATCAAGCGGCTGCAAAGCAATTTGCGCCTTCAGTGGTGGGGGGAGCACTTGCCTCTGTTCGTGGCTTTTGGGTTCTTGTCGACTGCTGCATGAATGTGGGTATGCGTGGTCGTAGGCCGGTGTCGCGCACGGCCCTCTGTGTATGTGTGGACATTGCGGCTAAAATCCGCATGCGTACAACGCCACCCGGAATCCACTACATGTGGGTAGGGGGCGCCTCTGCTCCGAATGCCCAGGCGGGTCTGCCTGAAGGAGCCACCCGGTTGAGGCACCTCGTGAAGCGGTGATATCCGGTTAGCGAGGTAACCTGTGCCATCATAATTCTTCATCATTGGTAGTTGGTGGCTTGCTACTCAGGGCGACCTGACATGCTAGCTAGAACGTTTAATGGGACCGGCTCTCAGTTTTTTGCATCGGTTCTGGACCGCTGTTCAAACAGAAGGGTAGGACATGAAGATATTTTTTTAGACTTCCTTCAACTGTTTGCCGCAAATGGTTGTGTCGGCGCGTTGACTTTGATGGCGTCTGTAACATCTGTGGCGGTTGTATTGAAAGATCCAACCGTTAGAACACTTGCGTTTGGGCAGTGATTGCTGGCGGGTCGGCGTCATCAATGACAGCGTCGAAGGCGAGTGGTGGCATTTAGCAACGGAGCAGGCGTATTACAAATGATGTGCAGCGGTGCTGAAGACTGGCAAGGGATGGAGGCACTGTTGCGAGCCTCGGGGGGTGTGTGCTCTCTGATATCTTCGTACCGTGAACAACGGTATGGAAGCTCGTATTCCTTGGCGCGCCGTAGAGAGTAGTGCAAGACGGTTGAGCGTTACTTGAGTTGTTTGCCACAAGCTTCACCTGCGAAACGAGCACGTGCCCGGCGACAAGATTTGGCGTCACCTAATAGCTCTCTGCGTGTCACTATAACCGGACGCGGCTGCTAAGAGTCTCTGCGGCAGCGTGTGTCGCGTATCCGGCTGCTTCCCGTTGGTGCCGGGGGGGAGCAACGTTGTGTCGCGGTGTTGCACATGAGGCACACGGTCTTCCTACATTAGATGGCGACGGCTGGTGCGAATCGGTGGCAACAAGACACTGATGACGTTCAATTTCGTTGGTTTCTGAGTGCCTTCACAGGAGGCTGGTGCAGGCTTGGACCTGTGCAGGTGCGAGCTCACGAGCTCAGTTTCACAAAGTCCATCTTGAAAAGTGGAGGTGTACCTTGCACAAGAATACCGCATGCGGTTGCACCGATTGACGGCGTGGTTGCTGTCTTGTACGGCGCGCGCGGTTGTTTCTCACTGCGGCGTTTGATTCTCCTTTTCCGCTGCATGCTGAACAAGCGACATGGCACCCGTCGGGCTGTCGGCACACGACGCTGAGCAGCACTGCTGCTCATGTCCGAGGGCAGCTGCATCTGCAGCTGTTCCCTCTCCGTTCTACTGCGTATGCGTGTGCTCAAAGTAGAGTGTGGAGTGTAGCGCGCACTAGTAATGCAGCTTGCAAGAAAGTCACAATAGATCCCGTGTACAGCGCGCGACTGTGCTAGGTTTGCATGTGGTAGCCCCTGGCGAGCCCTTCACACATGCCTTCGTACGGTATGATGCGTGGCCCGCGCTGAGATGTTTGTCGAATCCATGCGCCCTTGTGGGAGGAGAGGCATGTTCACACGCTCCAGTCTGTGCGCAACGAGCGCTGCAGACTCAGGAGCGCTCGGCTGCGTCAATCCATCAACGAGACTCCCTTGACGCTCTTTCAGCGTGTGTATCGTGTGTTTGCAATTTGAACTTCTGTTGGACCTACGTGCACCGCTCATGTCTTTCCGCGTTAGTGTAGCAGTAGCGACGGAGTTGAGGAAATGTCATTGTTGTACGTCCTGGAAAAGGAAGTGACGCACAGTTCCAGTGTCAAAGATGTTTGGTCGCTGGTTACGTTCATAAAAGCCAAGGATGGAAGCCACAACCAATCGCTTCTGTGATATCCACCCAGCCTAATCAGCACCACCAACATACTCGCCACAGGCTACTCTGGAAGAGGAAAGAAAAGAATACCTACCAAATTGTTGGTTTTTCATTTGTCGATGACCCGCAGTGCCTGTATGGTGTTGCCAGGATGCTGGCTACCTACATGAGGCTGCAAACCAAGGGGAACACGATTTCTGGAGTGAATGAAGGTGAAGAAGAAAAGAGACGTGACGAAGCAGGGAACCAGACAGAAATGAGATTAACTGTGGTAGAAGGAGACGAGAAGGGACGCCAAACCCTGGAATTACCACAGAGCGTCGCAGGACGTTCGGAAAGGCCTTCGTCCCGCGAACTGCAGGACTGGGTTGGATAGCGTACGCGACACGAATTGGGGGCGGGAGGGCCAGAAGACGGACACAATAGGCATAGGGATGGCGCTGTTTTCAACTGCGCATGACGAACCTCAGTGTTTCTGCGTCCCGGCGTTACCGTAGAGTATATCTCACAACAGCAGAGAAGTCAGAAGAGCTTTTCCCGACCGTATAAACTACGAACTGGGCCTAGGTTCGTCATGTACTGTCATCGTAGGACCCTATGGTGAGTGCGAGGCACAGAGGACGGGCCATAAACAGTAAATAGTTTCAGGTGCAGCAAAGAGCTCTCGAGGCGAAGGAAAGGTGGCGGCTCTTAGATTACCAGAATGGGGGGCCGCGTTATGTGATACATTTCGAAGGAAGGTAAAGAGGAAGAAGGGGGGCGTACGGAAGCGAGTAACGTAGAAGAAAAGCCAATGCCCTTCCACCGGGTCCCACCCAAAGGACGCAAGCGAACACACCTCTGGAGGACACACAGTGCGGCACTAGGTCAGGCCCTCATAACAAGCGGCAAGCAAAAGGGGTGTGGGGCAGGATGGAGAAGCAAGGTGGAGGAATCGAAATTCAGCGTACGGATCGGAACCGTCGAATTTCATTCCGCGTCGACAGATAGAGACACATGATGGAGACAGGTGATAACCAGGTGACAGAGGAAAAACAGTGGCTTCGCATGCGTCATGCTAGCTGTGGATTCAAAACAGGCGCAGCACGCGCCGTCACCAAAGACGTTGAGTCAGACGCGGGTTCCCACGCGAAGGAGTTCCATTCTCTGTGTCCCCTGTCCTTTGTGTTTCGTGGGGTTCTCGCCCACTGCGACTTCTCTTGGCCGCCTTCGTTGTCCACAATCCGCTATCGAGTACTGGAATGGGGGTGAGGCCAGACAAAAGAAGAGAGAAAGGGTTGAATGGAATTTCTAACAAGCTGAAGAGCGCTGCAGAACAAAGTATGGCCGTGAGCTCGAGCAGGAGGAAAATAGACAAATGGTTACCATGCTAGCGGACCACCGAGGCGGGGTCACAACGTCCAACCAGCAATTTGTCCCCGGCCTGGTTATCTGACTAGCTGTTGTCATAAAATGGCTCAATACCCGGACACTTGTCGGCGGATCTGCAAGCACTATAATATTCGGGTTACCGTTCTGCGTCTGTTTCTCCCAAAAATGTACAGCCGTCACAATCGTATGGATATGTACACGAATGTGCCACAGCAGGGGGGGGATGGGGAGGGTGTTTGATTACGCACTCTAGCTCTGACAGCCAAGCCGAATCTTGATTGTAGCCGAGGAAGGGTGTTTACGTAAAACATGTCTGTTTCCTCCAAGCAGTCAGTGGAAAGCCCTGCTCATATGGTAACCCAATGGCTAGACACGGCATTTGGTATACGGATTCGCAATCTCGAAGGCTGACAGAATTTCTGTTCTGGAGCTGTTGGAGCCCCTACGAAATGAAGATGTTTCCCGCACTTGGCTCCTCATTTTGGTGTCACCGTCGAGAAACGCGCGAGAAAGTAGGATTGAAGAAGCCAGAAGAAAGCACGGTAGGTTTGCAGCCAAGTACCCCTCTTTCGTCAGCTTCGGAGGAACTACTCCATACGTAAACTCGGATACATCGTGAAGTTGCTGTTTCTGCTTTTGAGATTTGGACCAGCAAAGCATTGTTCACTCGTGATTGCGTATCGCTGCAATTGGGGGGGTTCTCTATCAAACAAAGCGGCCCCTATATGTGCCTTGACGGCCCCAGGAGATTCGCTCGCGAATTCAGACCTACGTCGCAGCAAGCCTTTGTGTGGCTCAGTAGCGGATCCCTTCGCAGGCACGAGCCACGAAATGCCAAATCCCATCTAACGCCCTGAGACGTACCCAAAGAGGGCCTCGAAACAATAAATCGTTCCGCTTTTCGGCCTGGACTTGACAAGCAACAAGTGGCTGTAGGTGCGTAGCGACTTCCACGCACCCTCGATGCGGAGCCATTTGTCTAGAGCAATCGGCAGCGAGGGAAACTCTCGAAACAGAGCTCCACATGCGTGCTGTAGAGATCGTTAGTGCCTGAGAATGCCATCATCCTATTGTACACATGTATCGGCTAACAACGCCACAATCGAGCAGCTCTTACAACCAAATGGGTCGTCGATCGCACAGCATCGTCAGATATGTTCCAGAAAGCTTGCGACCCGTCGCTGCTGCATCCGTAAGCGGTCATACCGACGGAACGTGTCGGCTCGGGCAGCAGCGGTGATGATTTGCCTGCTGTCTCACAGCTTGCCGGAGAGTACATGCCCGTGGGCAGACAACCCGAAGGATAGCCGGAAATCACGTATTTTGTGCGGCATCTGCACATATTGTGGCTCTACCGATGTACAAGTCCGTTTTGCTCGTCTGTGATTTTCTATGTGTTTTTTTGAATTGTGTCGGTGTCTGGCGGAGCTCCTCCCGAGCGCAAACAGGGCATGCATCGTTTATTGCACACCGCAGCTCGCGTTTCTAGGCACGCTGCGTAAACTCCCCCGAGGCCCTCTGGTCAATCGTGGTTCGAACCCGTCTGCCTGGCCTCTCTGCTGTCTTTTCGTTGGTCCAATTACGATCTGCCTGTGGTTCTGTATTTCCCCGATGAAAGCGGACGAACGGAGAGACGTGTTGATGGTAGGCGGGCTCCCGGCGTTCTCGCTTTACCCCCGTGTTGCTGGCTGAGCTCCACAACGAACGTTTCCTAAAACTTCAGCAGCAAGCTAAGACGAAAACGGACCTTAAGCAGTCCGCCATTCTGATAGCGTTTTTTTGTCCTTTATCGAACTAAAAACGTTCCCTGATTTAAGGACAAACGGGCCACTCAGTCGCAAGAGCCCTGCGTCGACTGCATGCTGTCGGAGCGACAAGGAGGCAACCCGGCCCTTCAGGACGGAAGGCTTTTCTGTCCGTTTCCTTCACTCTGTACGCTTTCTCCCGCGGCCCCTCAGTCTCCTCTCTCCCAGTCTTGGCTGGTGTGCGCCCTCTAACGCCTGCTCATTTGACCAGTCTGTGAACGGAGGAAGCAGGCGGACCAAGTGTGCCCGCGAAAGAGGCGCCGACCAATTTCTCCAGCTTCGGGAGCCGTCTAACGTCGCCTCCTTGACTTGTCTGCCGCCTCCTCGCTTTCCAGGCTCCCGAGAGGATCGTTTGCGGGCCCACGCATAGTGTGTGTGGCTGTTTGCACGCCCCTCCGTGGTTCCCGTGATAATTTTTTAGTTTTTTCCCGAGCACTGCTGCACGGTGGGCGGCCAGCCATCTCCTTTGGAATGTGCAGTGCGCAACCTGGTTGTGGATTGGTGTAGACCTTCTCTGTCTTCGGTTGCCAAAACATCGCTCCGACAGGCCGCAAATCGGCTCAGCCTTCAAGGCGCTTCTTGGGCTCGCTTGCAGCTCAGCTGTCTGGTGTCGCGCATCTTGTTGGACTCCGGCGTGGACCGACCGCGGCGCCCGTGTCTCCTGTCCCTCCGCAGCGCCTCCTGGTCCCTCCTCGTCTGCTTGAGTCCCGTGCGGGGTTCGCCGCCGAACGTCTTTCGCGATGTCTGAGCAGCAAGAGAACACAGCAGCGGCTATGGCTGCGGGGCTGGCGGCGGCTGCCGCAGCCATGGACGATCAGATTGACCAGAAAGCTTTGCAGGAATTCATGCTTCAGCAGATGAGCCGCGTCGGGGCTCGCGGAGCGCCAGCCGGCGCCGGGAAGCCCGAAACGACCGCGGGTGCGACGCCGGCGCCCTCGTCGCGCGCCGCGGGGCCCGAGGGCGACGAAGAGACAGCTCGCGGCGCGGCAGGAGCCACGCAGACAAGGCCCCCGGCGCCAGACTTCCAGGCGTTCAAGCACGAGCATCTGCGGGAAGTGGATGAGGGCTCCGCGGTCGTGGTCGACAGGGCCGACGGCAGCTCCGGCGCGCCTGTCTCTGCGTCCACGTGGTGAGCAGAGGCTTCTGACACCACACCGCGCTGGCGCGCGCCGCCACACAGCAGTTTTAGGGTAGCGACCGGAGTTCACCTTGGCGGGTTTCGGCTGTCCACGAGGGCGGGGCTCTGTCGTCCCCCGGGGCGCCTGCATGCAGCGCCGAGGTGTGGCTCGCTTGTGTCGGCACTGTCCCGCGGGGTTTTCCGTTCCTTTGCGCCATCGCTTTCCGCGCTCGAGCAGCTCAGCCTCTCTGCAAGGCTGTGGCGGTGGGCACGGGGGGGTGTGTGTCTTCTTTCGCCTGGGCGCTCTCGACGTGGGTTCCACGCTTTCATCTCGTCCTCCGGCTGATTTGCATTCGCAGGACGGACTTGAACCTGAGGAAAGAACTCCTCTTGGGCGTGGAAAACCAAGGCTTCAGCAAGCCTTCGAAAATCCAGGCTGCCGCGCTGCCTCTGATCTTCTCGCGGGACGAAAACCTGATCGCCCAGGTGCGTTGACCGTTGCGTCTGGCGGAAGGGCCTCGATTCTCCTTCGTCTCCAGCTCGCGTCCAGCCTCCCTCGTGCGGTTTAGACCGCTTTTTCTCTTTCCTGCTCACCTTCGCCGTGGTGTCTCACTTTCCAGTCTCCTCGCGTCTGTCGTCCGCACCGTGCGCGCCTCGTCGACGGCCGACCGCGCGTCTTGAGGCGACTGCGTGGGAGACTGGCGCGCGCGGAAACCGAGCCGTCTCAGCGACTCTGCCAGCATCGTCTCTCTTCCGGTGCGGCCCCTGCTCCCGCCTTTTTGGTTTTTTCCAGGCCCAGAACGGAAGCGGAAAGACTGCGACGTTTGCTCTGGCGATGCTGACCAAGGTCGACCACACCCTGAAGGCGCCTCAAGTAGGTTCCCTCGACTTCTTTCTCTGGGAGGGCCTCCAGGCCTCGTTGCCGCCGACAAGCAGAGAGCGTGCGCCTGCTCGCGCGCGGCAAACACCTTCGCCTTCACTTTTCGCGGCGCGTGCATGGCGACTGCATCAGTGCATAGCTCCGCGTGCAAACACGCGCATGTGTTTGTCCACGATGCAGCTTGGCATCCATGTGGTCGTCTGCAGGGGTGCGCCCACTTGTATGCGCCTTTCTCTCCAGCTTTTTGTGTATCTATCTAGAGAGACAGATACAGATGGAGACGTACGCCCCGCCTGGCGCGGCTCGTGGCTGAGGTCTGGCTTACTGCTGTGCGGCATATTGAAACGCAGTCGCGCGCTTTTGGCGTGCGCGGGAGGTTTTCGCGGCAGGGGCAGGGGCGTGCGCTGCTGCTCTCCCTGCGGCGACCTTTTTTCCCTCGGGTGTGTGGACTCCCGCAGGCCCTCTGTCTCTGCCCGACTCGAGAACTTGCTCAGCAGACCGTCCGCGTCATCGAGGCCTTGGCTCGGTTCACAGAGACATCGATCTTCGTGGCCATCCCGCAGAAGTCCGATGCGCCTCCGGCCTCGCTTGCGCCGGCGGAGACAACCGGCAAGTAAGCCCGTGCACACTGCGCGCGGGGGCAGCGGAGACGCCAAGTACAGATCGGAGTTGGACCGCCCCAGCACGCATATATATTTTTTCATCTATACATGTATTCATATATATACATATGTATGTGCCTGCACGCGGTGGAGGTGTCCAATGTGAAGCGTGCTTCGCGTTTGGCGAGCTCGAGGGCTGTGGGGGCGCGCCGCATGGCGGCATGCAAGTGCTTGCACCGTTCGACTGAACTGCAGGCGCCAGAGGGAGCCGCACAGTGAGAGGCGCGTCCTCACTTCTTTCACGGCGATCTGAGCGCCCGCGTTTAGGGTCTGGGGTCCAGTGGAGCACGGCGGCGGGCGCAGGGTCTGGAGGCGCTGCGCGACGCAGGCCCGCAGGCGTCATGCGCATTTTCGACAGCTCCCTCTGGGCGTATCTCCGCAGATGCGTGGTGTATACGACGTTGACCAGCCCAGTGGTGCAGTCGCCGATCGTCGTCGGCACGCCTGGGAAGTGCATGGAGCTGCTCAAGAAAAGGAAGTTCGCGGGCGACACCGTGCGGCTCTTCGTATTGGACGAGGCTGACGAGCTTATCAACTTCTCCAACAACATGGCGCCCCAGGTGAGGACGCGCCCTGCGAGGGTGCAAGAGGCGGGGGGGGGGGGGGGGTGACAGGGGGGGTTGGAGGGAGGCTCGACACCTCCAGTGCTGGGGCTTGCGGGGCACAGAGACTCACCTCTCAGCCAGCTCGCGCAGAAGTCAGTGGCGCTTACGTGCGGCGGAGCTGCAGCGTCGTCTCGCTCGACTGCATTGTCTCCCTCTTTCGGATCGACTTCAGGGGAGTGAGGTGTCCGTTTTTCGTTCCCTGCGTTGTGCGGTGTTTTGCGTGCATACCGCCGAGTGAGCCGTGCGATTTTGTGGTGATACAGGTGCAACAGATTCGGCGCTTCTTTCCTCAGAGGCTTCAAATTCTCTTGTTCTCAGCGACCTTCTCGGATGAAGTTCGCGGCTTTGCGGAGAAGCTGATGCCGACGGCGAACAAAATCACGGTAAGGGGCGTTTTACTGTTCAGTCGCGGTGCGAATTTCTTTCGGATTCCGAGGCCTCTGGTCCACATTCCTCCCCATTGCAGTCAAATGCGTTTCGATCTTTAATTTTTGCTTCTTGCGCCGTTTACATAGTCGCATGGAGGGGCCCGTGTCCCGCTGCACATGCACGCATCGTGGAAAAATCAAAGAATATAAGCGTACGTTAACGGCGTACGCGTATATTCTTTGAAATTGGAGAGCCTCCACAGGGAAGTGACCCACTCGTTGGCTCTGCTTGCTGTGACTGAAGACTGCCTGCGCAGCGGGCAAACTGCAGCTGTCGGGCTCATGCGCCTCGGTTTCGCGAGGCGAGGGTTTGCCTCGTGTGTTTCCAGCTGGCGCACAGCTTCGTCCGTGCACGCCTGTTTCGCGTACGCAAAGCCCGTGGAGGCACAGAGCGTTTAGCTAAAGGCTCTGTCTCTGGGCTTTCCTTTTTTTGGTTTTGTGTTTCCTGGCGCTGGGTGTAGGTCCGTCTGCCGTGGCGGGCGCGGTGGTCGGTTGCTCAGGCTTCGGCGTTCTCGAGCGTGTGTTTTTCTTGTTTTCCAGGTGAAGAAGGAGGAGTTGACTCTGACGTGCATCAAGCAGTACTACATTCCGTGCGACACGAGGGCGGCCGACTTGGGCGTCACGCAGCCGCCGGCGAAGGAGTCGTCGCTTCCGTATCGACTGGAAACGACGTTCTACCAGAAGTTTGCGGTCTTGTCTTCGCTGTATTCGTCCATGTGTCTGGGCCAGTCGGTCATTTTTGTGAACAGCCGCCGCAGCGCGTTTTCGCTGGCTCTCAAGATGCAGGAGGAAGGCTACGCGGTCTCCCTCATCTGCGGAACGCAGGCGCAGGGGCCCGAGAAGATGGGCATCGAGATGCGAGACCGGATCATGGAGGAATTCCGGAAAGGCGAAACGAAAGTGCTCATTTGCACAGACGTCTTAGCCCGAGGAATCGACGTTCCCCAGGTGACGCTGGTGGTGAACTTCGACCTTCCGCTCGTCTACCAGGGCCGCGTCGGAGGCGACGCCCGTGGAGCCCTCTGGCACGGCGGACAGGCTGAAGGCAACCTGCATCAAGTCTCGGGGCCCCGTGTGAACATGGAGACATACATACACCGCATCGGCCGCACGGGTCGGTTCGGCCTCAAGGGTATCGCCATCAACCTGGTCACCAGCCACGAGGAACACCTGCTGCAGCAGATCCGCGACTTCTACAGGTGCGATATCGAGTGCATGAACGAGGACCCCGAAGACGTCGAACAAATGATCAGAAAGCTCCGGATATGAGCAAAGCGTTTCACGACCTGTCGTGTCGTGGGCAGCCGGCAGGCTGCGAACGCAACTTGATGTCGACCTTGTGTGTGTCGTGTGTTTACCCGTCTGTCCGTATCCGCGACCAGAATGCTTTGTGACTGAATCCCCAAGCGGGGCTGAACACTTTCCTTTGTGGAGGGGAAGCGGAAAGCAGGCGGATGGTGTGTGATGTGGACGAACCCTGGGCGACAGGGAGCAACGGGTCGCTGCATCGTTGCTCCCTCTCGTCAGCCGGCGAGTCACAGGCGCCTTCCGAGGCGGGGTGGAGTGCTTTGTAGGAGCGTCGCTTGTGATTTTTGTGCACTGAGGCGCTAGTCTAGGGAGCAACTCATAGCGGACCGAACCCACCGGCATTCAGACAGCACCGCCGAAACGGAGTACACTTGTTGGTTTGTGTGGTCATACGCCACTTTCGAAAATCACACACGCGCTGCTTGCACGCAGGCGTGGACGCGGCACCGCCGATGCTCATCGGCAGTCTCATTGTGGCGCAGCCATGTGTGTCAGTTTCGCCTGTGTCTGGGCATGCGGGACTTGCCTGGCAAGACAGTGAGCCCTGATGCCGCAGCGCGAAGCGAACCCGACGCACTGCGCAGGGTTGAATGCTCCGTGACGGAAGCATCGACTTGAGACCCGAAAGAGAGAAAAAAGAACGTGCCACTCTAGCAATCGCACATCGGGCGGCCGGCGGTGTGTGTATGCACCATACACAGACGACAGAGAGAGAAGTGATCCGTGCTCCCAGCAAACGTATATGACGGGATGTGTGATAACCGTGGGAGTAGAGAGATTCCAGGGTGGTAGTGGTGCAGCGGACAAGCAAGTCACGGAGTAGCGAGCAGAGGCCAGGCACATGTCTGAAATAACGTACCACATAGCTCTCGAGGCCAGCCCGTGGAATGTAAGACAAGAATCGAAGCGATGGTTCGTCTGCGACGAACAGAAACAGGCATGCGTGCGCACAGCAGCTGTTAAGTGCAGCATCCAACACAGGCTATCCACCAAGCAGTGGAAAAAGTGTACTGTGTGGAGGAGGAAAAAATGGGCCGACGTAAACAAATAGCGTTGCTTGCCATCATCCTCTGCACGGGAGTAGCCACTCACAGAGTAAGCCTATGAAATTTGAGGACGCGCGGCCCCGTAAGCCTGCCTTGCAGACAGCAAAGACAAATGCGCTCACTTTGGAAGGCGTGAGATGTCGGGAGCTTCCAAATTGGCCCTTAATGTTCTCTTATGTTGCTAGATGTGCCTGAGTCATTTGGCGGCCTCCATCGCCTCCCTTCGATGACTGCCAGGTTCCACGTGGCTACGCCTGCCAGACGTGCCTAAGGAAACTTGCCGGGCGCGGAGTTCAGGCAGAGCCGCGCTTCATACAGAAAGCCATTGAAAAGAAGTAGTCCGTAGATCACCATAAATGCAGCTTATGCCGATAAATGTTTGGCCACGAAGCCCTCTGTTGATGCAGGCGTCTAGCCAATATCTGCAAAACACGCGACACTGCACAGGATGAGAAGTCTGGCACTTTGAGAGGCCTCCTGTCGTTTCTTCTACTCGCATGGAGTTTTCCGCTTCGCCTGAAACTGGTCGTTTTGTCCGATCCTTGTCTCGCTTCGTTGGACACACACGCAGGGCTCCATCGCTGGAGGTCGTTGTCGTCTGCACAGAGCGCATGCAGAGTCATGAGCCGCCGTGTATAAGCCGAGCTCGGGAGAAAAGAGCGCGTTGACTCCGCGAGGCGATTGCCGTTTAAGGCGGTTGGATGATGAAAGCATGTAATGAAATCGCATCATAGAGTGGTGGACTTTGTTCTTTTCTCATTATTTTCTTCTCTCACGTTGCCTAGCGAAATGGGAGAGCTTTCTTTGGTGCGCTAGGGCAGATGCCGCAGGCGTTTTCACTTTCCTTCCGTACTAGCTCAGCTGGACAGTACCGACTTGTAAGCCGCTCCAGCCCTGCCCTCCAGCACTCGTCGCTGAGGGCTTGACGGTGCTTTTCTCTCGGTGGAACCTCCCCGTGGATTAGAGTTCAAGGTGACGGGTTCTCCCGGCGCGCAAACGAAGCTACAACAGGGGCTGCCGCGTCAATGGCGATTCGGTACCGTCTTGCGTCTCGCGGAAAATCGGCAAAAGTACACCTGAGGAGCTCTTTTCTGCCAGAGTCTTTCTTACGTTACACTTGACTCTGGACAGGGTAGGTTGCCGCACGCTTGCAGCAGCACGCCACGTCCGCCGTGCCTATTCCGTCTGCACAGATGGGTCCCGGATTGGTTTCTGACTTCTCACGGCACCCGAGGACTGCTGCCAAAGTTGCACTGCTAGTTTCCCTCTAGAGTTGTCGTTGTTAACTTTTCAACCTGCGCGAGCTTTGCGGTTCACTACAGCCCGTGACTGTGCACGTCTGGGCCTCGCGCAGGGGGCAGGTTCAGCGCGCTTCTCGCAGTGCTAGAAAGGCTGGGAGGCCTCCCATTTTCTTTCCAGCGTGTTCACTCTGAGGCGCCTTCCGCATTCGGCTGTTGACGCTCAAAGAGTTCCTCCTCAGGCTAGCCCGCGAGCGGCACGTTTCGCGCACCCCACGCTGTCCGGCGTGACTTGTTAACGCCAAGCGCTCCTCTGCCGTAGCCTCTTCTGCAGGTCTTGTGTGATTTCTCGCTCCGCGGAGACGTGGAGGGTGTCAGATTTCTAGCCGTTTGCTTATTGTGCGCCGCCTGTCAGCCGCACCTTCTCAAAATGGATGTGGAGAAGCAGCAGCGTCTTCTGGACGATGTGGAACGTCGCCTCATGCTCTGCGAGGAGGCCGTTGGCATGGACCCGGCAAAACAGAAAGGTACGCGTTTGCGCACTCAACAGAAGTTGCCCAAATGCATCTGCAGACCTGGAACCTCCGCCGAGAGGCTGCCCTTCTCTCATTTTCTTCGCAGCCATCCTTAGTATGCTCGGATTCACCCGCGGCGCCCTCGCGTACGTATTCATTCTGAGAGAGTGGCTGGCTAAAATCGGGACGAGCGACGCGGGTTGCATAGTTTGCGGATCTCTTTGCACGCAACTCAGTTTTCACGTACATGTCTACGAGTGCATTTCGTGAGAAGTTCGAATCCCTCTTGGAATTTATGAAATCGCGAAGCGACGGTCGGGGCGACGGGCAGCGTGGCTAATCGCTAATCGTGTTGACGTCGCTGTCGGGAGTCCCGCTGCTCGGTGTCTGCGAGCGAAACTCTTTTTAACTTCGCTTCCTCTCTTTGCCATGGATGTGCGTTGCGCAGCCATGGCGGCGCTAGGGATGAAGAACATGCAGGGAACGGACTTCCACATGTCGCTCGTCATGAACATTTGCCGACTCCACCATCAGGCGAATCAGCTTTTCCGCGGAAATCTTTTTGAAATGGAGGAGCGATGTGAGTTTTCAGACCGGCTGGAGCCTGACGAGCCGCGTGAACGCCGTTTTCAGTGGCGACAGAACAACGGACTCCTGCTTACCGCAGTTCAAGCTGCGCCCCCCCCCCCCCCCTCCCCCCTTCCCGCCCAACCCCCCCCAGACCCCTTGTGTTCTCCGTAAACTGAGACAGATGTTTTAGGAGTTCAGCTAAACCTTTTGTTCCTTTCCCTCATTTCTCCCGAACTGTCGCCTGGTGTCTCGATCTCGGCGTGCAGATGAACAAATGAAAGTGTGGCTCGAGAACGAGCAATCGGCGGCGGCTAACCTCCTCATGACGCTCGAGGCGAAGCGGGCCTACGTCCTTCAACACGAAGAGATGCTCAAGTCAACGGCGGGGCAGCTGCGCCAGCTGCAGGAACTGGAGCAGTTTGTGAACCCCCCGCAACTGGCGGGTAGGTGACTCTGCGCGCACTTTTCCCCCCTCGTCTGCTTGTGCGTGGTCACTGACTGGTTTCGTTCCGGAAGAGGCGCGTGCGTGAGTCCCATTTCTGCCGCGCGACTGCTGCAAAACGTCTCTGGAAGAATAGGTAAACACATGCCGTGGGCCTGTGAGGCTGCACTCGAGACGTAAATAGGTGTAGTTTCGCCCTCAGCGGAAAAAAACAGGCGCTTCAGCTGTCGATTTTGCGGATGCAAGCTCTCCGGTTGCCGTGCCAGGCAAGGAATGCGTTTCCAAGGACGGTTGTGGTCGCGACGGCGCCAGGGGGCAGAGGCGGTGCGCGTGTCCCATGCTCATATTAGAGCGCATCAAGCGAATGCGGGTCTGTCTGCCTTTTCGCACTTTCAGAGTTGGACATTTTCAAAGAACGGCTGAAGAATTTGGACGAGAAGGGCAACGAACTGACTGAAAGAGCGATGCGACTCCAGGGCAAAATCATGAATATCGCGCAAGTCTACAACACCACGGTGAGAAACTGAAGTGCAAGGCGAACTATGTCTTGCCTCTTTTGTCGATGTGGAATTGTTTGCTAGGCAGCTTGCCCCATTCGGAGGTGGAGGGGGAAGGTGGCGTCTTCGGCGTCTGCACTTCCGTGCTTGGTGAATCCGGCGAGCATCGGGTTAACACCCTTTCATAGCATGCAGCAACAGAGACACCCGCCTGCATACCAGATGATTTCACGCTTGCTTGCCCCTACACGTATGTGTGCACACCTGTTTACATACACAGGTAGAGGGGGGGACGGGAGGCAGGCGAAGGTCTTTGCCGAAGGCGAGGTGACCGTGGGAATCCGGCATAGGGTCTCTGCCTTGCGCCGGTTTGTAGGTGTGCGGAATTTTCCTTTCCATCAAAGCGGCGACGCAGTTATGTGCTATGCTATGCAGATGAATATGCTGGCTAGTGTCTTTGAGGAATGGCATGAGGAACTGACAGACGAGGAAACTAAGAACGCCCAGGCACTAAGATGACTGCTAAGGGTTCGCTTGTCCATTGTTTTTGCCGAGGCCCCATTGTTCTACTCTGTTTTCTGTACAGTATGCTCGACCGGCCGAATGGCATTGCCATCCCCGGGTGTCTCCCTGCCTCTGTCCCCCTCTGCCTTTCGTTGTCGATTCCTTACAATCTGCCCTTCTTTTCAAGCTTGTTCTGCCGGCGCCATTACTCACACAGACAGAAACTGCTGTTGCGATAATGGTCCACGCGTATCTGCGAGCTGGTGCGTGCTGTAGCCGGAGACACAGAATGCGCTTTTCTCTTTCCGCGTGTTGAAGTGCGAAGACGCTCGTCATACTGTTACCAGTTCTTTCTTGATCCATCCGAATCTCTCAGCACACGCCATTTCTTCCGGTGCCACCTCCGCCAGAGCGGGAGATGCCACCGGAAGGCCGTGAAAAGTTACAGGCAAACTCTGTGCGAAAAGAGCAACCGCCGAAGACAAACCATAGTGAGGAATCTTGGAGACCTTTAAAATTGCGGGTCCCACTGGTCGAGCGCGCTTCCTGCTGTACCAGGACAGGTGCCGCCGCTATTAGAGAAAAACAAAGAACTCTACCTTCAACAATTACCGCCGTCAACTGCAAACCCAAGCGTCCAATGTAGTTTTCCGTGGCCCCATGACACACTGAGAACGCCTGAAGGCGAGTGGTGCGTGTTCTTGGCACAAGAACGCAGACAGAGAAGCGCAGGATGCTCTGAAGCACCGGTAGTTACCGTGACACTTATCCTGCAGTGCAAGAGTATGAATCTCGGGACCCCAATGAGGTCCTCCTGCGATCCCCACAGCATGTAAATACGCAGATGACGTTGCCAAGAGTACGCCGAAAACGCGCACTGCAGTTGATCAAAAGGGCCGCATTCACGGAAGAGAACCGAGAAAAATTTCAGGGTTGGCAATGCCCTCGACCAGGCCCTTTGCCCTCAACCACCTAAAATTGGCCAAAATCTTTTGTGCTTGAGAAAATCTCTTCCGTAGAGATGGATCACTCAAAATCCCCAGTTCCACCGATTGCCCCTGCAGTTCTTCTAAGTAGGTATTGTAAGCCCCGGGAGGCGGCTTGACACTGATCGTTGCGGTAATAGCTGGCACTGTACCTGAAAATAAATCCATTTGCCTCACCGACAATGAGAAAATATCAATTTTATCCGAAATATATGCCGTCACAAAATCCCTGGAAGCATCGTTGACCACTGCGCACATGGTGCGGTATCGGTCATAAAGTTGTGCGAGGAATACCCTGAAAACAAAAACAAGACAGGTGGATGCTCTGACGGTGCTATAATTCGCCTGCACAGCGAGAGCCTGTCGAGTGTTTCTTTCTGAGTTGCCAAGTGACATCCGTCGACGAGACAAAATCACCTTGACGCAGATGGCTGCGATACAGTTGCGTATGAAGCCTCAAAGAAGTTGCACTTACCCTCGGATCATGCAGTCCCCTCCATAATTCCAAAAATCTGCCAGTTTCAACGTCATCGTAACTGGCTGGTCCACATACGAGCTACGGAACACATGGAACGCTGCACGCGTCTGCTGTGGATGCTCCACGTCTCTCCCGAGAGCGCTGAGAACATTTATAATTTGCTCCTCCACACTGGTCGATTGCTTATCCATCGGCAAGGCCATGTTGTATGTGGAAGAAGGGTTCAAAAGTAGAGTGACTTCTTTAGGGGCGGCACCAGGGTACGGGGCGAAGTGTCCCACAATGTCGTCGAAAATACCGAAGCCGTCGCGGGGAGGAGGTGGTTCGTACGCAAATGTAGCTGTGAACCACGGCGCTGCGAAAGGGCTTTCATCACCATCAGTGAAATCGACGTAAGTCACTGTGGCCGAGATTGTTATATCGGGGAACGTCTTCATCCACAGCGAGAACCGCTTCCACAACCGCCACCAGCCGTACTGTGACCTGAAAAAACGAAGCTCACAGGCCTTACATCAACTGCCAGCAGCGGTTCCCAAGTGTCTATATTGCACGTAAGCACTGGGTCAGGTCGCAGTGATCCACAGAAACCATGGAGACACGACCTAGTGTATGGGAGTTCTCCTACGCCTCAATGCGAGGGCAACTTCAGCCATGGAAGAAGTGAATCGCCCAGAGGACACTCACCTCCTGAGGCACACACACTCTGCCCACAAGATTCGCCAGCGTGCCATGCCAATTATGCCTCCCAGTGCACCCGATGAAAAACGTTTACCTGACTTTGAGTTGAGGAGAAGAGGTAAACCCAGTCATGAGTACAAATGTGTAGGAAAGCTAACTTGGACAAACCAGAGAAGGCACGATTTGCTCACACGCGCACTCACTCTGTCTTACTGTACATTCCCCACTGAAAGAAGATTACTTAGCTATTAGAGCGACACCACTGATTCAAACAAAGGATTTTTCATATCCGGACTAGGAGGTAGTCAAAATCGGTGAACGTGCAGTTTGAATCAGCCGCCGGATCCACGATAAACCCTAACGCTCATTTCTCCCCGGGTCATCCCCGACCAAGAATGAGCAGCATCATGCTGTTGGCCTGAAGTGGTTGAGGCCCTGAGCACGTCGAGTACACCTCTGCTTGGCACGCACGCACCCCCTGCTAAACTGAGACTTTCGATTCGTTTCTCGATGCACTCGTCACGCCTCACGATATGGTCGCCTACTTTTCTCGTCGTAGTGCTGCCTCCCATTTCTCTTTCAGTGATTCGTGTAGAAGAGTTCGACCTGAAAGCCACTGGCAAAGCACGGCGCTCGGTCCCGTCACAATCAAAGGCTGTGGCCCCTCCCGTCTATGATACAGCGAGGGGACCGCATCGACAACAAGGTTGTTCGAGGCGCCCACAAGACACGCTCCACTGACTTCTCTCCATGAGTTCACCGGCACGGTCATTCGTAAATTCACACTGAAACCACCGCCCCTCTGGCCGACTGGCGCAGAACTCGACAGCATGGAGTCGCTCATGAACATCACCGCGAAACCCCAGAGAAAGACTAAGGACAGTCGCACACAGCGTGCGCGGCAGTGGCGGAAGCTACAACTCATTTCGGAAGAAAATTCCAAGTATGGCCAAACGGAGCTCTCGGCGACAAAACTGACGAACACTAGCGTTTGCGAAGCATCGCTTCCGAGGACTGCTCGTTAATCCTCTATGGTTCGAACTTCTGTACCATAGACAACACCAATATGGTGCTAGGCTACTCAATTTTGACGATATGCGTTTGCTCGGTGCCTGCCAATTCAGCCAAGGGGACCCAAAGACGGCGCGTCTCTGAACGCTTCTGCATGTCCAGTATAATATTCGCTACCGCGCTGCCATCGTGGCGCGCAAAGAGACATGCAGCCGATTGCTACACTATCTACCTGCTGCGATGGCCGTTCGGAAATGTGCATACTCGAGAGAAGAAAGTAAACGTGGTCGCTGGCTTCACCGTTAATGAGACATTGTTGCTGGCATATTCAGCGACGCCACCTATGAAACAGCGGGTCACCACCCGCGCGAAGGAGCACAGTCCCTTCGGTCTTCAGCTTAGATGGCAGAGCAAGCGTCATTCACTTCACCGGAGCTGTGGATTTCTTCCTACGCTGCGCTGACTAGGTCTTGCGTCCAGTAAGGAATCGCTTGTCTATACAAGTGAGCTGAGCGATGTGGCAGGTCGGACCCGGTCGACAGACTCATACACTATACACAAAACATAACGTGTGAACTTGTTCACGACACTGTTCTATATGCGTTGCCGTGCAAAGTCACACATGAGAGTCCACCTGAAGCAGTAAAATAAAGTCGCTTTGCCGAGGGATTCGCCACCTTTTCAAGGGAACGCGGGCAACCAGTACTACAAGGCTCTGCGTGTCCGCGCATGCCTTGTTTCTGTGGTTCGGGACTTCGAAACTCGTGAGATGCCGCGGGCATGGAAGGCAATGAGGCACACGTACCCTCCAGTCGGGCGCGGCAAGCGCTTTTCAGACAACTCTGCTTGGCGTGCGCGCTCTTTGCTTTGCTTTCGCAAGCTCTTGAGGAACTGGTGCTCGGCATCGTCCGCGCTTTTACGCCTAGTCACTTCTTGCTCGGCGCTCGTGCAGTATAGCCGTGCTAGAAGACCAGAGGTGTGAGTAGGCCGGCATCAAGTAATGTCGTGCCGCTAGCAGCCCGTGGTTTTCCGCGCACGCTCGAAGCAAGATGCCGTTAGCCAGACGTTGCACGCCACGCTCCGCGCGCCAGAGGCGTCTGACAGCCAGCCGCCCCGACTATGCTAGAGACGCCGATATTGCAGACGGCCAAGCATCTACTTTCATCGTTTTGCCGCCAGACTCGCTGTCATAGCATATTGCTTTACTCTGGCTTGCGCTGCTCCTGTGCGCTCCGAACTTCTCCGATACGATTTTTTCGCTCACGTTGCCAGCGTCGCAGTTTCTGCAAGCCGCGGACGAAGCCACACACGTCGTCCCAGCGCCCGCGAACAGTTCTGTGCAACGCTGATCCTCTATCGCTCCTCGATAGCCCGCGCTCGTCGCAGGGGTTGCTGCGGGTGGTCTCGCGGGGACAGATTGTGGCACCGTGGGGTGACAAATTTTAGTCTGCCTCCTGCATCAATTTCAATTGATTGATTCGACTGGTGGTACCTTGCGATCTATTCTTTTTGCCACAAGTTTCTACTTGCAAAGGGGAGACCGACTTCACAACCGTCCCGCCACACCTGTACGTGCGAACGACAATCACCGCCGCGTACTCCGCGTAGCTAGCCGTCGTCTTCCGGCTAGTGTCCTGCAAAGACGTATCCACTTGCGAGCCTAGAAACACCCACTGTTTCTTCGCCCAGATTTCTTTTGTTCTCGTGCCCCCGTGCAAACATTCACCTTTGCTCGTGTTTTCCTGATTCAGGGTCTGCATTCCCTTTCGTCTCCCAGCACCATTCCAGCTTCTTCGAGACACCATGGCGCGAAAGAACAAGTCCGCGAGGTCCCAGGCAGCAGCCGCAGAGGCGCCGGTACTCGCGGCTCCCGAAATGATCACTGAAGAGGCTG
Organism: Besnoitia besnoiti; assembly: GCF_002563875.1. Taxonomy (NCBI): domain Eukaryota; phylum Apicomplexa; class Conoidasida; order Eucoccidiorida; family Sarcocystidae; genus Besnoitia; species Besnoitia besnoiti. The sequence goes on along the minus strand of NC_042362.1, from coordinate 3,450,408 downwards.
CCTCTCCGATGCCTTCTCCTCTTGCGGCGTTGTCCCGCGTTTCTTCCCCGCCCGCGTCGCCGTTGGCCGCCGCCCTCGTCGAGGGCGCGCCGAAGGCTGAAGACAGCCCAGTTGCTGCTGCAGGCTCCAAGACAGGAAGCCGCCGTCCTTCTTTCATGGCTTTTCTCGAGCGTCGCGATGGTGGAGAAAACCTCGAAGCTACTGCGGAGGTGCGCAGACAGAGCCGCCGCAATAGCTTCGTCGACAAAGCGAAGTCTCTCTTCGGAAAATCGAAGGCGACCGCAGGCGCCGAGGTTGTCGCCGCTGAAAGCAACGAGCTTGCGCTTGATGGAGCCGACGCAGTGGAGACACAGCAGAAGGAGACGGTTGCTGACACCCCAAAGGCGGAGTCGCGCACCGACCGCTGGAAGCGCCGTCTTTCTCTCTCGCGAGACCGCTCGGTCGAGCGCTCTGAGAAAACTCCCCGCAACCTAGTCGCGGAATCCGAGCCCGCTTCGCCCCAGAACGCCTCGCCGGCGTCCCGTATGGACCGCTGGAGACGCCGCCTTTCTCTCTCCAAGAAGGACGGAGAGGAGCGCTTGCCCTCTCGCGCCGAGGAGAGTGACGACGCGCAGCCTGAAGAGAAGGAAGTCGCGATGCCTGCTGAAGAGGTAGCAGCGCCTGTTGAGGAGAAGGAATCCATGGCTGTGGAGAAGAAGGAGGAAATCGTTAACGCGCCGGTGCTGACGGTGACCGAAGCTTTCACCATTACTATCGAGGGTGAGCCGGGGGCCGAAACCAAGAACTCCGCCCAGGCCTCAGTCACGAACGAGAGTGAGGCTTCGCCGACCCATGCACGATCGGAGTCGCGCGCCAACCGGTGGAGACGCCGCCTGTCTCTCTCTCGCGATCGCTCGGTTGAGAAGAATGACGCCGCAGAGGTTGCTCCCAAGAGCCCCTCGGCAGGAGCTGGGGAGGACAGCCTCGGCCGCAGAATCTTCCGCCGCCTGTCGCTCTCCTCCCGCGACGGCAAAGACACCGAGTCTGATGAGATGGAAGGCGAGGAGAAGGAGGGACGCATGTCGCGTCTAAGGCGCAGACTGTCGATCTCCAAGAAGGCGAGCAAGACGGAGGAGCAGACCGAGACCTCCGAGGTCGAGAAGGAGAGCGGCAGACGCCGCATGCTGCGCAGACTGTCAATAAGCTCGCGCAAGTCGGTCCACGACGAAGAAGAGAGCGAGGCGAGCCCCACTCACGAGGCCTCCAAGTGGAAGCGCCGTCTATCTCTCTCTTCGCGCACATCCCGAGTTAGCCGTGAAGGCAGCGTGTGCTCCAACACCGGCGAGGAGGCGACGGAGGGCAGATGGCGCCGCAGGCTTTCTCTGCGGTCGCGCTCTCGCGAGCCGCCTCTTCCCAGCCCTCAGGCCGCGCGCACCTCCCTCAAGGACAAGCTGAAGGGTCTCGTCCGCCGCCGCGACAGCCGCGCAGAGGATATGGAGCGTGTCGAAAAGTTCCACAACCCCGACTACCAGCCCAGCGGCAAAATCGAAGTCGAGTCCAGCGTGGATGCCGACTCTGAAAAGGAAGACGACATCTGCGACCTCCTGCAGCCCGACCACCAGGGTGCGGGTGACCTCACCGAGGGCTTCGCTGTGTCCACCGACTCCTCGCGCGTCGTCTCGATGCAGGCGGACACGGACTTGACGCCCAGAGAAGCGCGGGAGGAAGCGGCTATGCCGGTTGAGACCCCCAAGGACTTCGAGGACTGGATCGAAGGAGCGGTCGCTGCTGCAGAAGAACAGCCGCTGAACGCTCGCATCCCCGCGCCGGAGAAGAGACTGCCCGGCCCTGGCATGATGGGACTGTTCTGCTGCGGCGCAGAAAGCCGGGAGACCGAAGAGGAACGCGAGAGGTGGCGGGAAGCCGTTCGCTACTCGTGCTCCAAGTTCCGCCCGCGCGAGAAGGTCTTCATGAGCCAGCCGGTCGTCTGCCGCGAGCTTGGCGACGACGAGGACTTCGGTCCAAACTTGTGCTACGCCCCCACGGAGTATGCGCTCGACATCGAGAAGGCGTTCTAAGCGAACTCCGCGCATCCGTGGCGAACACGCAGAGGTCCAGCGGCGGGCCTCAACCAAATCAGCGCTGAGGGCACACACATGTATTTTTCGCAAGTTCCGATTCCTTGACTCTTGATTATGGGTCAAAGTGATATTCGGAGAATCTCCTTGGAGATGTGCTCGCTGGTGTGCCAATATGCATTTTTTTCCCGAATTGCCCCGTGTTCTCTTGTGCACTCCTCCGCCGCAAAAAAACCCAATGTTATTTGCACGTGCCTTTTTGTGTATTTCGATTTGTCTAGTTTTATAATCGAGGAAATTCCGAGTCCTATATAGCCTGTTGTATCACTCTGCATGTCGGGAAGCGTCACTGCGCTCCAGGGAGGTCAGTGGAATGTGTCTCAATTTTCAACCGCATGGGAAGGTGTTCGGTATAGATTTTGTGGACACGTACCCAGACAGCGACGGTTTCGCGTCAGTGTTGCACAACAAAGATCATTTGTGTTTTGGTTTTTCCAGAAACACGTTGTGGCTCGCCTTGATGGCGGAAAACAAACTGACGACTGTGTGACCACGTAATACAATTGCTCGTCAGGGTCGTCCCTCAACGCACGCTAGTCCTCGTTTCCTTCTCATCACTCTTTCAGAGAGGGTTCGGTTCTTTTGAGCCACTGGGTCGCTCACAAGTTGATGCCGCGTCCTGCATTGTTGTGAGTGCGGTAAGGCCTCGGTGGCGTACTCACGTTTAAGAGAGTCGCGCCACAGCTCGGAAGTGAGTTGTCTAGCAAAGCAGACCCAACGCCACTTCTCACGACCCGCGGCTCTAGTTGAAAACTCCTCACGTGACGCTTGGCTCGAACGTTGCGAAGGAGTCTCCTAGGGTTGCGATGAAGTGCAACAGTGAACGAGACCGCTTCGCGAGGCAAAGGGCTTTGTGGTTTGGCCAGTGCAGGTAGCGACTCTAACGTGCAGTTGACACAGTAGCTCGTATCTGACAAAGACCTCGTTTGTTTCCTTCGGACGCAGTAAAAGCTGTGGACACGAGACTGCAGCATCATCACGCAAAGGTCTAGCTGCCGGTGCTGCTAACAATGGAACTTCAACGCTCAGTTTCAGTGTCGCTGCACACCCTTTCATAAAGCACGCCGTAGTTTTTATTCGATTGGCCTCTGGCATCCGATTTTCCGCTTCGAACGCCGGCAGTGTTCATTTCTGCTTCTGCCGTGAACGTAGAGACTCCCAACACAAGGCAAATACGGCTTGAACACGCTGAAACGGCTACGCGTTTCGAAATGCGCATACAGCTGCAGGTTGCCCTTTGCCTATTCTGCCTAGGAGAGGACTTCCTGCTAGCGGTTCCGCTGGTGCGGCTTTTAGGAGCCCCTGGTATTTGTACGCCGGTTTTAGGGTTCTCCGCGGGCGCGTTCTTTTGCTGTTCAGGCCGCGTCTGGTCCCCTGCAGCGGGGTAGGGCGCGCTTGCTGTCTACGGCGAACGCCTCGACACACTTCACCCTAGGCCGCGATTTCCTCGCAGGATCCGTATGTGTGGGCCCTCGCCTTGTGTCGACAGCCGCGGCGGACCCGCGTGGCTCGCGTGCCCCTTCGTCTGCTACGCTGATCAGTTCCGTCCGTCTACTCTTCTTGAATGCTTGTCTCCGCTTCGCGCAGAGTCTGGCATTTTTCTTCTGGCTCGCGCGATCAGCCCTCTCATGTTCAGTCTCGCTCCGGCTCTTCGTCCTCCGCCTCCTCGTCGCTGGGCTGTCCCCAGAAAGCCTCAACGGCCTCGATGACCGACACGTCCGCGGAGATCGCGCTCTGCAGCTCCTGCGGCGAGTCCACGCTCCAGTAGGAGCCGCGCCCGACAGCGGCATCTTCCACCATGCCGACGACTTGCGGCGGGGGCGCGATTTGCGGGCTCCGCGGCATGCCGTAAATCGCGTCCAGTGTGTCTTCGGTCTTGTCTCGAAACGTGTCCTCCACGACCACGGGACAGGCTTCCCCGCTCTCCTCCGTCCTCCAGGATAGTGACGAAGGCGAGGAGGGCCGAACGCGCAGCGGCGGATGCGGCGCGTTTCGAAGCGGAGACGAGTTGCTTCCGCCTTCTCGCGCCTCAGGAGCACACAGCCGCGACGCGAGTCCCACGGACTCGAGGGCACCGCCTGACCGGTACGCGGACTCGACCAGATCTCGGCTCTCGCTGGCCTTATCGCCCCGCTCTGAGAGCCTCTCTGCTTCGTACACTGACGCCATCCATTCTGCCTCGGCTGCTTCATCAAGGCCTTTCTCTAAAAGCGACAGCGCTGCACCGTGCTTCGCGGCTGACACAGCGTCGACCTCCTGCTCCAGGAGAAGGTTGAGACGGCTCGCGGGGCTCGCCCCCGGCTCGCGGGTCCGTCCCTCCGTCTCTGCGCCGTTCCGCAGCGCCTCGGGCGCCGCGGGAACCGCCGGAGACGCCCCGCGCCCCGAGGCGGGCGGGTCCCCGGTCCCCGTCGGGTGCGTCGGGCTCCAAGCCCGACCCACCGCTCCCCGATCCGAGTCCGCCGGCTCGAGGCCCGCTGAGAAGCAAGCTCGGTCTCTGGCTTCACGCGCGAGGCCTTCTCTCGGTGCATGCGTCTCGTTCGCCTCTTCGACGCCCGACAGCGACGCCTCCTTCCCCGCCTGTCGATCTGCTTCCGATTCGCCTTCACCAGCCGCTGCCGCGGGGACTGTGTCAGGGCCGCTGGACGCGCCGGCTCCAGCACTCGGTTCGCCTGCAGAGGAAAGCCCGCCGTCTTCCCCTTCGCTAATCGCTTCGTTTTCGCACAGATGCGTCGCTCTCTGCGCCTGGCATGCCTCTGCCCCGGCGCCGTCCTCTTCTACCTTCTGTTGGTGCGCTGGGGAGGCATCGCCCTCTTGTGTCCCTTCTTCGGCCGCGAGGTCTGGCTCACTCGCTCCCTCCGTGGGGCCGCCAGCCACGGCTTCTTGCTCCGCGTGCTGACCACTCGCCCCGAAGGCCTCTTCCGTCTCATCGGTAGGCCCGAGTTTCCCTTGCGCGTCCCCCTCAGCAGCGCTCGGACACAGAGCCCGCGCGTCTTCCTCACTCGATTCGCCGACAAGCATTTCCGCCCCAGGCGCGCCTTCGGAATCCTCGCTGCTTCCGCGACTCTCTGCAGAGAAATGAACACACCGACAACCGTTTCGTGTCTAAGTGCGGTTCCCAGCCTCCTACCCTAAACCCTACTTCAAACCCTCAACGGCTCGCCGAACCCCGACAGCCGCACTTCACGCTCACGGTCCCTACTTTGCGCGTTCCCGTTATCTCGCCCAGTACCAAGGGGGCGGTGTCGCCGTCAGTTTCCGCTAGAGAGGGGAGGACGCATCACGCGGACGCTGCGACGAAACGCGGTTTCGCACGTTCGTGTCTCCGGGACTGAAACCTCCCACCTGCTCCCGCGCTTCTAAACCCCGCCCTGGAGACCGCGCCTCCGACTGCAAGTGGCGCGCGCGGACGACCGGCGGCCCGCCGCGCACGTTCACTCCGTTCCTCGGAGCGCGCGAAACGCGAGAGGCACCCCATTCGCGGCACAGATCGACTCCCTCGTTCTCCCAGCCCTCCTGCGCCCACGAGATGACCATGCCCGTTCGCGCGCGGCGCTCCTCCTCGCCAAAAGAGGATTTCCTCTTTTTTGGCGACAGCCAGCCCGCTTTGAACAGACCAGCCAAGTGGAACTCGCCCTTCGCTCGGGGCCTTCAGACGCCTCTCCGCCGGCGCTTCGGAACGCCCGATTCCCGCCGAACGGAGGGGCCTTCCGGAGCGGCGTCCCGCCATTGGCCCCCTCCCCCCCCCCTGCTCCCCCCAACAGCCTTGTGCGACGCGTCGCCTCGCAGAGGCCTCCCGGCTTTGAAGGCAGAGCAAGCGGAAAGAGAATTCGAAACGCCGCGCGACGCTGCTTACCCGAGAGTGACCGGCTGCCCCGATCGAAGTCGCGCAGCTCCAAACCGTCAACCACTTGCAGGTCTTCGTCCTCAGCGAACGCACAACTCTCCAGCAGCAGCCGCATTTCGCGATCCCGCTCGGTCTTCCGAAGGCTCTTGGCGGCGCAGACCAGCTGCAGACAGGACCGCAGAACAACACCACGCCGCACGGTGGCGAAGCTTAGGGTTTATGGTTATGTCTCGCGTGCAGAGCCTCCTCAGCCCTAGCCCTCTGCAGCAGATGGGCGGCACTCAGCCGCCCAGAGCGCGAACCACGCAGTCACGCAGGAGGGAAAGGAAAAACCTCAAAAAGCCGCAGCGGGAGGCGACGGATTGAAAACTCACGGACAGACGGGGAGCACCTCGCCGGCCGCTAGGTGCATCACCTCGCGCGCTCCACGCGACCTCCCTCTCCTACCCTACGCCCTCCCCTCTGCCCCCCCCCCACCCCCCCCCCCCTTGTGTCCCCCGTGGGGCGGCGAGGTCGCTTCCGCCGCGGGGCGGGCCGTGGCGCTACTCAGGAGCGCGCGGCTCACCAGGCAGTTGTCTTTGAGTTTCCCGTTGGGTTTCCGCAAGTGCGGGAGGAGCAGCTTCGCCCAGGTGAGCCGGACGTTGGCGACGCGGTCGCTCGACAGGTACGCGAGAGCTCGCATGAAGTAGATCTCAAACAGACTGCGAGGGCAGTGGCTGCGCACGGGACAGCAACATGCACCACAGACGAAAAAAAAGGTGCGGCGTCTCTGAGGGCCTGGCGAGTCTCCCGCGCGCATACCCCCAGTCTCCCCCCCTGGACAGGACGTCAGAGGACAACTGGAGAAAGGAAAGAAAACACAGCCTCGGGTCTCGACTTCCTGTCTCAGGTAGACCGCCACTGCGACCGCCGATGGCCGCGAAAAACGTCTCGGCACTCTAAAGACCGAGCGGCAGAAGACGCCCCGCTGATTCGAGACGTGAGAAGGCCTTCGGTGACGCTACGCGCGTCTCCTGAGCCCAGCGGCGCGCCGAGGCACTGCGCAGTAAAGGAACGCCACGCGGCCGCTCCGCGCCTCAGCAGGCCCTCCTTTTATTTCTTCTCACCCGCAGGCTTTGCGGCCTGCCAGCGCCTCGGCCTGTTCTCCTTCGCAGGAGGCTCTCTAGCAGGTTTCAGGGTTTAGGGTTCTTGAGCTCTCACCGAATAACTTGGTCAGCCATGTGGATGAACAGCTGGCGACTTGTGAAGCGCGGACTCCTGAAGCGGACAGCGACGTGGACACCAAAGAAATGACGAAACCGATGAGACTGAGGCGCAGCGAAGACCCACGCATGCAACTGAAACGCAGGATGCAGCCGCTTTCCCCACGACCACACGCGCTGCAGCGCTTGAGCTTCGCCCTCCAAAACTCCGCGGCACGCGAGACACACGCACTCTGCACGAAAATAAATAAGTAAAAAAGAGAAATATATATATTTAGACTAGGAGGATGAGTCACCGCAGGGCAGACCGGTCCACAGCGAGCCGGCGTCGGGGGCGCCGGGGAGAGGACGGAAGGCCCTGCACTTTTTTCCGCCCATTGCTTCGGCGGGTTTTCGCGTACTCGGCGAATGTTTCGAGGATGTCGCAGATGACGCTGGCTTGCTCGCCCTTGGTGAGGAGGCGCCGGAGCTTGTCTGCGTCGCGGGGGCTTCCTGACAAAGGATTTTCCGGGCCGCGCTCGCCGCTTCGAGGGCCTTCTGCGACTCCTCCTTGGAGCTCGATCTGCGCCTCCTGGGCGCTGCCGCGCCGTTCGCCTCGCGGGCCGCGCCTGTCTGACGCCTTTCGCAGGCGCGAGAGCTCATGCACGAAGCGCGGCATCGGGCGCGCAGGCACCGCTGCGACGAGGTCTTTGCAGCACGAAGACAGCAGCGCCGGCGTGCACCGACACGCTGCCTTCCGCACGATCGCCACAGAGTCCTGCAGCAGCCTGCAGACACCACACAGCCACCCGACATGTGTTCTCCCAATACACAACTCCCCAAAGGGGGCTAGCTATCTGTCTACTCAGTTTCATGTGCACATCCAATCTATACATCTATATATATACACACGTGTACGTTTATAGATAGATATACGTGTATGTGTACGCATGGGCAACGCACTGCGCGCGCCTCGCCTCTGTGCATCAGATATAATTCACGTGGTTATCGGTCGATTTAGGACCTGGAGAAGCGCAGCTCAGCCTAAAGGTCTGGTGTTTCGACACACGCGCTCAAAAACAATACATATATATGTATTTGTGGGCATAGATAGGCACCTGTAGACGTCCCTCCTGCCTCCTGAGATCTATATAGATGTGAATTTGATGCGTTGGAGACACGCATGTGCATGTGTGTGTAGACAGCCAGAGCACCTCTCGCCGGCAGTGGAAAAAAGCTTACGTGAAGGCGAGCGAGAGGAGGTCCGTGCGGAGCTGAGGATCTTGGAGCAGAAAGAGAGCCTCCAGTTGCTGGGCGAGCAGCAGGCGCGAGCTCCAAAACAATTCCGATGTGAAGACGACGGTCTGCAGAGTCTGGAAACAGAAGCAGGCGCCCCGAGAGCAACGAATGCAGGCGTCCGCGGTGACAAAGAATCTCACACCGCGTTCACATCCCCATGTGCGCGCTGGCGACAGTCTTCTCTCAACAGACATCTTTTCGCGAATACTTTGCCACAGAAACACGTCTTCAGCGTACACATGCATTTATTTATTTAAACCATGCACGTGCTCGCAGCGTCGGGCCTCTGCGGGCGCGGAAGCCACAGAGGGCAGGGGACGGTTGAGGAAATTCTCGAAACCACGGTAGCACAATAGAGTTCCGTTTAATAGCTCCATATTAAAGTGAAAATTACACAAGTACACGCAGCGACTCCTAGATGCGGATCTCCTTTCTTTGGAGACGGATCGCCCAAAGAGAGGCCTAGCCGCAGTAGCTTCTACGCCTTCGTGAGCGAGGCAACTGACGTGGAATCTCGCGTCGCACAGAGAAGAGGCGCGAGAGCCTCAGACACCCGAGAGTGCGTTGGAGCCTCAAAAGATGAAAAGGGTGCCGCGCAAACGCGAGAGGGATTTCAAAAGACATCGAAAGATATTGCGCAAGAGCTTTCCAGTTGAAGCAACTTACACCAAGGATCCCTAGCCGACTCGTTGGCGAGAAGGCTGCCACGATCTGCGCAATGTTTCCAAGAACGGCCATCTGAGAGACAGAGAAAAACACATATCTCGCGAAAGCGCGCTAAACAAACCTCAAAGTCTTCCGCGTTTTACTTTGGGTTTCGATTTAAAGTTACGGCCGAGGAAGCCGTGCCTTTCACTTCGACACACACAATCGCTTGGAAGACCGCTCCCCTCGGGGTGTCTAGGCTCTTGTGCCCCCCCCCGCCCGCGGAGCGGCGTTCTAGTGACAGCGGGATAGAAATCTCCGCTAGAGCCGCACTGACATCCGCCACAGCACTCGCGGCATTGCAAACAAGAGGACTGATCCACGGCGTTTCGCATCGACAGAGCCGCACGCTCCCGCTTACACACAGACTCATCCGAGCGCGTAGACCCACGCAAGCAGTTTGTGGATTGAGTCTGTTTACTTGCCGCCGTCCCTCTCAAATCTCACGCATGCATGCATATGCTGACAGTCGGCGTCACCCGTCTGTCCATGTGAAGAGAGTATGTGTGCGCGCATGGTGAAATCAGAACAAACATCCCTCCCTCCGCCTACGCAAGGAAGAGCAGGCCGACAGTCGCCTGAGAGGCCCTTCACCTGAATATCCACGTCTCCATCGAGGAGAAAGGACTCTAGAGCAGAGAGGAAGACGCGCTCGGTGGCCTCGCGATCGACGAGGCGTGTCTCTGCGTCTTCTTCTCCCCGCGCGTCGCTCCGCGCCTCTTCTTCGCTGCGCGCTCCTCCTCGATCGCGAGGCGCTTCGCCGGCTGAATTGCCCAGCGCAGGAGCCGCGGGGGAAGGCCGCGGGCGCGCGAGCGCCGCGGCCGCGAGGAGGTGGAAAGAAGCCGCCATCGACTTGCGGACCTGCGAGGTGCGCACACCCCACAGCGACGAAAAAACTGAGACAAGGGCGCGCTCGCGGAGATCACGCGCGACTCGGTCTCTGGCAAGCACAGGAGGAAGCAACGCCGCGGCGAAAAGGCCGCGGCGAAAAGGCGAGCCCCAATGCGCGGTCGCGCGGGCCGCAGACGGCGTATACTTTGTGAACTAAAAATCCGGAGACCGCGCCAGAAGCATAAAACACGGACAGACACGCAGCCTGCAGTCCAGAGCTCGCCCCGATTCGACGCGTGCGACACCGTGCCACACAATAAACGCACGCGACAGGCGCAACCGCCCCCCGCCTCCGCACTCAGCCGCGCGAGGCAACCGTGCAGCGTCGCTGAGAGCCGGGCCTTCCCTGTGCGCCGCCTCCTGCGCGTCACCGCGGGTAGCAGCTACGGACTGCGCTTCTCACAAACAAAAGCAGCAGTACATACACACGCATGCAGGCATGTGTGTGTGCCTAGGTCTGTGAAGAGCAGAGAAGAGGGAGAAAATAACGGCGCGATTCGCGCTCGGCCGCGAGAACTCACGTGTTTGCACTGGTGCCTGACAAGGACGATAAAAGCTTCGCTCAGGAGCGCCCACCCTCGAGACCGCGCCGCAGTCGCCACCGCCGCGAAGGCGAAGGCGCAGCACGCGGCGGAGTGAGCGACGGGCTCGCCGGAGCCCGAGGAGGAGAAGGCGGCCGCGGGCGACGACGCCGGCGGAGACGCGCCGGCGAGCGACGCGAAGGCCGCGAGGGTCCCGGCGCCGCTGGGCGCCGCCGGCAGTCCAGCAAAGCCAGCACCGGACCCTGCGAGCGAGGCCAGCGAAGAAAGTGAAGGCAGCGAGGAGAGAGAAGAGAGGGAAGAGAGCGAAGAGAGAGAAGACGGCGAGGCGACAGAGAGAGAACTCTGCAGCGAGAGCAGCCCCGCGCGCCTGCAGCAGCGGCAGGTACATGCAGCGGCCGCCGCCGAGGAGGCTGACGCGGGCGTCAAGTCGAGCGTCAGCGACGGCAGCAGCTGCGACGGAGGAGAGTCGTCTGCGAGAGAGGCACGCGCAGCCGGAGAGAGGAACGGCGTGGCGCGCCGCGGCCAGCGATTCCCCCGCGACCCCAAACGCAACTTCCCAGTGTCTGACGAGAGACGCTTCGCCCACGAAGACATGCGAGGAGAGAAAAAGCAAATGGCCAGGACTCCAAGAAAGGAGATAACAGCGAACCAGACAGCCCATCCACGGAGGCAAAGGGAGAGGGAGACACATGCCGAGGGACACGGCAACCCGGTGAAGGACGCAACACGTGAAACAAAAAACCTGAGGCGACTTGTCGGCGAACGATGAGAGGAAAGATGCAGCAGAGATCTCAGGATGTTACAAAGTTTTCCTTTCTCTCTCGTGTGCGGTGATGGGTGCGCACTCACCTTCCCTCTCTTCTTGAGCTTGCTTCCCGCCGGAGAAGACGCTGGCGAAGAGCGACGACCTCTTCTTCCCCGGCCGCTCCTCCGCAGGCTTGCCGTCCTTCGGGGCGGCGAGCTCGTTCTCGAGCGTCTCAACGAGAAGACCGTCGCCGCTCGCGAGCTCAGCGAAGCGCCGCAGCAGCGCGGTGATCGCCCGGGAGGCGGCCTCCAGGCTGGTCCGCGAGAACTCCGCTTCTTCCGCGTCGCGCTCCTCTGCCTCCTCCTCCCTGCCGTCGACGGCCGGCGCGGACGGCGGAAGCGACGACGTGGCAGAAGCGGTCGGAGACGCGGTGGCGTCGCGCACAGTTCCCGGTGAGCCGCCGCAGAGGCCTTCAAACGACGAAAGCGAGAGGTTTCCCGAGCTCCTGGCGCGCGCGGCGCGCCCCTCGCTTCTGCGCCGCGCACGCTCGGCCGCTTCCTCGCGCAGTGCCTCCGCCGCGTACTCCGGATCCAAGCATCCGCCCACGGAAGAGAGGAACCGCCCGAGCTGCTGCTGCGCCGCGAAGCGAACGACGCTGAAACCAGACGGAACCGAGCAAAACTCGCAGCAAATAAAAGCCAAGACAGACAGAGCGGACTTCGCGCACCACACGATCGAACGCCATTCTACACCTATACATATACACATATACGTGTTTACATATGGAATGTATTTGGGTCGCTGTCGAGGGAAAGAACGAACTTCGCAAACGCGAAAGCGAGCAGACAGCGGCCTGGGCAGACGCTAATGACTTCAAGACGAGAAGACGCAGACACAGGTGCCAACAAGCCCCGGCAGACGCCTCTACGCGATTCCTGGGCACCCACAGCCACACATCGGCACGAGATCTGAGAGAGAGAGCTGAGAGAGCTGACAGCACGCAAGAGCCGTGGAGCGGGAGGCAGGCGGCGGGCGCAGGCCGCAGGAGACCGCAGTCTCTGCAGCGCCAGACAGCGCGGGGGGGCAGGAAGTTTTGTGCGCAGAGAGAAGCCGTCGCAGGCCCGACGGCGGCGGAGGCGCCGGCTAGGAGAGCTCACGCGGAGGGGTCTTCGAGCAGCTCCTGGACCGCGGGAAGGAGAAGGCGGAGACGAACGGAGAGGCGCGAGGCCTTGGAAAAGCAAACGTCAAAACACAGAAAACACGAAAAAGGATCCTTTTCATCTCTGCCTCGGCAGCTCCCCTGTCCCCTGAGAAGCGCAGGCCGTGCAGTTGGCGATCGCTTTCGCTCGCGGCTGTTAAATCCGCTCCACGATGTCTCTCCCTCTCTTTGTCGGATCCGTTCGACCGCGGCGCAGCGGTCACAGCCGCGCGCAGCGGCCGTGACCTTCCTGCGAGGGGGCTGGACGGTCCAAGCTGTAAACAAGGACCCCTTAACTTAGACTGACGAGTCCAGTAGGTACAAACGGCACACAGATTGTGTCGCTCTGTGCATCTAAGTTGAGACTGAGCTCATTTTTTCTGCTTTCCTACCTTGGCGAGGTCGTACAGCGAGCAGACCACCGCGGCGCGCGTGTGCGGGTCGACGCCGCCCACCCCGCGCGCGCGCCGCCCGCGCAGTAGCCGCAGAAACGAAGGCAGCACGCGAGACGAAAACAGCGCAGGCTCCAGCGAGGAGGCAACCTGACGCGGAAACCAGGCACATACGCATGCACATGAATATATATACAAAAATATATAAATTTATATATATATATATATATATATATACGTATATATATATACAGACTCATGTGTGCACGGCTGCTGATGAGACGGAGAAGTAGACGGTCGCCACGCGTGCAGCGGAGACGCGCGCGCAGACACACGACGAGGCTCCCTCTCGAATGCCTCGCAGCGCCTGAAGTGCGCAACTCTTTTTCTCGCATCTGAATATCGAGAAATATATCGCTTTTGGCCAAAGTATCTGCGAGTGTTGACGCACTCGCGCCTTTATATATAAATAAAAAGTATATATTTATATATAGCGGCCAACGGCTCACGAGCCCGTGCACGGCTTCCATGCGCACAGAGCGCCTGCGCAGTCGACACGCCAGTTCCTCATCCTCCATTCCGACACACTTGACTGTCATTCGAGGCCCAGTATGTGTACTCACACACACTCATACCTGTATACACATATATATATATATATATATATATATATATATATATATATATATAGGCATGTATGTATGTATATACATATATACATACATACATACATACATACATACATACATACATACATACATACATACATACATACATACATACATACATACATACATACATACATACATACATACATACATACATACATACATACATACATACATACATACATACATACATACATACATACATACATACATACATACATACATACATACATACATACATACATACATACATACATACATACATATACATACATACATACATACATACATACATACATACATACATACATACATACATACATACATACATACATACATACATACATACATACATACATACATACATACATAACATACATACATACATACATACATACATACATACATACATACATACATACATACATACATACATACATACATACATACATACATACATACATACATACATACATACATACATACATACATACATACATACATACATACATACATACATACATACATACATACATACATACATACATACATACATACATACATACATACATACATACATACATACATACATACATACATACATACATACATACATACATACATACATACATACATACATACATACATACATACATACATACATACATACATACATACATACAAATATATACACGCATGTATGAGTGGTGTCATGGTGTTTCCTGTCGGCGTTCTTGTCTTACTGCGGCCACGTGGCGAAGGGCGCATCGCCTGACGGTGGCGTCTGGGTCCTCGTCTGCGAGGAAGAGGAGCTGCGGAAGAATGAAGTGAGCGGCGACGACGGAGGAGGAAATGTCGAAGAGAAGATGCAAGAAGCCCACCGCCAGCAGACGGAGCTCCGCGTGCTCCAAAGAGTTCGAGAGGCGCAGCGCGATCGGCAGGACCTGCTCCAAGCGCTCCTTGGCCCTGAAAAACAGACAGGCCGCCCACAAATGCATGAAAGACATGCCGACATGAAGCAGTCGAATTCAGGCATATAAGAATATATATATGCATATATACACGTGACTGCATGCAGGCGACTTCTGTCTTTAGAAGCCACGCAGTGTCTGTTGAGGCAAAGCCTCCGTATACACGTGCCTACCTATACCTATATACAGAGGTAGATAGACAGATATACAGATAGATGGACAGATAGATAGAGATATGGATAGATAGATACAGCTCGATGAATATATATATATATATATACTATACGCGCACAGGCACCGAAGCGTCGCATTTGACCGACCTGAGATGAGTCGCGAGCAGAAGAATCGCATCCGCAGCGGCTTTCTTCGTAGTCCACTCCGGGGCTGTGTGCACGAGCTGCTCAAACAGAGGCAGCAGATCCTCGTAGACGCGCCGGTACCTGCGAGGCCGCGCGAAGGCAGGCAGACGGAAACCAAAACAAACGCCCCAGATGTGCACAGAGAGACCCGCACTGAAACCCCACAAAGATTTAGACGCACGCATGCGGAGGCGCGAATGAGGAACATGCCTTTCAGGGCGAGATTTAAGCCCTACCACTTTCCCATCTGTCCTCCACGAAGCCGGAGACGGAATTCACGTGAACATTCGAAAGTACAGCACAATCTTGGTAGAACAAGGCAGCATAGATATCCACCTATACATCCATATATATCTGCATACATATTTAGAGATATAGTGATATATATGTGCATGTATATATGGCAATGTGAAGCATGGATACGAACGCCATAGGGGTTCTTCCGTCGACAGCAAGAGGATAGAAGAAGGCTGCAACGCAGAGAAAGGCGCCCGTTTCTCATCCTAGGCGCGGTTAGTTCTTTACGACTGCAGTACATCATTCCACTGGACTGCTTGAAACAGCTAAACGCACTGATTTCAATATTCTACTCCGTGAAAATTATTCCACGTTTCTTATGTTCTAGGCTCTTGCCTACAGCTGCAGAGCTGCCCGTGCGAGCCCGCGCATTCCGTGGACGACCCGACAAACCCATTTGCTGTAAATCTCACAGGATCTTGTGTGTGCGTTCGCATACATGCGTGCATGCAGAGGCGCACACACGTATGCATGCATGCACTCTAGCGCATTTCCTGCTTACCCCTGATCCGGGTCGGCCTGAATGAGGCACGCGGCGATGTCTCCGCTGCGGGCGCAGAGCGCCTTTCGGACAGCCACGAGCGCGCCGTCGTCTGCGTCGCTGCCTGCGGCCTTTTCCACATTCTTCGCTTGTGCCGACGTGTCTCCGCCAAACCGCATCGAGAGCGCGCTGCCCAGACTCCCTCCGGAGGACAGCAGCGCCGAGAAGAGACGCCCCGCGGAGGTCACCGGCGAAGAAGCCACCGACGAAGGCAGAGAGACGCGAGGGACAGACGACAGGGCAGAACTGGCGGACGGGGAGGAAAAGGACGACAAAGCAGACAGAGGAGATAGAGAAGACGAAGACGCGCTGCCGGCCTTCGCCCTCGCGGGCGGATCGTCGTCGCCAGGCGGTGCGTCCTGCGTAGCGGAGGAGGAGAGAAAAGATGGGGAGTGTGCGGACGCGTCGGCTGCTGTGCATACACCGGGCGGAGCGCCCGCTGCGGCACAGGGGCTTTCTGGGCTCGGCTGCGCAGAAGGAGAGACGTCCGCGTCTGCCAGCTGCCCAGACGGGACACCCGGCGCGTTGAGTTCGTGAGACTCCGCCGGAGAAGACGCGCTGCGGCGCGCAGACGCTCCAGCTGGCGGCGCCGGCGATCGCGGCGGAGGGAGAGGCAGCTTCGCGATTTCGTACAGAAGCTCAGTTAAGACCGCGCGCGAGGCATGAGAGGCGGCAGCCGAGTCAGAGAGAAAGTCCACCAAGAGCGAGATGCTCAGAACGCGCTGAACAGGAACCTGTGCGAAAAGCGAAGCGAGGCACCCCACAGTCGAGCGCAAATGAAAAAGTTCGCAGAGCCAACACAGACACTGATGCGTGAAACACCAACTCTCGCGCGCCGTAGGGAAAAATAAATCTCCACACATCGCGCTCCTTCCCAGGCACCTGATGCCCGTAGCCCTTCTGATCGTTCGCTCGCGCTCATCTCCCTAAAAGACACACCAGGGTGCAACGCGGTTCTATCTGGCTGCCTCCGCATGTCTGCGCCCAGTCCATCTATGCAGGTGTTTGGGCTCGCACCGGCGCGGCGCTTGCAGGCTGAACACCTCTATCTATGCCATCAGAAAGCTCTGCGCCTCCGTTCGAGAGGGCGCTTGTACGTGTATACAGGTATATGTACATATATGTGTGCGTATGCAGTCGAGGCCAGTCTGGCGCATCTCCTCTGCGCTTCACAAGCCGGCACCCCATTCAACCTCGCCTTCCTCCCGCGATTCCTTGGAGCACCTCTACGCTTCACAGCGCATCCTGCGCGTCCGTCCCCATGGGCTGAGGGGTGCGAGAAGCCTCCAGCAGGCTCCTTTCCTCTGGCGGGTTGCGACAGTGAGTTACGCGCAGCCTCAGTGTCTGGTAGCGCTTCGCAGCTCTTCCAACTCGCTGCACAGCGGCCGCGCACGCGGGTCGACGCGCTGCAGGTGGCAGTGAAGGAACTTCGTGCTGCAGCAGAAAGCATGGAGGAACTCGCGCGTCATGCCTACCGGACTGCTGACTAGCTGAGTGACGCGCTCGAGGGTGGGCGCATCCTCCTCGCTTCCCTCCGCGAGGGCGTCGCACGCGCCCAGCATGGTCGCCGGCCGCCGCAAAAAAAGAAAAAATCGATATTCGAGCGGAGAGAAGCGACTCGAGACGGGGGGAGGAGGCGGAGAAGACGCCCTCAGCCTTGCTGCTTCGAAGGAAGCACAGGCGAGCTGGGGAGAGCGCCGAAGACGGGGACGCAAGCAGTCGAGACGCGCCCTGCGCTGGACGGCGAGCCGCCCTAGAGACAAAGTAATGGAGAGGAACTGGAGAAGGAGCAAGGAGGCGGACAGACGGTTTGATCCTCCTTCAGGCAGAGGCGGCGAAGACGGCAGGCGGGGAGTACAGCAAGAGACTCTGAACGAGAGTGCGCTCCAGCGCGAATCGAGGGCAGGACTGAAGGCAGAGGCGACTGGGAAGGAAGGAGTAAAGAAGCTCGTTTACCGTGGAAGAATAGAGTGTACTGCAGAACCGAGACCCAGAGGGAGCAGGAAGGGACAGAAAAGAGAGGGAAAGGGATCGAGCGAGGCGCAGCGAGGCGAGAAACCGCGTGAGACATCCAAACGCGTCCCGCCAAGCGCCTCGAGACAAGAAACGGCAAGGGACGCGCCCTCCGAGGACGTGAGCAGGAGAAGACAACCTGGTTACGGCTCATCGGAACGAAACTCTCAAGGATAGGGAAAACGACGACTGGGAGAAGCAAAGAGGCGATGCACATTTTTGTTTTCTTGACAAGCGTCAGTTTTGCGTACACCGCTCCAATGTCGCATGTAGCTTCACGCTGCAGTTGAGACAGCGACACGCGAATTCCGATGAACGGAGTCCGCATTTCGGATCTTTCAGAGAGTGAGCACTGCTTCTGTGCAAAAGCAGAGCGGAAAGGAGAAAACGCGCATGCTGTAAATACGATCTCCACGCATTCTCGCCTTTTCCCGCGGGCAGCTGTACGCCGTTCCTTCGCAGGTACTGCGGCTGTGCGCTCTGAGTTCGAGCAGCGCGGCACACACAGGAAATCTTTCACGTTTTCGAGTTTCTTTGGTTTGCCTTCTCATGCAAAAATAGGTAAGCGTCGGCTCCGTTGACTGATGCGCTGCGTGTGCAGCGGTAGCCGCTCGTGCGTTTCTCAAGCACGTCCTCAATCATTCAGATCCGGCGTCCAGCGCGTTGCCGGCGTTGCCGGAGGGATCCAGGCAAGCACGTGCAGCGGTGATTCGGGGGTTTCCGCTTACTTGCGATTCCGCGTTTTCTCGACACGCCGCCGCAGTCGGCTTTTGCATCTGCAGTCAAGAGCCCGGAAATGGTTCCGCTACCTCCCTCTGCGTGGAGCTGAAGTGTCTCCGCCGGCCTCTGCGAAAAGAACCCCATGCACGCTCGAGGAAGCCTCACGTCTACGAAC
This sequence comes from Besnoitia besnoiti, assembly GCF_002563875.1. Taxonomy (NCBI): domain Eukaryota; phylum Apicomplexa; class Conoidasida; order Eucoccidiorida; family Sarcocystidae; genus Besnoitia; species Besnoitia besnoiti. The sequence goes on along the minus strand of NC_042362.1, from coordinate 3,431,750 downwards.
AGCACGCTGGGTGAGGCGCGAAAAAGCGCGAATCGGCATCTTCTCTCTGCATGCTGGCGATTTCTTGGCTCCTCTCTTCCACTACAGCAATATTTATGCGACGGATCGAAGCAGCCGCGTCCTCTCCATGCCTTACCGTCGCGCGGGCCCTGAGAGCCGTTTCGAGTCTTCGACGTGTTCAGGGGGGGGTTCACCGTGGCGAATTACGCGGACGCTGCGTTGGTTCGCCGCGTGTTTCTGATCGCCTCGCGGCACACCGAGGTCTTTCCCTATCCCTCTAAGTCTAGGTGAGCAAATATGTAAATGTAGCTGGCCGTTTGTTCGCTTTGTGTGAGCCCAGACACGCGCTGTCTAGAGTGCTACGCGTGCGCAGGAAGCCGCTTTTGCCGCAGCCCAGGCCCAATAGTCGCCCCCCAAATCTCCCTTATCGTCCTTTTCCACTTTTTTCCCCTTTCCTCTGTCTCCCCTCTCCCATGTCAAGAACTCTCTCGGCAGTTTTTGCTTTTTCTTTCGCGGGCGATGGCAAGCGCGTCGGAGCCGCTCGCGTGGTCCGCCCAGTCCCCGGTGGCGGGCCTCGACCGCGCGGTCTTTCTGCGCCGCCTCTCTCGAGAGGCGCCTGTCGCGGTTCAGATCGAGGAGACGCGGGTCCTACTTGAGAGCCGCGGCTACGGCTGCGAACAGCCTGCCGCGGCGGGCGCCCACCGCGCTGGCTCGTCCTCTGCCCCGCCGCCTGCTTTCTTCGCTTCTCCTTCCTCTTCTTCCTCCGCTTCTTTTTCGTCTCCCGTCGCTCAGACGACTGAGGAGCGGGGGGCGAGGCAGAGGAGGAGGAGGATGCCCGTTCTTCTTCTCCTGGCGGGGCGCGCCGCGGGGGGAAGCGGCCGCGAGCGTTGCCTCGGAGTACGCCGCAGACGTCGTGTACGATCTACTCCTCGGCGTGGCCTTCGGCCTCCTCGACATCCCGCTCTGGGGGCGACGCGAGCAGCACCAGCTTTTTCTCCGCTTCTTCGTGCCCCGGGCGGAAGGCCCTGAGGCAGTCGGCAGTGCAACAGGCAAGGCAGAAGGCGAAGGGGAAGGGGGCGACCGCGCAGACGAAGGCTGGGAGGCAGGGGAGGCGGGCGTGTTTTCGGCACCTGCGATCTTCTCGGCCTTCCACCGGTTCCTCAGGGACTTGCCGCTGCTCGCGGCCTCCGCGCCGTTCCTCGCCGCGTACCGGCGGCCGCAGTCGCAGCCGCAGCCGCAGCGTCAGCCTCTGCATCTTTCGCATGGCGGAGAGGAGGAGAGCCCTGGGACTGGGGCTGCCGGAGAGCGAGGCAATGAGCGGGAGCATTCGCAGGCCTACCACCCCTCTTGGCGGAACTTGGCTGTTATCCTTCACGTTCTCGAGGCGTTCCTCGCCACGCCCCGCACCCTTCCCTCGCTTCTCTCCTCTCTGTCTCTGGAGACTCCGCCCGCGGCCTCTTGGTCGTCTTCCGCAGCGGGCCCCCGGCGGTCGCCAGCGCCTGCGCCCCTTCTGCGCGGAGACGCGCTGCTCCACGCCCTTTTGAATCTCCCCGCTCTCGTAGAGGCCGCGCTGCGCGCTCTGCCGGGCGGAGCAGCGGCGGCCTGCAGCAGCGCGCTCCTACCCCCCGCGCTCGCTTCGTCTGCCTTCTCACAGCGCCTGGGATTCGCATTCGTCGCCGTCTGGCGGCGGGCGCTCGCCGCGACCCCCCACGCGACCCGCAGGCGCGGCGGCCGGGCCTGCGAGGCCCAGGCGCTGAGCGTCTTCGGAGTCGCTGCGCCAGCGGAAGAGAGACAGCGCAGCAGGGGGCGGTCTCGCGCCCTCGAAGGTGCCGCGAGCCCCGAGGGTTCAGGGTTACGGAGCCCGCGCGACGGAGAGGAGGGCAGAGACGCGGAGAGCGAAGAACGGCCAGCGGGGGCGACGGGCTTTGCGTCGGTTCCCTCCGAGGCCCCGGAGGCCCTGCGGGTGGCGACGCGCAGATTCGTTTTGCGAGGTCATGCCTCCTTTCTGGCTCGCGCCCTCGTGGCGTCTCTTCTCGCCGCGACGAGCTTCGAGGAGGCAGCGCAGACGAGCGAGGCCCTGTGCGCGGAAGAGAGCGGAGGCAGCAGCTGCAGGGGGGAGGCGGCCTCGGCGCCCGTGGTGAGCTCGCAGTGCGGAGGAGACGGCAGAGGTGGAGGGGCTTCGCGCGCTGAATCCGCGCAGCCGGCGCGCAGAGATCACGAAGAAGTCTGTGCCGTTGCCTTTTTCATCACGCGCGAACTGTCGCGGGAAGATGCCTGCGGACCTGCGGCGCACGCCTTCGTCTCCGTGTGTCTGCGCGAGGCGAGTCCGCTGCTCTTCCTCGCTGCGGCGCAGCTGCCAGGGACAGACTCTCTCTCCCTGGCCTTCTCTGCGCAGCAGCGGGACGGCCCTGCGCACGCTTCGCTGCTCGCGTTTCACTCGGCCGCGGCGCCGCGTCTGGCCTGCAGCATCCTCCTGGGGCTCCTGCGGGTTTCTTCGAGTTCTTCTCCACGCGCTGCTTCCCGCACAGTGGAGACTCGTTTTTTGTCGCAGTTCTTGCTGACGACGCTGGATCCCTGCGCATCCCGGCCGCTCCCTCTGCCGCTGTCTCTCTTTCTTCTCGATCTGCTCGCGGGCTCCTTCGCCAGCGCGACGAGCTCGAGCCCCGTCGTCAACCCGGCGTCCTCTGCGTCTGCTGCGGCTCTTTCCGCGCCTCCGGGCCCCGCGTTTTCTCCTTTTTTCGCGCTCGCCTTTCTGGATCTGCTGCAGCATCTTCTGCAGCTCTGGGCGAACCAAGACTGCGAGCTGGTGTCGCTGTCCCTGCACCAGCATCTGCTGCTCGCTTGTCTGCTTGCCCGCGCGCTGGCGAGTCTCGCGTACCTCGAGCGGGTCCTCGGGGTGCGGCCATCCGGGCCAGAGGCTGCACGGGCCTCGCGCCCCGCGGCGGAGGAGCCGCTCCGCGCCGCGGACGCGCTGCTGCGAAGTCGTCTCCGGACTGCCTTCAGCGCGAACAAGAAATTCAGCTGCCTCATGCGCGGCATCCACGCCCGCCTCGCTAGCAGTGAGGAGTTCCTGCGACTCCTCGGCATGCTGCTCGCTGAGCGAATCGCGCGCGAGACGCTCGCGCGCCTCGGGAAGACGTCCAAGGCCGACGCGCCCCAGGGGGTGCAGGCAGGCGAGGAAGGCGAGGAAGAAGGCCTTGCCTTCAGGGAGCTTCGCGACCCGCAGGTGGTGTCGCGGCACCCGAAGCTCCTCCTCTTCGCCGCCGCCGAAAGTGCCCGCTGGATCCACGCCCCCCGCCCCGAGTTGGTTGAAAGGCCCGGAGATGGAGACGCGGTCGGGAGCGGGGGCGCGGAGGCGCCAGCGGAGGCGGGACGCGCGCGCCCAGGGGGCGGAGGGCCTCAGCCAGCGCACGGCGGAGACGAGGAGCAGACGCTCCCGCCCTACGAGCCTGTGGGAGAGACGCTTGAGGAGCTTCAGCGCGTGCGCGCGCTCGCCGCCGTCCTCCACGAGAAGCGCTGCCGCAGCCGCGCGCAGGGTTTCGCGTCAGCGCCCTCTTGCTTCGCGAAACTGAACGAGGAGGCGGGCAACAGGCATGCGGTGCGCGCCGATGCATGCATGCGTTCGCTGGAGGGAGAGAGTCGGGAGGAAGGCCGAGACACACTCAGAGAGAGCCAGGCTTCTTCGGGTGCTTCCTCGCCACACGCGCGCCGCGCGACTTCGGCTCTGCGAAGCTGCGCGCCGGAGCCCGCCTCCTGTGCAGCAGAGTCATGCGCTGCAGGCGGGGAGCATGCGGAGGAGTGCGGACGCGAGCAGGCGAAGGCGAAGGGCCGCGCGATTCAGATCGTGTCCGACGAGGCCACAAGTGATGAAGAGGACGAGGACGACCGGTACTTCCAGTCTCTTCCGGATCTCCCCGTGTTTGATGCCTCCGGTTCGGGCGGGCCTGCGCCGGGGGCCTCTGCAGCCGCGCGTGCCTCTTCGTATTCTCCTCTTGCTTCTGCGTCTCCGTCGCCGTCCTCGCCGTCTCCTCTGGCTTCGCTGGCTGGGGCATCTCATTTTTTTGTGCTGCCGTCGCCGCCTCCAGGCGCTCCGAATCTTCCGCAGAGTGTGCGGCAAGTCGTGGAGTGGCTCTCGGGTGAGATTCACATCGTGGACGAGGCGACGTCGCACTTTTCTTCAGTGGATCCGTGCACGCCGCCAGCGACGATGGCTGGGCCCAACGAGCTGCCGGCGCACCGTCTGTACCGCGTGGCGGCGGCGCTCCATTGCTGTCCGCTGCTCTTGCTCCTGCAGGCAGACTTGCCTGGGTCGCCTCAGGCGTTCCTGCGGCAGAGGCAGCGAGACGGCGACAGGGACGCTAACGCGTTACTCGCGTCGCGCGAATTCCAAGACGTGCACTTGGCGCCCCGCCTCCTGCGGCTGCTGCTGAGCATTCAGACGAACATAGGCGAGGCCCCGGGCGAGCTGGAGGTCCTCCGGAGGACAAGCATCTCTGCGCTGCTCGCGGTGCAGCTCGCGCCTCTTTTGAGTCCGGTGTGCGAGACCCTTCTGGACTCGCAGGTATCTCTCCACCAGAAGCTCCTTCTCCTCGACGCCCTGCAGAGAGCTGCTGCCTGGCTCGCCGCTGGAGCGCCGAGAAATTGGCGTCTTCTCAGACCCGACATGCCCGAGGAAGAAGGCGGAGACGCGGAGGCTGCCAACCGCGACTCAGCAGAAGAGGGCAGGGACGAAGCGAAGACAGAGGAGGGCGGTGGGCCTTTTTTGGAGCCGAGCGCAGAAGGCAGCCGAGAGGGGGGGGACAGGAGGGCGAGGCGCTTCGCACATCCTTCGAGAGCTGCAAGCTCCTCGATGAATCTGTTCATGCCGCACTCGTCAGCTGTATGCACGCGCATGTTATCTCTGTTGGACCTGCCGGCGTATCCCTCCTCGGACTTCGCGGAGGAGCAAATGCACGCGCATCGGCTGGCGTGCCACGAACGGCTCCTGCAACAGGAGACAGTCGTCGCCAGTCTGCTCCACACTGTCGGCGCGGCTATGCAGCTCAGCGGCCGCGCCTCTCTGGACGCTGAAGAGCTTGCGGCGATGACGTTTCGCGCGGCCGTCCGCTTCAAGGACCACAAAGACCGCAACGTGAGACGCGCGGCTTTGGCGCTCCTCGCCGCCGCCACTTCGGTTGCGCGGTCTCTAGACACTCTGCTCAGCTCCATCGAGTACGCCGAGAGAAGCCTCGGGTGCACTCACGCCCTCGCGCAGCGCGCCGGGGGTTCGGGGGAGCCCACCGGCGAGGCGAGGCGCCTCTCTACGCAGGAAGATGATGACAGCGGTCTGTGGTCGTTTAGAGATGAAAACGCAGGGTTTCTGCTCAGAGAAAAGGAGGTGTATGTTGTGGGTGCGGAGGTAAAGGGCGGACAGGGCACTGTCGAGTGGTTAAAGACGCAAATGCAGGAAGACCCCGACGAGCTCTGCAGGCGCCTCGCCTCTCTGGTCCTCGGCCTCTGGCTGGAGCTGCCCTCCTGACTCACGCTCAACATGTGACGTATCCCGTAACTACCTGTGGCTTGTTTGCGTGGTTCATCTCTCATCTCAGAAGGGAGAAGTGTCGTGGCCCGAAAGCAAACGGGGCGGAAAGGCCGGACACGTGAAAGGAGGGCGCAGAGAACATGCGGGATTGACACGCAGGCGCTGCATGCAGATTGCGGGAGCAAAAGTGCAACAGGGGCACAGGAAAAAGGCAAGAGGGAACACGGGGAGGGGGAGTCGGAACGAGACGAAGAACGCCCGGTGGACGACTGGCTGCGTCACTGACGTTTTTGTCGGGTTTTTTATAGCTCGCTGAGAAGGTCGAGTGTGGGGAGTCTCTCTCCGCTGTTTCTGTGTACAAACCGTTGTAGGGCCCGTGGAGAGTATGTACGGTAGACTACACAATGAGTAAACGCAATTTCGAAGCCGACGTGATACGCAACGCCGCTTCAGCTTCTATCGAACCCAGAGATAGCCGCTGCCGTCGAAGTGCGCTAGTATTCTAGTAGTAGTACGCGCCCACGAACGATTTCGCCTTGTCTGTGTACCAATATCAGCACGCCATACTCCGTAAACTGGGACGCGGCGGCTTCTCGAGACACCCTGTCGCCGAGCCGGGCTTCATCTTTGACATGGGTCAACGCCCGCGTGGACAGGAAATAGGTACAGGGAGGTCTTCCGATTGTTGTATTTCAGGCAGGTGACTAGGCCTCCGCACACACACTGGCGGTCCCGAATGGGCGTTAGGCTTTGCTTGTCGAGCGCGGAGTCGATGTGGCAGGAGACGCTGGTAGTTTGTCGGCGGTCCTCGCATGTGTAGAGAAGCTACTACGCCCCACCACGTGAGGCGCACACACTTTGCATTCTCTCTCAGCTCAGTGCAACAGATGCAGATGCGGTACATCAACGTCGGCAGGGAACGCGGGGAGTGGCGGGTCGCCACACGCAACATTGGCGTCGGTTGCGCAGTAACGAGATCTTTCGGGCTGAGTATACCCGTAGTTCGCAGCCTACTGAGTCCGTCATGTTTGCAAGTGACAAGTGCGAGAAGAATAGTTGCCCACAGTTGCTACGGCCGCGGGACATGGAAATGCTGTCACGTCCAACGTACCTTACCCTTTATATACAGTGCACACCACAGTGGCTGTCATCCCGAAAATGAATGTCTTCCCGGCGTGATGAGAGTCGCCCGGACTTCGGGACGAAGGACACACATGTCCGATTCCGACGTGGTGGCCTGTCATTCCCCAACGCACACATCACTGGCTTTTCCACGGAGGTAGCGCGGTCACTGCTACCCTCCCGACGCTGTGCGCCAGCTGCTCTGACGTGTCTCGTCGGCGTCAGATTCCGGCGCGACAGGGGGCATCTGACACGGTGTGTACCAGTGACAAATGCGTTGGAGTGACGAGAGAGCACGTATCACTGCATTCAACGGCTGCAGCTACGTGACGCTTCGCGGTTTCTCTGTGGATACATCTGTCTGAAGCTGGCTAGGGGCTTCGATGATGTGGACCCGACTTCTCCTCTAATTTCACCCCCCGGACCCCGGAGGCTGCAAACGGCTGCAGACACAGCAGCGACGCTGCAGACGCATCCTCGCAACAAGGGCCTAGCCGGCCGGTGCAGGCGCCGTTACCGCATCTGCTGTCCGCGTTCTTCTTCAGCGTTCGCGGCGCCATTAACATGCGTTCATTTTGGAGCAGCAATGGTCTCTCAAAGAGCATTTGTCGCATCCTAATAGACAACAGGATATGGGGGTGGCATGCTTCCGTTTTGGTTTCCTGGGGGCAGCAGCAGTCGCGTGCCGCAGCTGTTTGCGCCAGCAGCCGGGTTGGATTCAGGGAAGCTTCTTTCAGTGTGAAAAACTGACTTCACCAGTGTTTGCCTGTCCGCACACTGGGTTTCCCTTCATTCACGTTTTTGCTGCTACTCCGTTAGACTCTGAATATGGCACTCGGGACGAAGATTCGTCTAAAAACAAACGACGACTGGTAATAGACGAATCCGCGGTCGTGGAGACACCCGCACAGGGTCAAACAGAATCCAACTTGAATGTCTTGCGTCGGTCTCCGCCGTCAAAGCCAGCCAGTAAGTCGTTCATTCCTGCCCATTGTGGTTGGAGTGTCGCGTGAGACAACTCGAGTTACGTGTGCTCTTGCGCATTGTCGCCGTGACTATTGGGCACCTGTTCGACAGGCGCGCATCGACCGACCGTTCGCCGCCGGTAGTGACCTCCGGTTCGTCGCGTGCCCTGTCGAGGCCTTTGACTGCCGCGCACCATCGAACCTTCCAGGGGCTATCGTGGCACTGCCTGGTGCGAGTCACTTGACACGTGTTCGTCTTTTGGTGCGTGCACGGCGTACTGCTATGCTGGCACTACTATCCTTCGGCTGTCGGGTTTTGTTGACATAGGCCGAAGAGGATCGAAGACCAGATCTGCGCCAAAGAGTGCCACAGGACCGCGCATTGACTTGGCCGACTTCGTTGTGCTTCGGGACCGCGGCGCTGTGACACTGGGAGAGCTTGCCTTGAGTAAACTGAGAAAAGATGCCGCAGAGCTACGTGCGCACTGGTCGAGTCGGTGGTCTAACATAGCACGGACCACTGGCTGGCGTATGGTGCATCAAAAGCGGCCCCCCTCTCTCAAAACAGTCCTCCGCTGGATTGATATTATCAGCAAGAAGTATGACGAGGGGGCACGAGTGCATCTGCAACAGGCAGCACGGCTTGACCGTCGTGTCGCCGATGTCGAGGCGAAGCTCACGGCTGCTCATGTGAAGGTACCAGCAGCCCCGAGGCCTCCCTCACAGGATATCGAGTGTCCTCGAACGCTGCGCGATGCGAGCGACTACGGTAAGCTGTGCACATGTTTCCGACGGGGCGGACGTCGGCGCCAGCGACCAACAGCCGTTGTCCGTGGACGCCGAGCGGAGGTGTGTGCTCTGTATTTCCACCACCTGTCCCTCCCGCCGCAGAAACCCGTCAAACGGTTGCCGTTTTCCTCGGGCTGTGTGTATCAACGTAGAGTGTTGCACTGCTTTCTATAGATGCGAGTGGCCGCGGCGTGTCATGCAGAAGCGAAAGCAGTAGTCTTGGTGTGTGTGTGTGTGTGTGTATGCGGTTACGCGTGTGTGGGTTTACGAAGGCGACGCAACAAAGACCACTGCGGACAGTGCAGAGTTTGCGACCCAGTGCCTGCGGCTTGGGATACAGCAACTGAAGAAGGAGGCAGCCGACCTGAAGGCGAAATGGAAGGATCAGCAAGTCTTCATCGCACAGTCACTTGCGACCAATGTGGCATTTCACAGTGCGCCATCTGCATCCATGCGACAAACAAAAAAGTGGGCGTGGGCGGCGACAGCATGCTATAAACTCTTCGCGCCGGCGCGGCTTCGCGACGCTGTACAAAATGAGGCAAAGGCACGGCAAGCTGAGCAGTGGCTGGCAGAAGGAATATTTGACGCCACGCGTGCCGTGAGACTCCCTTGTTCAAATACACGGCGTGCTGGGCTGACGGGGACGTCCGATCCTCGACGCGTGTCACCAGGTCCGTAGTTCCCCCTATTTGTGAAGCCAGTCAGGCTTCGGGCGTATCGCTTGCCGATGCTACGGGATGCTATTATTACCCCATTTTGTCCTATCCCCATGTTTGACAGCGCAAGGATGCAGGGCTACCGCATTTTGTATCGGGCCTGACTGCGTAGCTCTGCCGTATGGTGGAACGCATGCACCCCAGAACATGTTCTCTGCCCATAGTGCCACAGCACTGCACGTTGCATCTATTCGCAGATTCCTCACGTCAGGAGCCTTCAGAGGACATGCAACAACATGACGGTGAGGCGTCCGCCCCGCCGGCAAGCTCGGCGTCTTCGTGTCCATCAGAAGACATCAACCTAAGAGGGACACTTCTAGCTAGCACGGCGTACCATGCCGGCGACATCCCGATAACATATGGAGAGCTGGCCGTCAGGAAAATGAGGAAAACCGCTCGACAGCTGCTACGGACATGGACCAATAAAGATACGTTTGTCTACCAGCACGTCGCACAGCGCATGCTCCGAGAGGAAATCAGGGACCTCGATTCCGACGAGCTAGACCGCTGGCGCCGAAGGGCTGCACGGACGTATAGCGAGGGATGGCGTTACAGAATACGGAATGCCACCGATATGCTCATTGATGCAGCCAACCTGGAAGCTCGTTTGGCAGCTGCTGGTGTAGCGATACGAACATCGCCAAGCACAAATGCAGACGACACGGAGGCTCGAGGTAAGTTGCTAGGCACGCACAGAGACACTCTTCCGTTAGTAAGTGGCACGTGCCTTCTTAAATCTTGCAGCTCTCCTCGCGCCGGCAGGGTTTGCGCCAACCTGCGTTTTTCGCACGAAGCTCGCGAAGTGACGGTCATCTGGTAAGCACGTGCTTCGAGGTACGTGCGGGGGGGTCGTATCTCAGAAGGTGTGCTTTCCGGCAGGGGGCCAGCCGGGGGAATTCCAAGGGGCTGCGCGATTGCCCGGATGGCACACAGACACTCCTTGGTACATGTACTGCCGCTGCAGACAGGCACTTTCACCACTCTGGAGTTGTGAGCGTATGCTTGCAGGGCCGTCAACCACGGAGTTTCTGCCGGGTTCGCTCACGTTCGCGGAGCTGGCCGTAGAGAAACTGAGACACGATGCGAGCGAAATCCGACATGTCTGGGGTCGTGGACGAGACACCTACGTGGCACAGCGCGTTGCGGATCATATGGTGCATCAGAAGCATCCAGCGCCGCACCCTGCCGCTGTCCGACAGTTGACGAAATCAGCAGTGGCCACCTACAAGCGTGAGTCACGTGGAAAGCTGCGACTAGCTCTGAAAATGGAGACAGAAGCGGATCAAGTAGAAAAAGAAGTCGCAGCCGCCCGTGAGCGTGCACGGTCTGAGCGACGATCGCCAACGCAGTCCGCACTCCGTGGTGAGTCTCTTGAGCTTCCTCGGTGCCGCCAGACAGTACGGATTGTTGGAATGTAAATCCTGCTTCTTGAAATTTCAGGAAAACTCACTGACTCACGTACCTACCTCGTTATATCGTCCTGAGTTCTCGTTGCCCGTCCTCACAGCCTATACGTGTCTCGCGGGGGTTGAATGAGAACGACAGGCCACATTTGACCCGCCACAACGCGCATCTCACATTGCCCACCTCGCCGTAATGGATGGAGGCCTGACTGCGTGTAGTGCGCCACGATCGGAGCTTTGACTGGCTGCTCTCATGTCCTCCGGCTCCCTCCCCCCCCGTCCCTAGTTCGTAAGAAGCGTGCCTTTGGGGAGCCTCTGGCCGTTCACACTCATCGTCTGCGATATCCGTTGCCGTTCAGGGAAGGAAAGACGACCACAACAACCTTCAGCCGAATTCGGCTTTTTGTCTGCTGAGGAGGACCCTGGGGAAGGCCCGTCATCAGTGCCTCCGCGCCAGGCTCATTCCCCACTGCCGCTGTGGCTGTCGAGGCTTGATAGTGTTCAGGTCTCTCGCCGTCTTGGGCCACTAGTCTCCCAAACAGGGATGCGCCCGACCCCCCCACGTTCTTTCTCTGCTTTTTCAACAACCAGTTCATGCACGGCCAGTCAACGTGCACAACCGCTTCCTCCGCATACGCAGAGCAGCGCCGAGACTCTCCGAAGGACTGCATCTTCTGCCCTCTCGTTGTCTTATTCCACTAAACCAAAAGACACCGGCTCCGGGTCAGACGAGATGCACTACGAGGCGACCCCGCAGAAGCTGCGGAGGGTGACAACATGCGCCTCATCGGAGGCCGGTTCAGGGGTGTCTCCAAGTACGCCCGCCCATGGTGGTTTGTCATCGCGGCAATCAACGATTGCCTATGGGTCGGTGATGCCATCCGTTACCGCGCCACCTAGCCTCACGCACCACGCACCTCCACTGCAGTGCCCAGTGACTGCGCGTTTTCCCATGCGGTCACTGCCGCCGAAGAAGCGTTTACGAAGTGGCGACACCGGCGGCCTCAGCGCATAGGGTGAAGGAACCTGCTCAGGGCGGTCGTCACTGCGCGTCGAACTCTTAATCGCAACGGAGACATCCGTCGAAGCATCAGCAATGCCCAGTCGTGACGGACATTTGACGAAGTGCCGCAAGCGACGGGGCGTCCAGCGGAGGCACACAGATTCTCTGTAGGGCAGCAGAGGCCTTTCCAATGCCCTTGCACATGCCCACATGCGGTGCGGTGTCTATCGTCAGTTCGTTCACAGTGGGCTAGTCTCATGGTGGCTGCGAGCAGCCACCTGAGTCAAATGTCTCGTAGAGTAGTCGGTCCGCAATAGATTGTCCACTAAGGCAGTGCCAAGGACAGAAAGGAGCGGATCGATATGCAGTCGCACGGCGAAGTCCACGTGCTGCAGTGTCTGTTCAGTTAAGTGGTCTTTCCGCATCCATTGCAGAGCATAACCGCGGCAATTTGCGCAGCGCTTGTAATTCCGGTCAGTTTAGGTTCACGCCTTGTGTATGCGTGTTCTCGGTGTCCTGAAGTGTTGCTCTGCAAAAGATTTCAACTGTACAACAGCTCCGCTGTTTTTTAGATTCGGAGTGCATCTGGGCAATCCTGCTTCAGGTTACGTCAAAATGGAGTCCGGCACCATGTCATTTGTAGTTCGTAGCACCGCGCCGCTCCGATCTTCAAGTTCGTCGACGCTGTTTCAACGTGCGCACAGGCGTTGTCTGCTTGCGTGTGCCGTTGGATTGGCCCGAGCATGTACTTGTTTCTTGAGTCCAAGGGAAAAAGCGCGTGGCGCGCACAAACGCAGATAACGGCGACGTCCGCAAAACGGCTTCGCGAGCGCTGTGTGATGAACTGTTGAAGCTCCAATTCTTCCGCATGGAAGACAAGTGACACTCTGCTGTTCTGGCGCCGTCCGACGCGTGATCCGTTGCTGTGTGGCGTCGCGCGTGCCCTAGGACGCCGGACCAGGCCACTGGAAGAAATTCCCTTCCGTGACACGACCGCAGCGCGTGTTGGCAATCAACACCCTTCATCCGTCTCTTCACTACCCTGCGGCGGCTTTGTACGTTGTCCGCCCCAGGGACAATGAACCTTCCTCGGAACACTGGCGTATGACGCCTAGTCCGTGGGGATCCACGGGTATCTTCTCTGGTGTTTACAGAGTGAACTAACCGCTGAAGACGGAAGCAAACAGCGGAGAAAAAGTGTTTTTGTCTGCACCAGTCAACATCCCATACTTTCATCGCTTGCAAGGACACCCTTCTCAAATGTTGAGCGGAAGTATGACACTCAAAATCGACTGACTCTTCAAACACACGCTGCTGATCACTGGCTTCCGCTGGTACTTGCATCTTCCACATGCCAGCAGACACTGCGATGCGGACGTGTATTCACTGCACTAAACTTTCCGCGATGGTTCCGCTTCATCGGCGGCTGGTACCAAGAAACCTCGAAATGTGGAAGGAGGTCCCGTCTGAGACTAGAGGCGCCGTCTGTGTGTCTTGTGGACGCTAAGTCGTAATTTTCTCTTCCTTTTCTCATGCAGCTATTTATTCGAATGGAAAGGCTGTGCATCGGTGCTGAAGATAAAGCCATTTCTCGAGCCGCCACTCTCGTGACAAGTGGGGTTTGGGCTCCAGACCAAACTCTCTTTTCGCTCATTTGCAGTGCTAGAAGTAACTCTGGATTCCGTTGCATAGATTTAAAAGCTGCTCGGGAAACACAACTGGCTAACCCAGAACTGCGTGGGCTTATGTATCCCGTGGTCTGCATCCCTCAGTAAATTTGAAGAGACTATCTCCCCAAAACAAACAACAGAATGGCCAAAGACACACGCACATACAAACAAAAACAAGCGAGAACAGGGAAAGCCAGCGAAAGAAAAACACAGGAGAGAAAGTGAGACCATGGCGAATTAACCAGAATTCAATAAGAATGCAGTGAAGAGAGAATCTGAGAATAAAGCCAGAGGTTCACGAAGAGAACGACAGAGGGACGACGGAAGGAGAGAGGAAAGACAGAGCTGACGCCTTGCCATAAAGGAAGATTTTCGACTTTCTCGTCGTCTCACTCCCCCTTCCCCAATCGGGGCGCGAGAGGATGAAAAACCCATCTCCCTTTGGAAAGCCCTGCCGTCTGTAAAAACTGTATAAAGAAGCGAGAGTACACGTCGCAAACCAGAAAAATCCCCGTCCGCCACGCACCGATCCGCTAATCGGCATATGCCGACAGACGCGGGAGCCGCGGGTCACGTGCCCCCCCTCTCCTTCTGGTGACAGTGCCTCTAGGCATCGACTGCTGCCGAAAGCAGGATGAGGTCTGCTAGTGCGCTCTGCCCTTTCTGCACAGTCCGTCTGCGACGCTGGCTCTCTGTCCAGGCCTCAATAAGGGAGGGAGGGGGAGGGGGGGGGCGCTAGTCCCGCCGCCTCTGCGATTGGTATATCCCTCGCAGGCAGCTTCGCCTCACATCTCCTGCTGAGCGTCGAGGAGGAGCTCGCGCAGGCAGGCTGGTGCATGCACCTTGGTGACGGGGTTCTCGTCCACAACTGAAAACACACGGCAGCATTGCCAGAGGTCTCAGTGCGATGCGAAAACAACAGCACACGCCCCGCCATACACCGCTCCCGCCTGTTTATGAGCACGGGAGCATGTACACACAGACAAATAGATGCAGATACACTGATTCGTACCGACGCGACGCGCGCCCGTCTGTCGGAGGACGCGGCACACGCCGTCTATCCGCGCTGACTCGCTCCCGGCGCCACAGCAGACCCCCTCCTCCCCTGCGTGTGAATGTGCATCGACGCGCATGCAGCGGCATCGCAGACGAGCCTCAAACTCGTAGAATCCCTCTCCGGCGCGCCTGCGGCGCAGAACTTACCTGGCGGTTGTACGGACTCGACGAGGAAACAGTACATGAAGGTGTCAGCCACCGTGTCCCAGACATACATGTACTGACAAGAAACGACGGCCGCGATGAAGGCCACAAAGAGCGAGACGCAGAGAGGCGCAGCGACGAACGTCGACGAGGTCAGCGATGCGTACTTCTCAGTGCCTGTCAGAGTCTGCAAACACACGGAAACGGCCGAAAAAACCACGTGAAGCGGTAGCCGCGCGTGGATACACCTCGATTCGCACGAACCCACGAGGCGCCTGAAGTGCTCAAAAACCCCACAAAAGCTCCCGTAGAGAAGGGAAAGCAAGGACAAGACACCACACGACGCTCTAGCGGGGACGTGCGGCTTCCACCGCATGCGTGCCTCACCTGGTAGCACATGAAGCTGACGGTCAGAGAGACGGCCGACGTGCCGATGATGGAGCAGATGTTCGCGCCCTGAAAAACGCAACAGACGAACCCCTCGCTAGACGTTCTGGTCCCAGCCCAAAGAGAAAGAAAGCGAACACTCCCCCGCCACGTGGGGAGGCCGCAGCGGAGAGACCGGAACTCTAAACCCTAGGCAGAGGGACGCACGCAGGACGAGTCCCGGCGCACACAAAAGCATAAAGAAGCGATCGAAGGGTTTAAAGCTGAGAACAGAACTTACGCCATGCAGGAAAGACGCAGGAGAGCGAGAGTTCAAGATGCGCGAGCACGACTTGTCCATGGCGGGAAAGAACGGCTTGGAAGAGATGGACATCTGCGAAAACGCCACAAGCCGCAGAACCAGAGACACTGTGTGCACGTCGCCCCCGATCGCCCCGCATCCTGATCCCTTCCGCGAACCCCTTCTCCTCAGTAAACTCGAGCGCGACGCAGAAAAAAGTCTAACAGGAGAGGGCACCTAGCTGCGAGTGCCAGTGCGAGGCGAAGGCTGGGGAGAAGTGAATCTGCCAAGTGTGAAGAGAAAATCGCGAGTCGCAAACAAACAGAAAAAAGCCCGCTTCGCATGTCAACGCGCAGTGATATTGGACGAGGCGGCCACCACTCCGGAGACAGGAAAAAAAAACCCACCCCTGCGGTGGCATGTTCCTGTAGACCCAGCTCATACCTCAATGAAGCCCGAAGACGTGAAGCGATCCACGACGAAGGTAATCGGCTGGATGACGCTCCCTGCGCCCAAACGACAACAAATAGACCACGCAGACCTGAAAGAGCGCCACGGCCTCTGGAACCAAGCGCCGCGTGGTATCCTGTGTGACGTTGCCGCGAATATACAATCATCCAAGATGCACCTGTCCCAGACTCGTCTCACGCTGTCCCGTTATACCACTTACTGTACAGATTACGCAGCTTCTGGCGTGCGCCACGAGATCCCCCCTCCCTCCCCCCGACACGCAAGTTCTGTATGGCTGCGGCGCAGGACTCCTGCTGAAGACAGCTGGCGTCTGCGCGGCGGAAAGCTGGGCTTACGGAAGCACTCGGTGAGGTTTTGCACGACTGGTGAGTGCCGATAAAGTGCGAGGTTTTTGCTGGAGGCCCAGGCGAAGAGGATGCGCAGGGGACGCGTCAAGCCCAGCACGAGACCGCCGACCGCGAAGCTGCCCAAGTGGTACGTGGCGCCGAGGCCCATGGCGACCAGCGGCGGGTACCAGCCGACGTCGCGCTCCTCCGCGCCCTCGGGGGCGAGAAGTACCAGACCGTGCCTGAATAGGCAACGACGAACTGGCAGAAGGCTAGGAGGATCTCCAACACCCAAAAGAGCGCCGCCCACCAGAAAATGCCAAACAGGATGAAACGCGCGTCCCATACCACGTGCCTGTGCAGCGGCAACACGTCTACGTCGCCGTTCGAATCCAGACTCGTCGTGATCTGCAGCCACACACAAACCCAGACACAACTTGATGCACTCACTACTAGATAGCTCCTCACGAAGCTTCGATAAGAGAGCTGCAGTTCACTCAGCTTTAACAGGCAAAGCGAAGGATTAGAGGGCATCGGCAGAGGGGGGGGGGGCGGAGAGGCGGCGCCCTCGACCCATTCGCAAACTTCAAAGGGAATATACATATTAGTATGAACGACAGTGACACGCCGCCGCGCGCGGGGGCAGGTGCCGCTCAGGGCAGAATCAGAGCTTCTCAGACCTTGAATCGCGCGTCGCGAGCCCCGCCCGGACTGCTAGGAACTCCAAACTCTGTGCCCTGATAGAGACCCCTAGCCACGAGCCTAGAACGCCAGCGGCCGCTGAGTCCGCGAGGCTGCCTACCGGAGTCTTGTCGACGGTGCCCGCGGAGACGATGTACAGGTAGCTCTCGATCCAGAACCACATCCACAAGCTCGAAACTGAGGACAACGCAGCCGAATCAAGTTTCAAGCAGCACTGCATTCGAGGCCAGTCTGGCGCTTTTATGCACATGCATGGCTGTCGCCCGTGTGACAGCGCAGCGACCTGCCCCCTCGCAGACACGCACGCGAAATCACGTCGAGAAAAGGCATGCAAGACGAAGGGTGCCCCCTCGCCAGATGAAAACAGATATCTCACAATGCGCAGCGCACACACACTCCCCTTCGACAATGCAGGGAGGCTCGAGAGGCCGGGTCGTGGAGTCCGTTCTGCCAACGTTACTCGTCGGCTGGCTCAGCTGCCGGAAGACGAGAGAGGAACCGCGAGATTGCTTACGGGCACCAAAGACGATTGGAGCGAGGAAGATCTGCATCATGTCGAAGATGGCCTCTCCCGCGCACTCGAGGAGTCGCACGGCGTTGCCCACGGCGCGCCGCGCCGCAAAGAGGATCAGACCCATGCAAGCGCCCGCCGCGATCAGCACCGCGCCAACCTGAAGAGACGACACGCAGCCAGCACAAACGACGAACGGAGTTACAAGATTGGGCGCGAAGCTGGGCCTCTCCGAGGCTGCGCACGCCACACCGCGCTGCAGAGGCGTGGTCAGAATAAGACTAGGGCTCTGTGCAGATGAGCAGCGCTGCGAAAGGGAAGACTCCATGCAGGCCCAGCAACAGCAGGCCGCGACACAGCAAGCAGGTGGCGACGTGTGTGTGTAAAATCTGCAGTCTACCTGATCGCGCCGCAGCTCTGCGTGGCTTACAAAGAGAGCCCAGGAGTAGTCGAGCGAGTAGAAGTTGCCTTTGTCGGGGTCGAGGACGCCCGAGAGGCCGTTGGCGACGAGGTAGCCGCCGGCGACGGCGGAGAGGCAAAGGGCCCAGACGGCGGCGACGCCAAGGACGACTCCGGGCGAGAGGCGGAGAAGAATGGAAAATCCGGCTGCGAAGAGCGCAGCGAGGATCGTGTATCCGGCGACGCACCACCAGGCGGATCTGAAGGATCCGAGGGCGACTTGCACCTGCCGGAAGTGCGAGTTCAGAATCGTTCCAATCTGCGTGCGTAGACTGGTGTCCAGCGGCACGCAGTACGCGCCAGCCATCAGCGTCGTCGCGTATGCCGGCGACTGCAGCGCGAACTGCACAGTGATCGCGGAGGAGCGACTGGGGTCAGTCTCAGTCTCGCGAATCGGCACGGGGACGGTCTTCCCGGCCTCCACGTCTTGCTCCCTGGGGCACTCAGCCACGCAGCGCGCATCGTCGAGCATCAGCGAGGCGTACCTCTCGCGTGGGTCCAGCGGCACGTAGAGGTACGGCAGGGCTCGGACGCTGGCATCCACGCCGCACGTCTTGCCCTGGTAGTTCAAGCCCCGCGTGAGCCGCGCGGGGCTGCCCTCGGAGAACGCCAGCAGCAGGAAGCAGAGGCAAAAGGCCGCGAAACCCGAGAAGACGAAAAACCAGTGCAAGTCCGTCTTCTTGCGCTGCAATTCGTAATCCGTCTCCGTAGAAAAACCCGCCGCAGACGCAGTCGAAAACACTTGACCGCCGACCGCAGTCCCGTCCGTCAAGATGCCTGCACACATTCCCCCACACACAGACACCGCAGCTGAATCAGCGAGTAGAGACAACAACGACAGGAAAGAGCGACTGAAACGCGAAAGACACACGCCAGGTGCCCTCCTCCTAGTGTCCGCGAGGGGTACTCTCGACGCAGACATGCGCGTGCGCATGCTGTCCTCTCCGCCTGCATGACGCGGAGGAGGCCGAGTGCCAAGGCAGATGTGAAGACAGAGAGGCAGAGGGGAGGGGGAGAGGCCCCCCCACCCTAAACACCCCCCGGCAAGTAGACCGCACTGCCGAGCGGGACGACCCCCACCACGGGGTAGCCTTGCGCCTCTCCCTCCGCAGACCGCGGCATCATCGTGCTGCCCACAACAGGAAAAACACATGAATGGTTAGGGTTTAGAAAACGCAGATCTTTACTCACGTTCTCGACTCGTCCCCGAGCTCGACGAAGCCGCAGGGTACGGCGACGGCAAGTAGACCGCACTGCCGAGCGGGACGGCCCCCACCACGGGGTAGCCTCGCGCCTCCTCCTCCGCAGACCGCGGCATCATCGTGCTGCCCACAACAGGAAAAACACGCACGGAAGGCCGTTTCCGCGCGAGAGATGAGAGAGAAGGAGAGACTGCAGGGCAAGCGCGGACCAACGGAAGACCGTAAAGTGGAGGAACCACGAGCAGAAGCCCAGGGCGCAGCTGCGGCGAGAGCAGAAACACAGAATGAGGAGTCACGCGGAAAGCAAAGCGGCAGGATTCAAACAACCTAGAAGAGGCACCAGATCCATGACAGAAGAGCGAAAGAGAGTTCACGCTTGTTCTCTCCTCTCGTGAAGGACGATCAAATCAGGGTTAAAAACTCGAGGAAAGGGTCCCGGCCGCCCCGCTAGAGGCACAGAAGTGTCTCTGAGAGGCGGCGGGGGTCGAGCGAAGACCTTCTGTCTTGCCTTTACAAGATTCACACGAAAGGCTGCAGGATTTGAAACCTATCTACGTCGTGTTACTCGAACATTCGTGTGCTTCATGGTAAAGTACTCTTCGAAGAATTTAGGAACGGAAAGGCGACCCCTATGCAAAGGAGCTAGTACGCCAGGAAGCTGACTGCGCTCTTCAGCAAATGAGTAACGCGCGAGGAGCAGGCGAGACGAAATTGACGTTGTCTCCCACCAGACAAATCGAGCGAATAAGGCCGCGCTAACGCAGACCAGGGGTGAGAAATCAAAGAGAACCTCCAATATCGCGGCAGAAACAAGCATGTGGACTGCGGCTTCTCATCACACCTGCAAAGGTGTAATGACATGTGGTTCCAGCTCATGGAAAGAAGAAGTACCGGAGTCTGGTTTTGTGTTAATGGACGCAGCGTGTCGTCGCGCGTTGAACAGAGCGGATCAAAAAGGCCACTTTGCGATGCAGACTTTCCTCCGTCCGCAGGACTTGCAACACGAAGAGTCTCCTTTCGACCAGTAACTTGCAGGGAAACCGCCCAACACACCAGAAGGAAGGCGAAAAAAAGAAACGAGGTTGAATCCGTGGATGCCTTCAAAGTTAGGTCCGCTGCGCTGGCAGGTTGGACCCTAGCACGGAACCTGCTGGTGACGATGGGGAAATCGAAAGCGAAACTGACGAAACGAACAGAAGACAAGCTTAGAAGTGTTCTAACAAGAGTGAGGTTGCGCGGGAAACTGGGTTACTACCCGAAAGTGCCGAACATCCAGAGAATGTCACCGGGAGCGGAAGCGTTTTCGAAGAATGCGCGGCAGAAAAACAACTCGCGACAGGGGAGGGCTAACTTAAGTTTTATCACTTTGAGGTGCGTGCCCCGAGTAGTCTGCTCGGGAATGAGGCGATTTATGGGGGAGCACTTGTGTATTTACACCGCAATGTATAAATGGCAATCGCGGTGCATCTAGTACGGGAAATTCCAACCTCGGCGAGGCGACAGGACAAGACAGGTGGCGCGTGCCCCCTCTGCTGGAGAGTCAGCGTGACGCGAGAGTGCGTTGGAATGCCCACGCACGAAATCAAAAAATCCATCAAAAGACAAGGGAAGGTTTGGGTGCTGCAGTGACACCGGACCCGCGGAAGAAGCAGCTCGGAAGACAGAAAAAAAGCCAATCGGTGGAGAGCAACCGCGAAATGGCAAGGGAACTGTGAGAGTTGTCTTGACCATTGATGTCCTCTCCACCCCCCTCGGGCGGCGACCGGATTTCCGCGCGCGCTCTCTCTGCGCGGTTGCCGACAATGCAGACAGCGTGAATCAGTGAGCTGTTGGCACGCGGGTTTTCGCGGGGTTCGAGTCTTCGCCTTCTCCAAGGCTGAAAGTTCCCTCCAGTGCTCTGCAGCTTCCGGAATCGAAAGAACGCGAGACAGTCAGTCAAGTAGCATCCGGGTGTTTTCCAAAGTTTGGCAATTTTCGGTCCTTCGCAAGCGCGGGTATTCCAAAAAAAGCGACGTTGCTCATCAAGACAAGGGAACACGCGGGTTTGCGAGGGGCGCGGGGGGGGGGGGGGGAAAGGGGGTCGAGCAACTGAAGCGTAGGAGAAAGATCGTCGGCGAAAAGAGGGAGGCGTACCTCCCTCTTGAGCTTTAGTACGCGCTATTAAAGTAAAAAAATGCATTCGCACCAGTGCACATCCCTTCGCAGCTGGTTGAAAACGATCTGAGGCAAGACGAGAATGCATTTGCTGGGGCCATGCGATTCAGATGTTAGTACTAGTGTATTTTAGAGGTTAATCGCCGCCGAACCTCTCCTCCAGCAGCGCACTTGGAAAGAAGGCTAGACGAGCTCGAGAACGAAAACCGGCTTCGGGTAGTCTCGCAGTTCTGTGACTGGGAGCTAGTGAAACCGTGGAGCCAGAACGAAGATAATGGAGGAGCTAACTTCGCTTTTTGGAAACAGCGCCTAACTAAAGGAGCCCTTCTCTCATCTTGAGGACGCCCTCGATACTAGGTTTAGGCGCAAGGTGTGTCGGCTTCATATAACCGCGAGAGCCAGGCACCGCTCTTACGTACGTGGCTGCCGCAAACAAATCTCACTAAAACTGCGGATCAGCACTTATCTTGGATGCCAGCACTGACAAAGGCCACTCACAACCTGCCGGAAGCTTCCCCATCTGGCAGGTACCTCGCCTCGAAAGGCCAGAAAGCATTTCGAAAGCGACACCAATTCCATTTGAGTGTTTCTATAGAAAGTAATTCAATACTGTATCGGGTCGACGACTCAGTAGAATCGAGCCAAAAGGGCAATTCGGTGACGCCTTTCTCGTGTCCTGTTGCTTCCATTGCTTTCCGCGCTCCAATGTGTCGGTTCAGTCTCGCACTGTGCGGACCAGCTGCGCTCGGGTGTTCAGTTGTACTTTGTGGACGTGCGGAATATTCAGGAGGATAGTTGACGCAATAGTTTGCTGAAACAAGTCTTCCTCACCTTGCCCTGAGGAACTCACGCTTCCTTGGCGTTCACCTGTGTACACTGCGCACATGCTGAGGTATTGAGAGGCAGGTGTCTCTCTATGGGGCGATCGGCCTCCATCCTTGCGGGTGAACCCGCGCTGGATGTTGTGTGCGGCACAGAAAGCACCGATAAGCAACGGGGAGGGAGAAACGTGAAAGAACGACACGTACCCTACATACGGACAAAATTTCTTTTTTTCACAGGGTTCTGTCTACCAATAGTATCTTATTCACGCCACAGTTACAAACGCTTGAGTGGCATTGCCTTTTCTCTGCGAATGGGAAAGAGACGGGCGGGCCTCCTCGACAGGCGCAGGCACCCACAGCAAGCTAATACTTCAGCCTGTGCGGGCTTCCGTGGCGGCTGCGACTCCAAAGTGAGACTTGAAAACGGAGAGGCACATGCCTGAATTTTTTTTGGCCTCTCCCCATCGTGACTGCTGGAGGAAGCTTCCTACGTCCGCAGTACAACACAGTGGGAAAGCCCATCGAAGCTGTGGATGGTCCTTACCCACGTCAAAAACACTACACAGCTAACACGTACTTCTCTTGCAACTGAAAAGAGCATCCACGTCATGAGAAGCCTTCAGACACGAGGAGTTCGTGATGCGGGAGCGGGTAGTTTGGCTTCCTACTTTCGGTGCCCAGACGGCGCAAACCCTAGGTAGCGTGCCCCGCTCAGGACTTGTTTCTCAGTACCTGGGAAGTAAGGCGTGAAAGCAAGACAACACATCTACTGCGGACAGATCGCCACCGCTCCAGCACAGCGTTGTAATTCAAACGGTTCTTGTGCCAGAATATGTGTCCTCGACAAAGCTGCTGGCTGGCCATAAGGGAGGAGGAGGGAGATAAATTCTGCGCTCTTCACTGTGTGCTCCCCAGGACGACTTTGCCTCTGACGCGCTTCAGCGCCGCGGAAGGCGCCACACAGTTGGTTCCGCTGTCCCAACAGGCTCAGGCGCATGGACCCACGTTTGTGACATCGGAGCTACACAGGAAATTGCTGTGCATCAATCTACACATGCGTGAATAGTCTGCATGTGCATGCACCAACGCGAGGTGAGAAGCTACGCGATACTTTGATACATATATATATATATATATATATATATATATATATATATATGTACATGTATGTGTATATATAGTTATATGTATGCGCTGCGACTTGGCTAAGACAGATTCTTTTCGGCGATTGACTAAGGAATTCTGCGCCCATGAAGGAACACGTTTCCATTCACTGCAGCTATGGAGCGCAAGTGGCCTGCAAAAGTATTGTTGCTCGTGAGATTTCAAAAACTCCACTCTGCTTAAGAGGCGGACTCTGTGCCCTGCCATTGCTTGCCGCGTGGCCCTCGTGCCGCGTCTTTTCACAGTTAACCGAACATCAGCAATGGCTGAACTAGAGAAAGCAGACTTTCCTGTGGGAAGGAAAACAGCTCGAGACACAGAAAACCAGCGACAAGCGGGGTCAACCTGCTGAGGCACCGTGCCCATCCGTGTGAAGCCTGCGCCTCTTCGCAAATCCGGCGCAACCCATCTGCAAGAGGGCAGGACACCTGCATTCTCCGTGTCTTTCTTGTCTTCTTTTGCTCGCTTGGAACTTTCCTTTCACGCGATGAACTACAGACACGCGCTGCTTTCTTCGGACTCCAAGGGACGGCTAACAGACCTCAGCTTGCCCAGCGCAGCAATGCATGCATGCATAGTCTAGCTTGACGCGAAACACGTAGTTGAAACGAGCGGCCTTTTATCTCACACTCTCTGTGCTCGCCCTTGTGCCTCTTCTCTTCTTCTCTTTCAGTGTTTGTCTTTTGCTTTTTGTCCGTACTTCCAGTTTTTCCGCTTTGGTGTGCACCGGGAGCGGCGCAAGGGTCGCGCGAGATTCAGGTCGTTTTTTTCCGTGTGACGTGTCTCTGTCTCTCTTGCTACTTCAGTCTGCGCTTTCTCGTCTTTCTCACTCTTCGGCGACAACACAGGCAGTATCTTTTCTGATTTCCAGCCGAAGAATCTTCGCCTGGACTGCGAATTCCCTCCGTGGACGGCCCGTCTCCCCTCAGAGGGGGGTATTCTGCAGCGACGTTGCGTTTTTCCGGCTCGCTGCCTGAGGATCTCGTGGCGCGCTCTTTGGCGTAACTTTGCATTTCCTTCATACAGACAAGTCCAATCCCCCGCAAAATGGCGGCGCTCTCCTCCTCTGCTTGCCCGCCGCGCCCGTTTTCTTTTTTTCCTGCTCTGCGGGCGAGTGTCGCCGAAGCTACGATTGCGAGGAGAGGCCTCTGCCGCGCGGCGACAAGCAGACCTGCTCCCTGTACGCCGCAGTGTGGAGCCCGTTCCGCGGCCGCCTCCGCCGTGCATGCACAGTCTTCCTCTCCAAGCTCCGAACCGGATTTCTCGCGCGTGACCGCTCCATCACATGCTGAACAGCGGGCTCACAGCCTGGGCACGAATGAAAACGGCTCGCAGTGCCGTTCCGCGGAATTAAAAGGGCTGCGCAGGCCAACGTCTGCCGCTTCTTCGGTGCCTGTACACCGAGCATTTCTTGGTGGCACCGTCTGCTGGCGTTCTAGGAATTCTCTTCCCTTGTCTTCCTCCGTCTTTTCCAGCTCAGCTTCCGTTTCCCTCCAGTATCCTTTCTTGTGGGCGTCTGCTGCGCCCGTGGTCGCTCCTCACTCGCTGCCTGCTTCGTTGTTTTCGTCTCCTCTTCCTTCCTCCTTTCTGGCTTCTTTGCGTGCATCTCCGGCGCTCGTATCTTCTTCGTTCGCGTCGAATCCTGATCACGTGCCCGCCTCGGAAACTCTTCAGCTCGGCTCTGCTCTGGAGCAGAGGTGGCGGGTGCCTATTCCGATGTGTATGGACACGCGCGGCTGCGAGGGAAGACGGCTGTACTCTGGAGAGCCTCGCATCAGAAATAAAAACAGCAGCCACACATCCGAGTGGATTAAGCGGCAGATCACTGATAGATACGTCTTGCGCGCACAAGAAGTAAGCACTCTAGCGCTTCGTTTGGTGTAGCGGTCGCTGCGATATTTTTAGTCTCTCTATGCACGTTCCAGCTCGCTGTTTTATAGGCGTGCGCGGCGTCATGGAGAACGGGGACGAATCGAGGTCTCTGTTGGCAGGTCCTCTCTGGTTTTCGGCGGCCGAGAGAACTCGCGCCTCTATCGCCGACACCCTCTCTGCTTTTGATCTCTAGCGCCACAAGCCAGCGCTCTTATGCCCTTTGCAGTGACGCAGTCACGCGCGCATGCATTGAATTTCAAATAACCGAATCGTGTCGAGCGCTCTAGCTGTGTTCATATTCACTGGAAAGGGGTGCCTGCTTGCTCTGGTGGCGCAGGTCCGCGCGCCTCGTATTTCCCGCTGTTCAGGCACCGCTCAGCCTGCTGCATCTGGCCTATTCAGGGAGCCCTTCTGCATTTCTTGCGCTGTGCATGTCTCTGCGTGGTTCGTCTCCTTTGCCAACTCCAGGCCTTCGGCGTTTTGTGTCTGCGTGTTGGCCGTTCTGCGGCGTTTGTACAGCGCAATCTCCGGAGTCGGGCGGCCTTCAAGCTCGAGCAGCTCGACGACGAGTTTATGTTTTTCCGAAAAAATCAAATCGTCATCGACCTGGGCGCGTACCCCGGCGGCTGGAGCCAAGTGGCTCTCGACCGCATTCGCGCCGGCGGCGGCGACGGCCGCGTCATCGCCGTCGACCCCGTCGCCATGGATCCGGTAGGTGCCCTTCGCGCGAGCGCCTAAAGCCGTTTTCAGTCTTCTAGGAACTCTCGCCTCTCTGTTTCTCCGCCTTGAGTTACACTGTTTGAACCACGGACACTCGCCCGCCTCTTCGTCTCTGCGCCGCCCGCTGCGGACGGCCGCTGTACGCCTATCGCTTGCGTCAGCCTGAATGTGGTGCACGGTGCGCCGTTCTACGGGGCTTACTTGTGTAGAGACCTTTGTGCAAGGGCTCTATCGCAACTGGTTGAACCTGAGTCTGCGTGCGTTTTCGTTTCCCCGATGCGAATCTGCCTGGGTGTCTGGGTAGCTGGCTTGCGCGCGCTTTGGCGTTCGGGGACCCCTGCGGGCGCCTTCCCGCATGTCAAGGCGATGCGCCTACGGCCATCGCCCGCAGTCGTAGAGGTGGCGCGGCGTGCACTGTCGCGCCGGCTTCACCTCCGCCTCCCTTTGGATTTTCCGCCGGCCGTTTTGCTTCTCGTTTTTTGGCCTTTGGCGCCGTCGCGCGCCACGGCTCGCGCCTGAGCAGCGTCACGGTGCCTCCTCGTTTGTACCCTGCGCCGCCCTTCAGCTGCCACACCACACCTTTATTCAAAGCAGCGTTGGGCAAGCGGGGACGCTGCAGGCGCTTCTCGAAGAGCTCGGCGAGGCCAAAGCCGACGTCGTCCTCAGCGACATGGCACCCTCATGCATCGGCGTCAAGCAAGACGACCACCTGAACTCCGCGGAGCTCTGCCTGTACGCGTCCGACCTCATGGAGCAGGTGAGTGGATCTGAAGCAGACCTCGTGGCGGCCGATTCCCGCGAGAACAGGGGGGGAGGTGGGGGGGGGGGAGGCAGCAAGGCGTGGCGCGTGGCGTAGGGCCGGGAGGGGGGGGGTAGGGCGCAGACACAGGCGACGGCGGCGCTCGGGATCTGTTTTCGCGGCCGCAGGACCGCGCGGAGGAAGTATGCAGAGGGGAGAGGAGCAGAAGGGGAGGGGGGCTGCGCCGTCAAGGAGAGATAGACGAGGAAGAGTCGTGCGCGACGAAGAGAGCCGAGGTGATTCCGCAGGGGAACGTGTCGGCGTTCACCTGCGGAGTCGCCTCGGTGGAACCTGCGGCCGCGGAGGACGAGAGTAGCTTGGGGGTCTGGTAGACTATGCGCTTGTGCTTGGCTTCTCGCGCGCGTTTCTCTGCTCGTGGTGCGTTCATCGTGGGATGGAGCGAGTGCGCGAAAGGCGTAGAAGGCGAACTGGCTGCGCGCCGAGGGGAGTCGCGCCAGACAGGCGCGAGCTGCGAATTCCACGCGCAGAGATTCGCCGCTGTGGCGCTCGGGCTTTCGCAGGTGCTGAAACTCGGCGGCACGTTTGTCACGAAAATCTTCATGGGGAGCGAGACGAACAACTTCAAAGTTTATCTGCGCACGCGGTTCAAGAAGGTCTCCTCTGCGAAACCCAAGTGAGCTGCCTCACCCGAGACCCAAGAGTGTCAGCGTCGACGCCGGATAACTGTTGTTGACTCAGTGCTGGGGTCTGTCCGTATCCGCGGGTGGCAGGCCGCAGCTATGTGGCGCGAAATAGCAAGAAGCCACGCCCGAAGAAACATAGCGCGCAGCAGCTCCTTCAAGGCAGCACTGCTTCGCTGGGAGTTGCAGGAAGAGTGTGTTTTAGGCAATTTAGATAGACTTCTTGTTTTTTTTCAGGTAGCAGTAGTGGCGTAGATCTCCGGATGCCGTGATGTTCACCGGGTTTGATAGGCGACAACCGGTGTTTAGTTCATACAAGCCTTCTTAATCTTTTACTTTATGCAAAGCTACTAACTTCTTCATTTGTATTCAAACGTAGACTGGGGGAGTCATTTGTGTATGCACGATGTGTGACACCACGTGTACTGATAGATAAACGAGAGCTGCGGACAGCAGGTCAGGGCCTTCAAAACACAAGCACGCAAAGGCGGTTGCCTGCAGGGAAAGCAATGCGCTACCCGCCTGACGACTCGGCAGAGCTTGTGGATTATTTGCCCCCGTTCGCTGGGGGTCTGTGTGGTCATTTGTGTCTCGGAACGCTGTGGAAATGGAGACCACTATGGTGCTCGTGCAGACAGAATACACCACAGATGGACACTTTAGGAGTGCCTCTCTCTTTGTTGTGCCTCAGCACCTCGAGTCGTGTCTTTCCTGTCTGTATCTGTCGCGCCCGTGTGGTTTTTTCACAGGGCGTGCCGCTCAGAATCGCGGGAGATGTATTTCGTGTGCCAGCACTTCCTCGGCCGCGAGCGCCTTGCCGAAGAGGTTCAGCTGAAGGGCTGCTTCACTGGAAAAGAGGGTTACCTCTAAGTTTCGTAGAAACTTGCGGGTCTGCCAGGAGTGTCATAGGGTTCAATGTTTTGCGTTTTTACCTGTTACCTTCAAAAGGACTGTTGTCGTGGTTCTGGAGAGTTCCGGCCCGGGCTTTCCGCGTGTATTGTCGGCATGCAGTCGAGAGCAGAGAGACGTTGGGAAATAGTTGTAGGTGTGCGGAAGGATGAAGCCACGGCTCATTTTGAAATGGTCTCCGCGGCCGACAAAGAGGCCCTCGAGCGGGCCTGGTGCGCGGGCCTTTGTGCGTCTGCGCACGGGCGAGCGCCTTCAAACCCGCCCTGCACCGAAATGGCGGCGAGTGTTTTTTTTCGCGTTTCGTTGGGTGGTAGCTGGAGCACGCGAGGCATTCCTTATGTAGAACATCGAACCCCCGCCAGGGAAAACGTGTGCACGTTTTGTGAGTGTGAGACATCCCCAGGTAATTTTGGGATGACCTGCAATTCGGCCGGCGTGCTCCCCCCCCCCCCCCCCCCCCCCACCCCTCTTCCCCCCCGCGTACCCTAGTACCCCAACGATTTGCGGACGCAGAGATGACGATATTTCGTGTGCAGCGTGCCACTTTTTACCGGCATGATACGAGTTTAGATTGACTTAAAGGTTCGAAGGCATCTGGAAGCCCACCTGCACATGAATCGGCGGTGTTACCCACAAATCACCCACGATGTTGCGTGGGTTCGGTGACTAGTAACCCGCGCCAGTGTAAGAGTAGCCACGGCGTGGCCGTCGACGAGTCTAATAATAGTAATGAAGGCAGGAAGCTAGACCTGTTGTTCGGGGTGTAAGCGGCGCGACTGTAGACTGTCTACTTCTGGGAGAAGCCGAAGGTCGGTAAGCACTCAAACACCGTGAGATCGCACCGCAGTGGAACGGCGAGCTTCACATCGTTTAGCACCTGCTGGTACACTCTGACACGATGGTCAGTCAAACATAGGATAGGAGCAAAAAATCCTGCTCGTGTCAGCATGAGCGCAGTGCTCCACGCTCGCTACACATCGCCACAGAGCCACCGCGAGAGCAGCGAACCGTTACGGCATTGCTTCCACGAGGAGGCAGGCGGCGCAGGCGGAACTGCGCATCTCATGGTCTACTGATACTTGAACTTCTAGATGTGCCCTCGCCATGTGAAGGACCCGTATCCTGTAAAAAGCAAGTGCCTTGTTTTGTTGTATTCCATTATATGTTTTGAGCGGGTGCCTGGGAGAGTCAGACTCGCCGTGGAGGCTGGTGCGGCGGGTGTCAGGGGCCTCGCGGGAGCTCTATTAACAAACTTGCAAAGGCGTTCCGCACTATGTTGCATAAATGCTTGTGTCGGCCTATGAAAGCGCCACCTTCGTGCATTAGATTCATCTGAAATTTTTCCAGACGCCACTTAGAGACGTGCAGTGGCTTGTCGATCTGGTGGCGAGTAGCACCGCAACGGAAGCCGCCCGGCAAACGCCCGCTGCGCATGCACCCGTAGTCGCCGCCGCGTCGCGCACCCCGCTTCGTGAGGAAAGCCGACTCACGGAGGTCCCGAACTGGCCTCTCGATAGTCTGGCGCGTACTCTTTCCTGAATAAACACATTCGTCGCTTTGACATTCAAGAAACTCACTGGAAGTTGGTCAGGCTGGGCGACCCTAGGCGGCCAACGGCAACCGGTGGTCGCCTGTCTCGCGGTACTCTGCGTCTTCCTCCGGGCGTTCGCAGGTAAGAGGACTCTACTAATTTCACGCGCGTTTGTTCCGTTTATGGGTGAATCCTGGGAACGGTACTTCTCGAGCTGCTACGTGATCGAGTGGAGTACGACGAACTTCAGTGAATTACGTCGCATGGCATTAGGGCAACAGGGGGGCCCCGGTAATGGTGGGGGGGGGGGGTGTGAGGGCAGAAGCAGCCGCTTAGATGCTTTCCGTTGCAAGTTTGCCGTGCCCCCTTTGACAGTCGCTGTGAACGTTTTAACGAGGAATCGGCGCAGAAAAGCCGCTGCAGAGTGATATGCTGACTCGCGCGGTGCCGCCGAATCTGCACAGGAAGAGCTACCCAATTCTCCCAGAATTTCACGGTCAGCGTCAAGCCCGAACTGTTTCTGCTTTCTTGGCCCGCGGCCCTCCCACAATAGACCTCTTTTTGGCCTCATTCAAGGTTGCCACCGAATCCGGCGCTATGGCGGTTGGGGGATTTACGAGCAACGCTGTCGGCCGCCTGTCACGCGGTCGTCGGCGCGTCGTCCCGTCGCTTTGCTTCCTGGTCACTCGTGCTGCGCCTTCTTTTCGCTGCCTGTATGTGCCGCTGCCCACAGAACGACACCTCCGGCCTTCCGAACTCTCGTGCTGACGTTTTCTGCCTTCCGCTTCTGCGTTGGCGCTGCGACCACTACCCGTCATTCTGAGCAGACGGCCGCTCCGAGCGGCTTTCTTGCGCTGAGGGCGTGACGTGGGACGAGAGCGAGCAGCGACTGACGCGAGTCTGTTTTTTTGCCCGACAGCTTCGGGCGCACCGGGTTTGTCGTGTTACACACGTGCCCAACGTGCCTTCTGGTTTTTGTTTATGAATTTCGTTTCCACACTCGTAGTTGAGCCCGCCTGCGCGGCCGGCGGCACGGAATACTACGCGCAGAGTCGCGGCCTCGGGCATGCAGGCCTGCAGCGACCCGTACACAGACGATCAGGCTGCGCGACTTTTTGGCAGTTGCTACCCCTTTTTCCCCCTCATCAGGAAGAAGGGGGGCGAGGTATCTTTCGAAGTTCTGTTTCGTGCTTAGAGGATTGAATAGAGATGCGCGGCTCATCGAGGCAGGCCTCCACGAGGCGGCGGTGGTTTCTGTACCCCGTTCTGGCCGCTCTGAGTTACTGCCTCTTGACCACTCCGTCGTCGGCGGCCTATCACGACGACGGCGACTACGGTGCGGTGAACACCGAGGCGACGGACGCGGTTCACAGCCCAGAGGACCCCCTCGCGGACGTCTACATCGAGGACTATTGGCGGCGGATGGGTTGGAGAGACAGCACGCGCAGCCACGAAGGCCCGAGCAGGCCTCCGGGGTCGCGGAGGGGGTGGGCGCGCTTCTCCACGCCCGCCGGTCGGGCAGCTGGTCAGAAGAAGAAGAAAATTCTGGGCGCACTGCTGACGCTGGCTGCAGTCGCCGTCGTCGCTGCCGTGATGTACGGCGGGATGCGGTACTACCGCCGCTCGAGGGAGCAGGACCCCGAAGAGTCCTTCTCTTCAGAGAGCCCGCCGATGACGCCCACGCCGCCTGCGTCTCCTCCATTTCGGCGCGAATCGCTCTTCGTGGATCGGCTGTATTTTGACAGCGCGCCTCCCAAAGCAGGCGCAGAAGACACCTACGCACTCACGCACATGAACAACCTGAAGGTGACCTTCTTTGGGGCCTCCGACGGCCCCAGTGGGCTGACGCCTCTGTACGACCCGAGGCCCTCAAAGCGCATCGCCACAGTCGACGCGGGTCACAACGACTTGTGGATTGGAGGCGGCGGCGTGAACGGCGCCTTCGCCGCGATGCTCCGAAACAGGGGAGCTGAAAACAACCTCGAGCTGAACGCGTCCACCATCAGGGAAGACAGCGCGAAGGTGCAGAGAGAGCTGCTGGAGCGCGCCGTCGCGAACCCGGGCACTCTGGTCCACATGCACACTGGGAAGACCTCGCCTCTCTTCCAAGATTCGTTCGCCTATGTGCGCTTCGCCCCCGGAGTCGCTTGGCAAGAATCCGAAACGGGGAAAAACGTCGGCGTCGCCTTCCTCCACCTCCTGAAACCCTCCGTGACTCCCTACGGCGCCGCTGAAAACAACGTCATGCTCTACACCGTCGCCCCGCGCGGCTCTGCCAATGACGAAGACTACGCGTCAGCGTGTAAGTCGCAGCAAAGAGAAGTCTGTGGAGAAGGGGGGGGGGGTCAGTTAAGGGAGTGGGGGATCTAGATGCGGCAGGATCAGAGATTGAGACTGCTGATGCAGCTGCCGTTCAACCGCAGGCCCTCGGCAGCACATTGCGCCAGGGCGCCTTCGAGGCGCCGGCACCGGAGGCAGGCTGCAGCAGCAGCGGTAGAGACGAGAAGCTGCGCAGCAGCTTTCGAGGATTTTGCTTTTGTTTGTGCCAGAAGCGTAGGATGCACGGGATTGGAATGCGCTCGCTGTCTTCTTCCATGTGGCTGCTGATCGCGTGTGAGCAGATGTGGCTACGATTGATCACCTCTATGGAGCTGTGACAATGTTCAACAAAACTCCGCTTGGGCAAGCGAATCGGATCGCCGGCATTCGCCTGCCAGTTCTCGGCGGCGGAATATTCAGAGGCGCGCGCTCGCTGGACTCGCTTGGAGAGCTGAACGCCGCTGGGGCGGGGGAAGCCGCGGCGCACTACGGCGCGTCCCTCGAGCTGCAGTACATGTACGACAACACGAATTCAGTATTCACTGCCTTCAAAGACTATGAAAGCAAGTAGTCGCCTGTAAACTGACTGGAACTGCTTCTGGCCTTCATTGTTGACAGGGGATATCACTGCCTACGTTTCGGCTCCTGCGAAAGTCTGCCTGTGGGCGCTGGCGACAGAAAATATTACAGAACAGAAGGCAGTTCGCACGGCGGACTTTTCGAACAGTTTGTGGACGTAGCGCCGATAGGGCACTGTCACCGTCGTTCGTCCCCGCGGGCGGTGTCCGAGCGCGACGCAGCCGGCCCTCGACAGCGAGGGCAAGCTAGGGACTTTACACAGTCGTTTCTTTGGTGCAAATTCGAGCATGAGTTGATGCATTCGTTAGACGAGGGAGCTGTTTCCAGGTTTGAAGGGACTGCTGTGTATGAGCCAGCGAGCGTGCCACACGTGATGACGATGGGTGTGCTGATGCATACATACAATGGGACTTCGCGCGGGCCCTGCTGTAATGCGTTTGATAAGTGAGGCTTGAGTGGTAGTTGAGACAGCCGTTCATAGTGAGACAGAGTGCAAGGGAAGCTGGTTTTTTTGGGCGTTGGCAGCCGTCGTTGCCTGTATGTGCACTCCAACTGGAAGCGCCGGATTGTCGTGTGACGTCACTTTTGCCTTTTTGTACTCCCGCGGGAGACGTATCTTGTGAATCGATGTCCGCCCCTTGCATTGGGGGATAGAGCTCTTGTCTTATTTCCTGAGCCCGTTCAATGACTGTCCCGTTTTGCAAACCGCAATTTCCCGTTCGGAATGAATTTTGTTCAACCTCTCAAGAGTTTCTCTGACTGTCGCGGGTGTAACCCTAGTTTTGTCGCTGACGATCCACAGCCTTCCTAAGCATCCTGCTTTCAGAAGGCGGGAGCTCCCGGTACTTAAACTTGCAGGCATTTTTTTGGGGGGGGGGGGCGGGGGATGCCTCACAGTTTCAGTTGAAGTTTGTAGACAAACAGGACGCAGACAGGATATCTTTCCTGCCTAGTCTGCACTGGTTCGGTACCACGGAATACACGGCGCCCGTGGGCGAAAGACTAAAGAATAGCGGACATCCGACCAAATCAGCCGCTTCGTCTGCCGTGGTGCGCAGAAGGCTTCCCGCCACTAGAACGAACAATTAGCCTTTTCAGAGTGCTTGCCTATACTACAGTCCCCCTCTTTTTTTGCTTAAAGTTTAACATCGAAGTAACGACACGGGGAAGACGCTGCTTTCGCCCGTTGAGAGAATAGGGCCCCGATGAAGACTTAGACGGAAAGGGAACACAAAGAACAAAAATACGTATGCTCTTTTAGGCCTCGAAATACACAACTGACCAATCGCCGAATGATTGCCCAGCAGGGCCCCAAAAGAAAGACACCTGTGCATGTGTTCGCATATATGTGGACGTAAACACACACACTACGCAAGAATACCCACGCGCCCGCATGCTGGGTTCCTCTCTCTTGAAAATGTAAATTTTATACAGGCCACCTGCATGCGCAAGGCCGGATTTCCAATTCGCAACTGTATAAGCACGCACGAGTAGAGGCGTCCTGAGAGGAAGACGCAGAAGGCCGACACGCCGCCGCGTCCAGGCGCGAACGCAAAAGGGAGTGAACATGAGCTCCCGAATAAAACAGCACAAACACCCGCAACCATGAGCCCCGACAGAGGCCGAGAGTTTTGTCCTGAATGCTCTAGCGCTTTTTGTTTTTCTTCTGGTTTTTGACCTGTTGAGCGCCTGCGCACACCCGACGCCTCAGCTGCATCTCCATGTACACCTGCGACGCGCAGAGTTCCTCGTCGTCTTGAGCCACGTTGATCTCGTCGTGCCGTTTGAACCCCAGACGCGTATAAAAGCCGACGGCTGAAAAAATGAACACAAAGGATACGGCAGCCAAGCGCCTTCTATCTCTAGCTTAAGACGATCGTCCTCCTTTGCTCCATTGTCTCTTCGCTACGCAGACCGTGCCACAGTAGCACGCACCGCCACTATAAATACTTGTACCGGAAATATTGAGATTAAAAAAAGCAAATAATATTTTCCAAAATTTGCCACTTATTTCTCTTTTCTTTAAATAATAAATATGAATTTCCGTCGCAGAACTGCATATACACGGACGCGTAAAGAATACTGGCACCATCCACAAAAAAATCCACAGGTCCATCTGTCGGCGTTGGCATGAATCGCACGAGACTTCCCGATGACACTGTGTCGACACCATACTTAGAAAACTTATACCTAAATGTAATTCATTAAAGTGTTTGAGTCACCAGTCCACAGACCACAGACAACGAGGGTATGCATATCAAAGAGAGCAACTGAGCACGCATTCCACGAAACAATCTGAAAATATGTATGTATATGAGTGTGTGAGCATGTGCGGCTACATCTGCGTGGGACGAAGGCGCTTACCCGATGCCAAGGCAGACAAGCTAACGTAGACCAACGCGCGATTGCTTTTAGCCAGCTGAATGATTCCCTTCACGAGTTTCTTGCCGAAGCCCCGGCCTCTGCACTCTTCCAGCACAGCGACCTTCCCCACTTGAAGCGCCTGCAGCTCCAGGTCGACGCGGTACACGATGAAGCCCAGACAGCGCCTGGGCCGCGCCGGCGAGGCCCCGGGGGCCTCCGTGAGGACCCGCAGCAGCCATTTTTTCTTCTTCGAGGTAACCTCGAGGCACTTTTGGTCAAACACGCGGAGCGCGAGACTGTCGCTCTCCTCCATCAGCTGCTTCATCGCAGGATCCTGCAGCCGCGCCAGCACGTTATCCACGTAGACCGTCTCTGCGCACCCGGGGAAGAAAGAAGGAGAGCGAGAACGCGGCGCGCGCGGGGCTCCAAGCTTCTGCCTGCCCGCGTCCTCCTCACCCTCCTCCTTTTCGCTCTGCGCTTCGCCCCGCCGTCCTGCTTCTTCAGCGCTCGCTGCTGCATCCTTTTCAATCCCAACTGCATCCCTCTTCTCCGCCTCCGCTGCTGGCGCTGCGTGACGACGCTTCTCCGCAGCGGACGCCTCGCCTGTGTCTGCGTCGCGCTCCAACCGTGCCGCTGCCTCCGTCGCGTCTTCCGCGGCGCACGCGCGGCCTGCGCCGGCAGAGGCGCTGTCCTCGAACCCCTCCTGTCTTGCGAGGCAGGAGACCGCAGAGACGAGCGCCGCCGCGACAGTCACCAGCGCCGCGCGCCTTCGCTCGTCGTCGTCCGCGAGCTTCCCCGCCGGGACCCGACTGGACGCGCCCAGACCGCGCCCCTCCTTCTGCAAGACGTCTCCGGCCGCGAGCAACATTGCGCTGACATGGAAAAACCTCAAAGCACTAGCCGAAGAAAGCCGCGAAAGAAGACGACACACCCCGCAAAAAAAGGGCGATCGCCGCACGCAGATGCACAGCAGCCGCCGGCAAGAGACGGCGCGGCGGAAGGAGGAAAGACGCCGACGAACGTCTCAACGGTCACTGAGGAGGAACACAACTGCAGGACGCGAGGAATAAAAATGTCCTTGTCGGCTACAGAGCACGCTGCCGTTGGTTCCAACGGGAAAAGTATCTTCCCACGACAGCTGGCGGGTGCTCTTGAGACATGCCTGGTTTTCTTTCTGCGGAAAATGCTGGATGCGGGGTAGCGGGAGGATGAAGACCACTCTTGAAGAGAACGCCTGTCATTCAGGTCAGCTTTTTTCTCTTTTTCTTGGGAGGCCCGGAACCCGGGAAGGGGGAAAAGCGACGCCCCAACGACAGCGCGGAGGCTGCCGTTCGGGTCGTCACTCTCTCGGGTGCGTTCCTCTTCAGAATTTTGGCAACGAGCAAGCCGCCGACGACGGATCGCCAGCAGCTGCGCTGAGAGAGAACGAACCCTGGTTCTAGAGGAGACGCGTCGGCGCCCACCTGCGCGGATCACGTGCCGAAAAGAGGCGCAGAAACGCTCCAGAGAGTCAAGAGAGAGACCGCAAGTGGAGAAACGAAGAGGAAGCGTGCGAAGAAAAAGGCAGGCGAGCCTCGGGAGGCAGGGCACTCACCGCCGATGCCTTCCACCGCACGAGCTTCCGGCGAAAAGCCTCCAGCGTGCCGCCAGCGAAAAGGGACACACCTCTGAGAGAAAGCCGAGGAACGGCGCCTACGAAGACGCGAAAAAATTCGAAAACGTTTCCCTCTACACAATTTCCTGAATTCAAGTCGCAGCGGGTCTGGCAAGGCAGGCGCGAAAAGGCGAGCCCCAAACGGCCCCCTTCCTCTGCTGCGTCGCGCTTTCGATTACGATCGACAGTGTTGAGAAAATGCCTCGCGGAAGTGCGAAGCCAGGACTAGGCAAGGAGCTGAAACAAAACGCAGAAGAAAAGTACCGAGGTAATTATATATGCAGAGAGACTCCGGAGGGGAGAGCTGGGAAAAAGGGAGACGCGCCCTGCAACAGGAACGACAGCAGGGACGAAAAAATAACACGGGCAAACCTACTCAAATTCTACAAAGCTCTGCAACTACTGGATAAAAAGGAGCACGAAAAAACGTGGAGCAACAAAGAAACTCGACGACGAGCCTTGAGTGTCTGAGCGAGGTGCCTCGCCGGATTGTTTATTCGGCAAAGTCGCACTCGGCTTATTTACGGGGACGGGACCTGAGCACTCTGAGTAGACGGTGTCTTCTCTCGTCAGGGCCGACTGAAGTACACAGAAGGCAGGTGCACAGTCAAATCGAAAGGAGCCTAAAAACTCGGATTCGACGTTTCTTCTAACATGAAGAGAGGTTCTTGCCTCTTGCCTCTTTTCTGCTTTCACCTCGAAGCCTTAGTGGACGGCCGCGGTGTATCTACACCTGAGAACGTTGCGCGCTGTCGCGCACACCAGGTCGTTCGACTTGCTCATCACTTTGTGTGCGTCCCTGTTTCGCTGATCTTTCTTTCCTCTAGCTTCTGTCTCATTCATCCTGCTCGTTCTGTTCGTTTTGCTCTGACTTTTCGGTTTTTCCTCTCCTGCCTCGCTCGGGTGGAGGCGCCTGGCTCTTCCGCGACTGCGTGCTTCTCCGGCTCCACGTCTCCGCTTCGTCCTCGGTTGTGCCCGTCTCCCCCCAAGCCGCCTCTGCGCTTCCGTCCGTTAGCTGCTTACCTGTCTGGTTCGGCTTTCTCTTCCTCTCTCAGCCGTCTAACCGCAGAGTCACCTGCGGATCCTGCGCCTTGGCGCCTTGCGCGCATCTGTTTCTGTCTCAGTGCTCGCTCGCCCAGCTTGGAGGCTGAACCCCGCCCCTCCTCCTCTCCTCGTTTCTGCGCATTCGCCCGTTTTCGGTCTGCCATTCGCGATGGGGCTCCTCAGCCTCCCGCACTGGTTTAGCAACGTGCCGTGGCTGCACGTCTACCTCGGCTTCTCGCTCTCCGTCGAGTGCTTTGAGCAGTATCTGAACCTGCGTCAGCTGCGTCGCTATGAGGAGCCGAAACCACCTGCGAAGCTTGCGCACCTCGTCAGCGACGAGGAGTACGGCAAGAGCAACGCGTACAACAAGGACAAGATGCGCTTTGGCATCTTTTCTTCACTCTTCCAGACGTCTGTCTCGCTCCTGTCCACCGCGTGCTTCCTGGGCCCGTACCTCTGGCGGCTCGCTGGGCGCCTCACCGGCGGTGGCAACGAGTACCTGCAGAGTCTCGCGGACCTCGCCCTCAGCGCCGTCATCGGCGAGTGCATCTCGACACCCTTCCAGCTGTACGCGGACTTCGTCGTTGAGGAAAAACACGGATTCAACAAGAAAACGCTTGGTCTCTTTGTCAAAGATAAACTCCTCGGCCTCGGCTTGACTGCAGTCATCGGAGCCCCTCTCGCCTGCGCCGCCATCTGGCTCATCAAGTGGGGTGGCGAGTCCTTCTACCTCTGGGTACGTCTCAAGACAACAGAAAACCCGAGAGATTTTACAAAAGGAAATTTTCACGCGGGCAAGTATTACAAGGCACCAACAGCCAACATGGCGGCGGCGATACGCGAGATGCTCACTATCTGGCATCTAGATTGGTCTCGTCTCGAGGCGCTTTCTTGTATCTTGAGGCTTTCCGTACGGCCCCCGTTGGTCAGGTACATTCTCGCCTGCACAGAGTGGATTTCTCTCCGCGTTGGGCCCGGGGACCCGCGTGCAACGCACAATAGAGTTTCTGGTCTCGATCTAATGAATCTGCGAGTGCAAGTATGCAATTCGCTCTGTTCTCTCTCCCACTTGCGCAATGTTTTTTTAGTTGTGGGGTTTCTCGGTGGCGACCTCCTTCGCTTTGATGTTCATCTACCCGAATTTGATTGCGCCACTCTTCAACAAGTTCGAGCCGCTGAAGGACGAGGAGCTCCGTGACAAAATCAACGACTTGGTAAGGAAGAGAAAAAGCTGTGAAAAGGAATGCAGTCACTCCAGGCTGGGCAACCCTAAACCGGCGCGGAGAGGTCGCGGGCGCCCAGGCCGGAATCCGAGCGAGGGCAAACGGCAACCCCAAGAAGGTGGTTTCGGGTGTGCACCAATCGCGTAAAAGCACGCGCATGCGCGGCCGAAGCTCGTACCTTCATTTCTCCTTACCGTCTCGGGGCGCGCCCTGTTTTCCCTTTTCCAGGCGAAGAAGCTGGATTTCCCGCTGGGCAAGCTGTACGAGATGGACAACTCGAAGCGCTCTGGACACAGCAACGCGTACTTTTACGGCTTCTGGTGGTCTAAGCAGATCGTCCTCTACGATACGCTGCTGCATCTTCCGCATGACCAAATTCTCGCGATTCTCGGTAGGCATTCTCGCGCCGTCACGCTGATATCCTGCGCTCGCGAGTGACGATGGCAGAATCGTGATTCTAGAAACGCAATCGCGCCCAAAGGGCGGCAGCAGGTTTGCCGACTCCGTCTCCGCCGCCTCGTGTTGGCGCAACGAGGCCTTCCGACGCAGGGTGGCCGTTGGTTTAGTCTAAGCACAGCATCGAGGTAGTAAGATGTATATAGTAGCTACTCTACATTGTATAAAAAAAGTCGCCGGTGGAGTAGGTCTACCACTAATAGCCGAGGAGACTATACTGTGGACTCAGATTTCTTGCTTTTCCACGCGTTCGGCTCGCGTCCGACTCGGGCTGCGCCGGTCAGAACGGGTCTCTGCGACACAGCCTCCCGTCTTAAGCAGTCCAGTGGACTGTGTATTACAAAATCCAGTAGACTCATGCTTTGGTCGTATATATACATCTACCAACGCTTGTCAAGTTCCGCGTATCTACTTGGCCACGTAGCAGGTCCCCTGCCGTCTCGGTCGCCAGGAATGCGCGCAGCGTTCGCTCGGAAGACCAGCGAGGGACTCGCGCGAAAACCTGAGAACTCCCGACTGAGGACTGTGAACAGCGGGGGGAGGGGGGGAGGCCGAAGAGAGTGGGGCGCTTTTTCGTGTTTGCGTTTGGACGCGGTGTGTGAGTGTATGCGTCTGTTCTGTCTCTCCCTGCCGCCAGGCCACGAGATGGGACACTGGAAGAAGAACCACACGACGAAGATGATGGCTGTCACCTTCCTGCAGCTTTTCTGCACGTTTTACCTCTTTGGCCTGGTCCTGGGGAACGCGGCGCTCTTCGACAGCTTCGGCTACAGCGACACCCGCGCATCCATCATCGGCCTCAAGCTTTTCTCCAACATCTTCTTGCCTGTACGCACTCACTTTTCTAGCCGCGCGTCCGGGGCGTTACGCAGAGATGATTGAGCCTCTGTAGGGGCAGGGAGGGGGAGAGGGGGGGATCCGGACGCCGTTGCTTCGCCTCTTCCCAAAGAGACAGAGACTCGTGTTTCTGCGTGCGTCGCTGCGTGCCTCCCGGTGATGAGTGCGCGCGTTTCATGTGGCGGGCTGCTCAGGTCAACACGCTCCTCTCGCTGTTGATGACCATGTACTCACGAAAGAACGAATTTGAAGCGGACGCTTTCGCGTGCGAACTCGGCTACAGCAAGCCTCTCAAGCAGGGACTGACCGCCATCCACACTGAGAACAAGTCCTGCCTCGACCCCGATCCGTGGTAAGCCCCACCTAGATCGTACGCGCAGGTGATTCTACTATGCCTGCGCGAGGTAGAGAAACCGGAATCTGTCTGTCGTTCATACAGTCATCGCTTACCTCGCACCCGTACACATCTGTCTTCATCTCTATGCATTGATTATTCCATCGCTTTCTATGTAGACACGCGCGCGTGCTCATCACGGCTGACCCAGGCTAACCCGTGGCAGCCAGAACGAGCCTTTTATGGAGGCAGCAGACGTTTCCAGTTTCCTATGTTTTCCGCTCCGCTGTCCCCTTCAGGTTCTCGTTCTGGCACTACAGCCATCCTCCACTTTTGGAGCGCCTCCGCGCCATCGAAAACATCGAGGCCCAACAGGCCAAGAAAGACTAAGGGGACGGGAAAGAACATGGGGACTTGCGTCGTCCTGGGCGAAATCCTCCAACAGACGTGTTTTCTCTGGCGAACCTCCTTTGCGACTTGTTCCTCCGGAACTGCTTTGTCACTCCGATCTACTATCGTCCGGTGCGACGACACTCGCTTCCCTCGGTCAATCGTCATCGCTGTTTGAACAGTCGCACGCGACCTTCTCGGGTGGCGGGCATAGACGCAGGACGCCGCTCGGCTCGTCGCAAACAGACACACACAGCGCCCCCAAAACTCGCGGATTTCTGGGCCGGGCAGCGACTCCTATGCTTTTTCTACGAAGATAGACTCGCCTGCGCACGCATCTCAACAGCCGCGGACACCTCTCGGCGTCCGCGGCGTCTCACGAGCCTGTTCTCTGCGCGCCTGCCCTATCTCTCCACTGCCTTGCAGGCACGTCCACGCACAAACATCCAAATATCCACGTATATCTATATCTGTATAATACTTGTGTATCTAAATTATTTATCTATATCCACCTGGACATCCACGTAGAACACCTGGTGAAGAGACGTGTGCGCAAACGTAGTGAGCTGCGATGATGCCTGGGGTAGGCGCAGGGAACGCAACGTACAGATTTTCGCCTTCCTCGCGGAAAGTTTCCTAGGGTTCAGGGCAGCAAAGCGTGTGCGGTTTGCATCTCGAATTCGATAACGCGTTATCTCTGAACCGTCTCCCAGCAAGAAAAGTCTGGTATGTTTTTCGACTGCATGAAGCGAATCCGTTCTCTTTCGAATCACGAGAGGGCGACGCAGAAGAACAGACGCACACAAAACGACGGGAGATCTGCAGTTGACCCAACCCAGAGGCGCTCCTCCTCTGCTTCGCTTGGGCAGCGCCTTCGAGCCGAAACCCGCCTGGGACCCAGGAAACCCCCCCCGCGCGTCAGCGAAGAACCAGAAACCTGCACCCACACAGCTGATCAACAACAAATGTGCATCCTCAGCCTTTCACTCTCCCTCTTCCCTCCCTAAACCTGAAAGGCCGCACCGACAGTCCTTCCACTTTCACATGAGCGGACGTCCTCGTGAAGAGGACTTCGGCGAATCCTGCGTCGGCCGCCGCGCCGTGCCTGCGGCTTTCCAGAATATGCACCGGCTACTTGCCGCAAAAAACGTTTTCATTAGTGGCTCAGACTCCCAGGCCCCCACTACAACACGCCAGCGAAGAGAAAGAGGACACCACCTTCCGCGCACGTCTCCCGCGGGCATGAGAGAACTGCACACGAAGCAGATCATCGGAAACACACACCAAAAATAAGCACGCAACACGGCAGGTGTCAACGCTGGACGCCTGCTGCGGTGCGCATGAGCCCATGATGCGCTGGAAGTCTCGCCGTCAGGACGCGAATCCATCGGGAACATACTTTCACGAGGCACGCCAGAGTCATGAGTTGCAGGCACGACTGTGCACACGAATATGTGTACGCTTGTGTATCTACACATGCGCGATCGAGAGATTATGCCGACCGCATAGTTCACATCAGCACGCGCGATTTCAGGCACACGCAAGAGAACCAGTGGATGACCTCATACATGTTCGATTTTACCCGCGTCGAGGGACACCTGTGCCGTCCAGAGCTTGACGAACAGATCTATACATACGTAAATTTTTTTCATAAATACAGACGATACATATACAGACGATGTGCGTTAACAACGCACACTAGAGAAGTTCGCCCCATTTATACAAAAGCACCCTGCAGCCCAGGCGTCCCTGCTCGACAGAATCTGTTTCCCTGACCAGCGCAGTGCGGGGGACCTCCGTACGTATGCTGCGACACATATACTCACAGTGATGCCGAGCATCGACACATGAGTCCAACCATAGAAAAAGTATATGCATACGCGGATAAGATGCATGGTCATAGCGTAGCTACACTCGCCAGGCCCGTCTTGATGTTTCAAGTATGGCGGGCCCCCAGGGACTGTCTCCCTAAACCCTGAATCGCCTTCATATTACGAGCAGAAAAATTTCCCGCCATGCAGTGCACGCGCTAGACCTCGGCAGTAAAAAACGGGTACACCTGAGAGAAGTGCCAGGCCACCCCTGCAGTACTCTAAAGCGTGCAAGTTCTCCAGACTTCATTTTTTCCCAAAAAGCAGTAGAAGCTCTCCTGCATTCCGCGTCACATATCTGAACATACATACGAAGAGGATCGATAGGTATATATGCCAGCGGCGTATTTTTGATGTGTGTGGGGCTCGTTATGTCTCGAAAACGCCACAATGTTTTGGTCTTCGCTCTCCCCTGCGCCGCTGCCGGGGGCTGACATCCCTCGCAGGGCTTCCTTCATGGTGCGACGCTCATCTCAAACCTCCCGTGGTTTCTTCCAGGTGGCCTGCCGCAAGCAGAAACTGCTGCGCTTCTTCGTCTGTACGGACAAAACGCGAGAAGACTCTATCCCAACCGAAAGCCCCGACTGCGGTTGCGCGTCTGCGTGCCGCCGCGCCGGGATGCGCTCAAGATAAAATGCAGCGTTCAGCGACTGCGGCGTGTCGACCAGGCTGCTGTGACTAGAGCTGTGCATTTGTCGCGTTGCGTTCGGGGAGAGAGTCTGCGCGGCGACTCTCGGGGTCGCTTCCCGACCCGATGGAGCCCGAGCTGCGGAGCGAGGCTCCCTTCAAAGGAGTGGAAAACATGCGATAAGGGATTCGGTTTCGGGTTGCGAAGCTCTCTGAGCGCGACGCGTTCGGTCCGGCGCCGAAGGCCGCAGACTGCTGCCTGAAGTCGAGAAGCAAGCGAAAGACAGGCGACAGAGAAGCTGAGAATCGCGTAGGCAAACTCGGAGAGAAGGCACACACGAGAACTGGAAGTGAGCAGCCCTAACGAGATAACACCCGAGAGACGCGGCTGAAGAAATTTAGGCGCAGCGACAGAGGCGTGCATATGCATGCCGCCGATATAACAAAAAACGACACTTGTGTGCATACCAACGAATGACTCACACCTGGTTCCGGCCGAACCAATCCTCCCCCGTAAGCCCCGCACGCAGGACGCTGCCTCACCTGCTCTCCAGGCCGTATCGGATGTATCGGCTGTTCATTTTCAGCTCTCTGAAGATCGGCGCGAAGCCGATAACGATGCCCATGAGGACGCCGACCAGACAGCCCACTGAAAACAAAGCGAGGGCGAGACCCAACGAAGAAAATACGCCACGCCACAGCAGGGTGCACACGCGCACCGGTATCGAGCGAGCTCTCTCCGAGAACACGTGGCTGACAGACGCCGTGTGCGGATGCATAGATACACAAAATGACTTTGCCCGCACAGTCCACTTGGACACAAGCACGACCAACGCGTCCACGCATGCGCAGCTGGCTCTACTTTATCTCTGCGTCCTCACGTGAGATCGGGAGAGCGCCGGGGCTGATGAGCCCGCCGATGGACCCGCCCGTGCACAAGCCGCCAATGGCTCCGACGCCCGCGCCGCGTTTGCCGAGAAGGACGATCGAGACAGAGAACGCCATCAAGCCGCCGCCGAAGTACAGGCCTCCGGGCCAGCAGCCCCGCACCAGCCCGCCGACCAAACCGCCGACCACCGCTCCTGCACAGAACGGGCGCAGGAGGCCGACAGGGAACTCGACGACGCCCAGGGCGCAGCGCAGGGCGGGCGCAGACCGTTCCCAGAAGCCGCCTACACCCGCACCTC
This sequence comes from Besnoitia besnoiti, assembly GCF_002563875.1. NCBI lineage: Eukaryota > Apicomplexa > Conoidasida > Eucoccidiorida > Sarcocystidae > Besnoitia > Besnoitia besnoiti. Next base: position 3,387,521 of record NC_042362.1, on the reverse strand, counting down.
GCGTCTGCTTCGCGCTGCGACCAGCACGACGAAACGCTTCCTGCATCAGACTGCCTGCAGGGGCGCGAGCTGCCTGCCTCGGGTCAACATCCCTCAGGCACGCTTCTGCAACGGACAGTCGCCGTCTAAAACAGAGCCAGATCTGCAGGCGGCGTGTACTGTGTCGCAGGATCATGTTCGACACGCGCTTGGGCATCGCCGTAGTCGGCAGCCTGGTGAAGGGCAGCAGCAGAAGCCACTTACCGAGCACAGCCGCCAGGAGAATCGCGAAGCCCCCACCTCGGAAAAACATGGCTGAGAAGAATCCCTGCAGCGCACACGGAGGCAGCACGACGCCGCAGGGCCTGTGAAGAGCTCACTTGGGTGCGGGCGAAACACAAGTTTGCACAGGCCCGCTCACGGCAGGCGACAGACTGGGGAAGGCACGTGTCTTCCACAACGAAGGCGCCTTTTGGCCGCGTCCGCTCTCCTAGGCAGTGCTAACCGCGCTGCGCACGGACACCTCCTTCCCTCAGTACCTGCCTGGTCCCTACAGATCCAGGCTGCGCGAAACGACCCGGGAGACTACACGAGACCCCGAATGAGTTCCTGTGCGATGCGCGGCTGCGCCTGGGGCTGCAGAATCCCACCTTGGAAAAGACTCTCGACATGAACACGGCCGCGACAAGCACACAGATCCCGCAGGTGAAGAAGGCCAGGAAGCATCCGACGACGACGGGGACACACGAGCAACGATTGAAGCAGGTCTTCGGGTCGGAGCGCTGCAGGCAGAAAGACACAGACAACGCCTGCGTTAACCGCGGGAAAGAAGAAGAGCCGCTAACGCCCCAGTTCGGGGTTCAAACGCCGCCCACGCGCCTACGATCGCCCCAGCCTCCTGCCGCACGAAAGGAGCGGGGGGGAGACCCTGGGCAAGCACGACTCTGAAGGAGAGACGCAAGGCACGCGGCGCAACTTCAACGAGAGAGCGAAAGCCTAGACACGAACACACGTACCTCCTCGCTTTCAAGCCCGTCGAGCGTGGGGCGGGGCGGCACCGCCGCGCCATCGATTGGGGTGACCGCGGTGGCGGCACGAGCACTCAGATACTGGTCAGCTGGAGGCTTTCCTCCGCCGTCCCCCTTTCCCTCCGTGTGTTCCTGGGCGTGCGAAGTGCCCGCCGCGGTCGCGCCTCCGAGCAGCGCCGGGTCAGCCGCGGCTCGCGCCGCAGTCGACGCCGCCCCGGCGCTTTGAACGCGTGCAGGTGGCGCAGCCCCGGCGAGCGGCGCCGAAGGCGCAGGAGCTCCGACGGCGGGGGGAAACTGCGCGTGGGTACTCGGCAGGCCCGCACCTCCTTGAGCACCTGCGGTCGCCGGCGCCATCGGGGCGCCGACAGGGACGGCGGCTCCACCGACAACGCCGCCACTCGGCGCGACGGACTCGGCGGGCGCGAGGGAGGCGCTGCCGACCCCGCCGCTTGATGCTGCGGACGCGGCCTCTGGCGCCTGGGCAGCTGGCGCCGCGACGCCGAGTGGCGCGGGAGCGCCGACGATCGGATGCACAGCGGGAGCGCCGACGATCGGATGCACAGCGGGAGCGCCGACGGCAGAGACTGGGGAGAGGGTCGCAGGCGCCGGGGGGGCGGCTGGCAACGCCGGCGCGGCTGAACCCATCACCTGAACAGCGAGCGCAGGCGGGACAGCCACGACTGCCTGGACGGGCGCTGGGAAACCCACTCCCGAGTTGGCGACTCCCGCGGGCGCGTCTGCGGCGGGCGACGGCGCGGCAGCCGGAAGAGTTGAGAGAGGGTCCACGGCGCCCGCGGCGGGTTCGACGTTGGCGGCGAGAGAGAGGAGCCCGACCGCGGGGGGGGAGCGACGAGCCGCTGTCGGGGTTGTCAGCACGCGGGGTCCCGAGACGGCGGGCGACGGCACTGCCGCCGGCGAAACCGAGGCGAGGGCGGGGGCGTACGAAGCGGGCTGCAAGGGAGGCGACGGCAATGCGGGCGCGATTGCCGTGGTCGCCCCCAAGGCAAGGGGTGCCCCTGAGCGCCTCGCCAGAAGGCCAGCCGCGAGGAGCGCAGCGTCTTGGCCGGGAAGAGGCACTCCCGGGGGCACGACCCCGAAAGCCGCGCCGGCGTTGGAGACGGCTCCCGGCGCCGTCGGCCCCGCGAAGAATCTGAGCGGACGGCCTGAGAGGCCGCGCCCGGCAAGAGAGGCATCAGAGCCCTCCACAGGCTGCAAGGGGAGAGGCTGACTGTCCGTGGCGCCGCTCCGCCGCGCCCCCGCGCTCCAGCGGACGGCAACCGCGCCTCGAGGAACCCCGAGGCCGAGAAGCAGCAGAAAAAAAGAGGAGAAAGAACGCCCCACCATCGTCAAGCTGCGCGTTCCTGGTGCTCTGAACACGGTGAAAAAAGTAGAGGACCCTGCGAGGAGAACAAAAGGAAGGAACAACGATCGAGAAGACGCTACACGGGCGCGCGCCCGGCCTCACTCGCGGATATCGACGTCCCCCTTCGCGCGCGCCGACTCCGAAACCACATCATCGACGGAGCGCTGGCCCGCAAAAAACCGTCCACGACATTAGAGAGAAAACAATCCAGACTGCGCCACGTCGGAGGGACTTTCACGTATCTCTTCTCACGCGTCAGAAGGAAATCGCGGGGCGAGACGCCGAAAAAACTGATGCCTCCTCGTCCGTGCCACGGACGAGGTGAATGCCTGCGACGCGTGGCTTCGGTCTTTCCGCGGCACTCGTCTACACGCAAACCCGAAGGAAACGACTGGAGAACGGAGAAAAACGGTCCGCGAGAGAGACGATACACAGAAACGTTTGAACGGGCTGCAGCCGGGGACCTCTAAGAAGAAAGGGGGGCGAAAATCAGCCGCTTCTAAAGGAAAAGCGACGCGCCGTGGCAATCGACGTCCCCTCCTCGGTCGATGCAGATCTCGCAAAGCGAGATCTGCATCGACCGACGCACGGCGCGACCCCCCTCACGCTGCTCAGTCTGGGGGCCTGCACCTCAGCCTTTTTTGCCTAGAAAATGAACACGCCTGGGCGCAGAGGCCAGGCAAGAGGCAGACGACTCATAGAGGCAAAGAAACCGAGGAGGAATACGAGCGTGTCGGGATCCACCTGGGAAGGCAGCGTCCTCACGTAGCGTGCGTCGATGTGCACTGCGCCGAGGCAGCTATCTTCCCCAGAGGTACGACATGGTTGCGGCGAGAGCGAATCTGAGGGAGAAAGAAAGAGTAGTGAGTTGCAAGAGTCGTGAGCCGCAAGACGAGGGACAGTCCAAGTCTCTGCTTCGTGCGTCCAGAGACGAATTCGTTGCCACAGAACACACAGGAGCCTCCCCCCTGCGTCTCCGGGCTCGTCCGTCCTGTCTCCTGCGGTTTCGGCGAAGGGAACTCGCGTCCCTGAGTGGTCCGCTGCGACGAAAGTATCCAGACGCCACGGGATTGACTCCGCTGCGTGAGACTGAATACAGAATCAGATCCAAATCCTGGATGTGAGCCGGAGTTCCCCCATTCCGCCGACCGGGTACGGCGACAAACCCCGGCGGCACTACGCGCCTGCGGCCGCCCGGCCACAGGCGCGCGCATGCATCCGAAAAGTTGAGTAAAGTGCTCTTCGGATCCCGAGCGAAAATCACATTTTGCTCGACTTCCAGCACACCACGGTGTCTCCTGTTGCCTTGTTTCTCCCCAGAAGTATTCGGCGAGAGGAGTTTACGGGTGAGTGCGCTGCGGCTGAGTCTTTTGCGGCGTGTGTCAGGGGGCCGTGCGGGCAATTTCATTTTCTTGCCGACTGCTCGAGTGGTCGGCTTCTCCCGGCTTCTGGCGCATCGCCTTTGCCGTCTTGGTTTTTGTCTCTGTTTTCGAGATGACGCGTCATCCATCTTGAGTTTATTCTTGAATCCTGGTCCGCGTCACAATTTGTTTCTGTCGCTCCTGCGCCGCGAGCGGCTGCACGGACGGGTCTCCCTCGGGCTGCGAGCTCCTTCCTCAGTACAGTGAAAGGCGTTGGATTTTTGCTGGATCGCGGATCATTGAGACAGACACGGGAGCCACTTAGAATGTGGTAATACCGACTCAGGGCCTCAGTGTCTCTCGGCGTGCGCGGCTTTCACGGATTGAGAAATACCTTGAAGGAGACAGAGAGCGTCAGGGGGACCCGCGGAGGAGAGAAGAGGCCTGGAAAAAAGCAGAGCTGAGGAGACAAGAAAAAAAAATGCAGACTGGGAGCACGTCGTCTCAGACACAAGTTGCTTGTCAACACGCACGACTGTCTCGTACATCCTTTCGCTGCAGGACTCCTCTCTTTTTGTCTCTGTTTCGCTCTCGGCATCGCTCCTCGTTTCAGTTCTATCCGCGCTCTCTTTTGGTCGGCTTCAACTCGACTTCCTTCGTCAGTCACCCTTCCTCTTTTGCGGCGGCCCCTGATTCACCATTGCTGAGTTCGGCGGCTGTGTGCTTCCAATCGCCCTCTCTCGCCTTTCCACTCCCCCCGCCTTTCCTGGTCGTGTTTCTCTCTTTCTCAACCTCGTCTTCGCAGTTCGGCGCGCTTTCCTCCTCGTTTTTTCTCCCCTCCCCGTCAACGATGGAGAGCTCTCTGCACGACACTGGCTCGTCCCCGGACTTGGGGACTGAGGACGCGAACGGTGAGACGCTACTCGTTGCTTCCGCGGCCTCCAGCGGGTCCGACGATGAGCATGACGTCCTTGCCGATCTCTCTGGAGCGTATTTGCCTCCGCTGCACGCGGCCTCCGAGCCGCCCGACGGGGAGGACGCCGGGGAAGCTGCCGCTTCCGCGGGCGCTCGCCGCAGGCCAGAGGGAGCTCCGGGGCCTGCTGCCGGGGCCAGTCTCGTCGCGGCGACGCCGGAGAAGCCGGGCGCAGAGGCACCTTCGTCGACTCCGACGCAGGCGCGGGGCGGCTCGCTGGGGCCAGCGGCGGCGGCGGCGCGGCGGGAACTCCGCGAGTCAGAGTGGGCGGTGTTCGCGGCCTCGTCCTACGAGTCGCAGGCGGAGGCGCAGTTCGAGGGCAAGTGGGAGTTCCTCTCCTCCGCGAAGAAGAGCCAGGCGGGGGCGGCGGGGACAGCGGGGACGGCGGGGGCGGCGGCGGCCTCGCGTCTGCTCGCCAAGCGCCTCGAGACCTACCAGCGCCAGGGTCTGCGGCGCTCCGTCGCGCCGGTGCTGCTTTGTCACCTGAGGGAGTACCTGCATGTGCTGCTGCTCTTTCACCGCGAGGCGCGACGCTACACGCTTCTCACCTTTAAGGCCAAGAGCTGGGAGCGACCCGAGGACGTGCTCGAGCGAAAACTGGAGAAAATCCTGACCAAGCACCGCTCGGAAGTCCACAAGAGCCTCGCCAACTACACCTGGGTCGCCCCTGAACAAAACGAAAAAGTCACCGCAGACGTGCGGGAGTTCCTCGGAGAGTGGTGGCGACCGGAACTAGACGAAGAGCCGCTCCCCTTCCTCCCGCCCCATGTCACCAGACCTAAAGAACGAATTCGACTCTACCAGGTGAGTTCAATGCTGCCTGGGCCCGCGCGCCCGAGAACTGCGGCGACCACCCGCTCGCGGGTCCCCGGTGTGGGGTTGGGGACCCCATGGGCGGCCAGGGGCCCGGGTCTTATGGGCGAGCGCGGACGACGCGGGGAGAGGCGGATGGGCGGCTCTAACGGAAGTTTCCAGCAGGCGACGGGCGTGACGCAGAGAGGACGAGGTCGCCTAGTGTATGGACCTCCACAGGGGCATAGAGAATCGAACGCCCGCTCGGCGCTGGCGCAGACTCGTCGTCTGTGGCAGGGTAGGACGTCTGCGAAGCCGTGAAGGTCGCGCGGGATTTAGGCTTGGGGATTTTCAGTTTCTAGTCTGTGGACGCGTGGCTCTGACCTCTGCGCCTCCACCCTGGTTGCGCTGCGTTCCAGGTGCAGCTGCCGCAGAAGTGCTCCTTCCGGCTGCCGCCGGCGCTCTCGCTGGCGGCGATTCCGCTGTTCGATCTGCTGCGGCCTGAGATCCACGGCCTGGCGCTCGCTGGGATTCCTCACATGCTGTCGCGGTTCCGCTTTCGCCTGCTGGAGCTCTCCGTGACGTGGATGGACAGCTCGACGCCCTCGATCGGCACGGGTCGCCGCTCGAAGGGGACAGGGGGGCGGCGAGACCAGGAGGAGGACGAGGAGGAAGACTTCTCGCCCGCCTTCCTCGAAGAGCTGACGTCGCAGGACGCGGCGATGGAGACGGTCAACGAGCAGGGGCCGACGGAGGAGCTGCCGCCGGAGCTCGCTGCGCTAGCTGCAGAGGAGGAGGAGGACGCGTGAGGCTCAGCAGCCACCACGCGCGAGAAGACGCGTAGACCGAAACCGAGGGATCCGGCGACGACAACCTGACCCTGAAGGCGACGCGGAGACCATAGGAGGCTGAGAGGGGCACGGGCTTGGTGCACAGTGACGGGAGTCTGAGCCTGACTCGGAGGCGAAGAACTGGAGCTGAAGCACTGCGGCGAGCCCCGGGGAGCGAGCAGGCGAGGCTCCGAGAGTGGCCGCCGGAGCCGCGCAGCTGCATGCTCTCTTCCCGGGGCCGCTCGGAAGGGACTCCTCTTCCTCCGAGGAGACACGCTGTGGAAGTTTATTTGGCTTGCAAGCAAGCCTAGAACAACGCCCCACAGTGGTGTTGAAATGTATAACTATATATATTTATATATATACGACTGAAAAGTCACACACTTTCTCTGTGCACGAATGGTTGCGCGCACGTGCAAGCGTCTACATATAAATTCAAATATTATTTGATTTGTACGGTTGTGAATGGGTAGCAGTGCGGTTCTTATTCTTCCCTTTTGACTTGTGAAGATTGATCTTCCTTCGCTTTTCAAGCGGTCTCGCCCGCGCGTGCCGGCGCTGGTTTTCCGTCTCTCATCATTCTCCAATATCCCTCAAGTTTTCCTAACTCTTTCTTTCCTTGATGTCGCTTTATTCCGTGCCGCTCGAATCTGCCTCCCCCTTATTTTGCGTCTCTCTTCCGGTGGCTCTTGCTGCCTGCTCTCTATAGCCACCGCCGGTTCTCACGCGTTCACTTTCTCCCTCGGTATCGTGGTCTTTCGCTCTCTCCGCTTACTTCATTACTTTTCTTCTTGGCTTAGTCATTATCGCCGATCTCTGCTCTGTGTTGCGGCTATTTTCTTTCCATTTCCACTCTCTGCAAGCAATTTCCATACGCGATTATTCGCTTCCGCAAAAGCCCCTCAGGTTAAGGTGTCTCTCTCTGTGCCGTTCCCTGGTGATCCCGATCCTCCTGAGCGCGTCAAGGACGAAAAAGAGAATCACGAAGGGGCGCCACACACGAGCGAAGCGATTATTAGCAGTCTGAATACTTGCTGTGGAGAGTCCTTACTCAGCGAGAAAGAAACGCCGCATAGGAGCTCGCGAGGCAGAAACGCAGTGAGGTCGACAAAGGCCTAGCTACGCGTTTGTCTCGCCACCACAAAGTGACAGAAGTCCCCTGTAGAGGATTGGGGAATGTGAGATCGAGTGTGTTGTCTCGTTACACTGGAGTGAATCGCGCTCCGCTGGATAGCTAACACTTGAATCCGCCGGTGCTGAGACTCGAGCGTTCGCCGTCAGTCAGCTAAAAGTCGCGTGTTTGATTAACATTTAGCGTGGACCGCCTGAGCTGAGAAAGTGTGCCTCTACGGTCGAGGAAGAGAGCAGCAGGCCTGCCTAGACGCCGTCCTCCACACCTCGTTGCGCTCTTGCGACACGCTACCCGCGCCATCAAAGCCGCTTTCTCCCCGCTCGCGAGCGTCTGCGCTGACTGTGGCCTGCGCGCGGCCGCAGCCGAGCAGCAAACATCACGACGGTCCCCAATAGGGGAGACGGGAGACACCCAAAGGCAGCGCCGGAGCCTGGACTCCCGCGTGAACGAGGGCACGCAGATGTGGAGGCAGTCCTACTGAGCGTGGAGGCGAGGCACAGCCACGAGAAAAGCGGAAGCGGAGAGAAAGACCATAACGACAGAAAATCCACCGAAGGGGACAGCGGTCAGACGAGCGGGGCCCGCGGCCGCAGCGCACGTTTGGACAAAAAGGACAGTAAAAAAGAACAGAGGATTTCAAAAACGACGTTGGTTGCTAGCAGAGTGTCTTTCATTCGCGGCACGACATTCACGATGCCACTGTATTCGCCGAACAAAGCAAACTCACGAGTGTGCGGCCGTCTCCGTGTGTGGACGAGGAGCGGCCGCGTCACTGATTCTCCCCTGCTGATCTTCCAGACGTGGAAGAGAGAAGAAGACGAGACGCAGTGTTTGTTTTTCCTGCCAGGCGATCGTGCCTCTGTGGTTATCTTGTCCCGCACCCGAAGAAGAGACATATTCAACATCTATATATCGTCCCTCCGTCGGAGCGAGGACCGATATCCGCCGCCTACATCTCGTGCGCCCCGTCCCTCAGCGCCTGCGGACCAGGGCGTCCCGCCGCCGGATCTGGGGCCCGCGCCGTCGCCTCCGTAGAAGTCCGAAATCTCTCGACTGTTGCTCCGCCGGCCTCTCGAGAAGGAAGAGAACGAGGACCCTCCGTCGCCGCCCTGGTAACTCGAAAAACAGGGCTCTGCGTTGCCGCCACCGGGCCTCCTTCGCTCTCCTCGCTCGTCGTTCCACCAGCCGTCCCCGCGGCGCGAAGGGGGAGGCAGCAGGCCCGCGCCGTCGCCGCTCTCTCCGACCGTCGGACGGGCTCCATCGTCGCCGCCCCGCGGGCTCTCGCCGTCGCGGCAAGGAAACGAAGAGAAAGATGAGGAAGACAAGGAAGAGTACGACGAAGAGAAGCCGGACTTTGCCGAGCCGGAAAAAGAAGGCGGCGGCAGGAGAAGGACGGGCGCGCCCGGGGGCCGCGAGCCGGGATACTCACGCGATTCATCTCCCGAGGAATAGGACGAAGAAAAGCCTGGGGGCCCGCCGCCGCAAACGGGAGGTCTGCCAGGCAAGGACGAGAAGAGCCAGCCGTCGCGGCTCTTTCCACGAGGCGGCCCAGCGCCCAGCAGAGACCCACTGTCGCGGCCGTTGCTCAAGCCGCCGCCACCGCCCGCCAACCGCGGTCCTCCGGAGCCGCGAGATTCTTCGTCGTGGCGATGACGCGGAGGAGCCGCGTCTTCTCCACCCGAGCCCGAACGGCCAAAGAATGGCGCAGCGCTCGAACCGAAACCCGTTCCAGAGGCCCCCAAGGAAGAAAAAGCTGACGCGCCAGAGGGCAGATTGAAGACGCGGGGGCGCACCGGCCGCGAATGCGTGTCCGCAGCGGCGCCGACGCTCGGAAACCCCGTCAGGCCCGAGGGGCCCGCGGAAGGGAGACTCGGGGCTCCAGGCGAACCCCGGCGCGACCCCGAAGAGGAGACAGCTCCGCCGGGGCTACTCTCTTCCGAGTCCTTCCCAGCTGAGGAACCTTCCACACTCAACACGATCAGTCGCCCCGGTCCGCCGCCGGGGCCTCTGTGAGGCTGAGGCTCGATCTCGCGCAGAGCGGGTCTGGTGTTCCCGCGCCGGTCGTCCTCTCCGTCGCCGAATCCTCGCGCGGGGCCTTTGCCCGGAGGGGGGGCGCGCGACAAGTGGCGCGCACCCGAAAACCGGTCCGACCCAAGGGGGTCTCTGAGCCGTCCTCCGGGGCCCAGGATCCCGTCGCCACCTTCTCGCAGGCCTCTTGCCGGGAGCGGAGAGACCGACGAACTTCCGGAGTTCTTCCCCTCGCCTCCACGGGCCGAGTGGAGACCCGGTGGAGGCGGGCGCGGCAGAGACGACGAGGGCGGCAGCGACCAGCGAGACGGAGGAGAGCCCGAGGCGAACGCGCCGGGGGGCGACGGTGGGGACCCGAGAGGGCCGGCCGCGGACGGTGGGCGAGAAGAAAACTCGCCGTCTCGGGGCGGTCGAGTGGCGGGGTCCTCCTCCTCTGCCGTCAGCGAGTCTGGGGAGTCCGCAGGCGAAGCAGGAGCCGCGCCAGACCGCGCGGTGAGGAGGGACGGCGAGTCCACCTCGGGGTTCGAGAGCAGGTCCCGCGGTCCAGGCGAAGGCGGAGAAGACATGGGAGACGGAGGCGGCAGCAGACACTGCGACGGAGAGCGGCTTAGCCTGTTGCTGTCTCCCGTGTCCTGCTCGCCCTCTCCGCTTTCGTCGCGCTCGCCCTCTCTTCGCTTCCGCGGCGTGAACGCCTCGGGGGCACTGTTGTCCCCTCTTCGCCTCTTCTCGCGCCCGTGGGGGGACTGCCCGCGAGACGCACGGCTGCTGTCGCCTTCCGAGAGACACGACGCCGGCGAAGAGACGCGCCGCGACTCCCGCCCAGCCTCCGCTTCGCCTTCCACGCCCTCCTCCTGCTCTCCGCGGCCTCGCGAGGAGCCTCTAGAGTGTGTGAGCCCGTTCCACGCCTCGCCCCCCCCCTCACTCGCGCGGGCGTCGCCGCTACCGCGGCTCTCGTCGCGGCTTCCTCCCTCGTTGGAAGACGAGGGAGACACCGGAGGGCATTCCCCCGCGCCGTCGGTCGGCGCCGGCGACACGCGACCTTTTTCCAAGGCTTCTTTTTCAGGTGAGAGAAGCGAAGCACGCGGCTCCTTTTCCTTCTTTGACGCAGCTTCCGCGAAGAGAGCCCAACCCGCTTGCTCCCTTTCTCCCTCGTGAGCTAACTGCCCCGCCCTCGACGACGCACTCGACTCCCCCGCTTCGCTTCCAGCCGACGCGTCTCTACTGTCCACGCACTCGCCAGAGGCCTCGCCGCGGCTCTCGGCACCACCCTTGGAGAGTCGCCGACTCAGCGCGCGAGACCCCGGCGCGGAAGAAGACGAAGGAGAGGGAGACGACGACGCGGGAGGAGGAAAGGAAGAAGAAGAGGGATAGCCAGAAGGAACAGAAGACGAGGCAGGGACAGAAGACGAGGCTGGCGAAGACTCGTCGGCCGGCGCAGCGCCCGTCGCGGCGCTGGGCTCGTCTTGGTCCGCGCGCGGTGAGGCGGCGCCGTCACGCATCTTCTCACTTCTTTCTTGCGAAACAGATCGTCTCGGCTCTTTCCTCTCGCCATCGGGAGACAGCGGAGATGGCGAGAAAGAGACGTCTCCGGAGACACCTTTTCCGTCGTTGCCCTTCATTCCCTCCTCTTCGCCGCTGTGGTTTTCTCCCTCCGAGGTCTGCCCCCCCTCTGACTCCTCGCCACGCTCGCTTTCTTTGAAGTTTTTTTCTACCGCATCCTCTTCGTTGTCGCTTGCCATTTCTGCCGCCTTCTCGCTTGCCTCTTCTGTCTTTTCCTCCGCGACGTCCTCCGCGTCTCGGCGGCACTCCTCAGACTGCGCGTCGAAGGGCGATGCCAGAGCCGCGGCCGCGTGGAGGTCTGTCGTCTTCAGGAGCACCTGCTCAGCCACCACGAAGTCTCTCTCTTCCATGTCTTCTTCATGCTCCCTGGCCTCGGTGCCCTTTCCTTCCTCTGCACCTCCCCTCTCTTCTGCGTCGTCGCCTGGGTCCTCCCTAGGCTCCGGCTTCTTCTCGCCTTCCTCCCGTGCGTTCGAGTCCCTTCGGCCTGCCTTTTCTGCGACTCCCCCTTCTTCACCTCGCCCCTCCCCTTCTCTCTCGCTCTCGAGGTGAGCGCCGCCGCCCTTCGGCGCGACTTCCCTCTCTCGCTCTGCGCTGCTTCCTGTTTCCGCTGCGCTGCCGCTCTTCAGTTCCTGCTCAATAGTCGCTTCTTCCTCTTCTCCGCCGATTTCTCTCGCCGTGTCTTCGAGCGTGGCGCATTCTGCTCCTTCGTCTTCAGCTTCTTTCTTTGAGCCCTCCTCAGCGCCTCCCGCCTGAGCGTCTTCCTCACTGCCCTCCTTCGCTGCTTCCTTATTTTCTTGCTCCATCACCCCCTCCTTCATTTCTTCCGCTGTCTCTTCTTCTCCCTCGGCGAGCACCGTTGTGTCGCACTCCTGCGCGTCTTCTTCGTCCGAAGACAACACGACGCTGCGCTTCCGCTTCTTCGCCCTCGGCGGCGACGCCGGCAAAACATCGTCCGGATCCTCTTCGAGTTCTGCCGCGGGCGCCTTTCCCACTTCGACAGAGACATCATCTTGTCGCGGTCGCTTGTCGCCCTTCGGCTCCTCTTCTTCCTGCACCGGCGGAATCTCTTCTGGGGGAAGAAGGAAACGCTCGCGCCTCTCGTCGCCCGCAGCGGCCTCTTCCTGCTTTCCGCCCGCTGCGACACTGTCTCCTTTTTCTTCTGCAGGCGGCGTGCTTTCTTCCTCCTTCAGGCTCTCGCTCTGCTCCTTCGCCTCTTCGTCTCCGGCCTTTATCTGCGCCTTTCCCTCCTGTTCATCGCCGCCTGCAGCTGGCTCCCTTCTGCGCTCCGCACGCGTCCGCTCCTTTTCGCCTTGCGTCTTGTCTTCCCCGGTTTCTTCTTGGTCTCCGCTCGCGGATGCTTCATCTTCCGGCGCGTTGTTTCGCTCTTCTTCTTCCTGCGCGCTCTGCACCGACTCCTTGTCTGCCTCCTCGGTGTCGCCCAGCGCGCCCGATCGCCGTTTTCTTCCTCGCTCCCGCGCCTCGTCTCCGTCTTCCTGCTTCCCGCCGTCTCGTCTCGTTTCAGCATTGAAATCCGCGGCCAAAGGCACCGCGGGAAGCCCGCAGGACTCATCTTCGCCTTCAAGCGACTCCGCCCCCGCGCGACGGCCCTTCTCTTCTAGTGTTGGCGACGGGTGACGGGGAGACTCGGTCAGAAGAGATTTCGTCATCTCGTCTGCCGCTTTTTCTTCCAACTTGGAGCCGTCAGCTTCGCTCGCGTCCTCCACATCCTGCGCCTCGCCTTCGGGGGCGCGCTCGGCCTCAGTCTTCTCGGCTGAGAAGGCCTTTCTCTCGTCCGGAGGCGTTTCTTCTTCTCTCTCTAGTTCCGTCTCTTCTCCGCGTGCGCCATCCTCTTCTTCTCTTGCCGGCGGAAGCGAGTCGGCGTCTTCCGCACCTGCCTCCGCCAGGCTCGGGGCCACGCCCGCTGCGTCTCTATCTGCCTTCCCGCGTGCCTCGCCCTCGTCTTCTCTCTCCTCTCGCCGCGCGCTCTGCGCGTCCGCTTTGTCTTCTGCTTCGTCCTTGCGTGCGGTCTTCGTGTCGGCTTCTCTTTGGTCTTCGGCTTCGTCTTCTGGTTCATCTTCCTGGAAGCCCTTTTTCCGCTTTCTTTTCTCGCGTTCGCGTTTGCTTTCGTCCTCGGCGGCGTCGTCTTCCTGCGCCTCGTCGCCGCACGCGTCGGGGGCCATGCAGACGAGGCCGATGATGTCTTTCAGCTCCAAGACCGCGAACGGCCTTCCGCGCGACCCGCCGCCGCCCCCCGGCTTCTCGCGACCCCCCCTTTTCTCGTCCGGCCGCGGCTCCTCCGCGCCAGCAACTGGGTCCTCTTCGCCGGCGCGCGCTCTGCCGTCTTCTCGGCGCCGCTCTCCGGGCGGCGGCAGGCAGCGGCTTTCGCTGTCCTTCTTGCGCCTCGAGTGCGTCTGCAACCGGGCCTCGCGCTCGTCCTCCCTCTTGGTCGCCGCCTCTCCCCGCGCCTCCTCGCAGAAGGGCACCGCGGACTTCGCGAGCACGGGACACAGCGCCATCAAGTCCTGCAGCGACTTGTGCATGCTGCGCATCCGCCGCTCGCGCTCGCGCCCCCGCTCCCTGCGCCGCGTCTCTCGGAGCGCCGCCAGCGCCGCGCCGCCCGTCCACTCGCCCCTCCTGCGTCCCTCCGCCTCGGCGTCGCGTCTGCACTCTTCCAGCAGCCGCCGCTCCTCTTCTTCGTCTGAGTCCGAGGAGAGCGTCTCCAGTCCCGGCCAGTGGACGTTCGCGGCGAAGTCTAGGCTGACGCAGAGCTCGTTCGAGGACGCCAGCGCCGCGAGGTTCTTCTGCGAGACGAAGACGCCGTTGCTGACGCTCTTCTCCAGCAGCGAGGAGACGTACGAGGCCTGCGGGTCGCCGCCGTCGAGGGCGGCTCCCGCGCCCCCGCGGGCTGCGCTGCCCGCGGAGGGCGACGCCGCGAACCCCTGCTTCCCGCCGCACGCGTCGAGCCCAGCCTTCCCGTGCGCCGCCGCCTCGAGGAAGTCAAAGCAGGGAAACGCAGAGGCCGCGCCGTCGCGGTCTTCGCCGCGCGCAGCCGCGAACTCGCCCGCGTCCCCCCCCACCCCCCGGACGCCTTGCGCGTCCATGTGCGAGAAAAACTGGAGACACGACGGCGGAAGAAGCGTCTCCGCTGCGGCAGACCGCCCCGCGCCCGGCGCCGCGCCGCCCGTGTTCTTCCCCCCGCGGCCCTCGCGCCCCGAGAGACTCAGCGAGGCGCCCTCTCGCGCGGCTCCAGGCGTGTCTCCGTCGCCGCCTCGGTGCCGGCGACCGCCTGTCGAGGTCCCCGCTGACGAAAGAAAGGAGAAGTCCAGAGGTGCATCCGTCGACGGGCGCGATGTCTCGTACCGATACGCCTCCAGCAGCCGCAGCTGCAGCGTCTGAAAGGGCAACTCGCACGCCAAGCAGCTCGCGACCGTGCCTGCGAGAACGCAAGAAGAAGGACAGTGACACACCCAGACAAGAGAAACAAGGTTGAAAAAGATCGAAAGAGACCCGCAGCCCAAGAGAAATCCGTTCCACCCGGAAAAGCGCGACAGGCAGGACGACAGAAAAACAAGGCACGTACCCATCCGTGGAGAAGACAGGAGACAGCGACCCCCAGAGAGCCCAAGCCGTGCAGACAGAAAGATGCCTCTCAACGGAGAGGAAAACTTGCCAAGAAGTTACGCAGTCTGATGCCCACGCCTTGCATATCTACACATATTTATGCGTATAGATATGTATGTTGACAGCAAGGCAGGCAGAGCGAAATTTTGACGGACTCGACCCGCCACAGCGCCTCAAGCCGGCGTCGACTTGCGCATCGAAACAGAAGACACACGGGCTCTGCGCAGAGAGCTGCGCGCGCAGGCAGAGAGATACCCAGAGTGTTCGAAGCCACACAAAAAAAGAAGCTGGACCCAGGCGGAGGACGCGGCGCAGAACGCGACTAACTCACCGTCAGCTGCGTACAGCATGAGTCGATCAGCCAGGGGATGCCCCGCTTCCTTTTCTACCGATGGAACCCTCAGCACTGTTATCGCCTGCAAGACAATTAGAGAAAAGAAGTCGAATTTATAGGCGCCGACGGCGGAGGGCGGGGAATCCCGCACGCAAGACAGAGTCAGCAACCCCGTGAATACTAGAAAAAGCTCATGCAACGAGCCAAGAGCACAGAGCGTCACGTCTTAGTTCCCCAACCCCAAAAACCAGAGACAATATTCTCTTGACAAAAATATTATGTAAAATGCTCTGCGACTGAAACAGAACTAAACTGAATTTGGAGAAGAGTTTGAACTGTTCATTAAAAGATACTCCTTAATGAGCAGTATTTGGTTCAGTATATTTTGGAACAAGAGCGAAAGGTGGAGAGCGAGTGGCAAATGAAAGGCGAAACACGCGGAACTTGACTCACCGCTCCCTCCGCGAAAGTG
The DNA here is from genome assembly GCF_002563875.1 of Besnoitia besnoiti. Taxonomy (NCBI): domain Eukaryota; phylum Apicomplexa; class Conoidasida; order Eucoccidiorida; family Sarcocystidae; genus Besnoitia; species Besnoitia besnoiti. Next base: position 3,372,048 of record NC_042362.1, on the reverse strand, counting down.
TCTGCGGAGTGACCGCTCGACGCCGAGGCCTGCGGCGAGAAGGGCGCGGCGGGGCCTGTCGCCCACGGCGCAGAGAACGCCAAATCGTGTCCGGGTCCTGAAAAGAATGAAACAATCTCCACAGAAAACGTTGAAAGCCGCGCCCCGAACACGTCGCGGAGAGAGCGGCGGAACTCCAAGAAACGCTCACGAGAAGTGAAACGGGCGAGACCAAGTCCCGGCGGCATTTTGCAGAGCAACGCGTCGGCGAACGGTCGCCCGAGAATGGAAACGAACAGCTTTCCAACAATAAGAGCCTAGAGATCCCGAGAAGAGCTGGCCCGCGGAAAACTCGTAGTCTTCCAAGAGATGCGGGTCGCGGTCCGCACGCCTCTGGAAGGCAAAAAAGTGACGGTGGACGCCTCCGCGAGTGACAAGCAGAGGACAGCCGCCGACGGGGCAAAGGCACAAATAGTGTGCGCCCCGTAGACTATACACAAGCCTACGCGTATATGCATTATGGATGCCCACAAATGTCTGACGGCTTTTAGAGGCGTATCCTTGTGCGAAGAACAGAGAACACGGGCTCCCGGCCGCGCCGCACGGACGCCGCCACAAAAGAGCGGCGGTCTCGCTTCCTTAGTTGCAACGATCGCAGCGATTTCTGCCCTTCTCGCTTCCCGCCGGCTGCGCCCTACCTTGTCTCTGTGCAAGAGCGATGAATTTGGGGTCGGCGAGCTCCTCGAGCCGCTCTCGCATCTTCGCGGCCTCGAGGTCTTCGTCTCGGCGGCCCTCCTCTTCCTCACCCCTTCCCCTGAGGCCGCGCACGTCTCCGCCGGCTCCGCGCCCGCGCCGGCTCCTTCCGGCGCCCGCGCCGTGGCAGGCGTGGTGGCGCCCACTCGCGAACCGGTCTCCGCCGGCGTGCGGAGACACCCCGCCGCCCGCGGCCGCCAGCCGCGAGCCCACCAGCGGGTCGCCGGCGCCCAAGGAACCCTGCGCGTGCGCCAGGAGCAGCGAGGCGGCGGACGAGCTGCCATCGTGCTTCTTCGAGGGCGACGAGAGGAGCCCTGCGGGCGCGACGCCCGAGAGAAGCCGCTCGCCTCTCCCCCCTGGGCTGAACGCCTTTCCGTCGTCGAAAGCCCCCTCTCGCTCGTGGCTCTTGAGCAGCGATGGGCTCCTGCTGCGGCTGTCGCCCGCGCCGCCGCCGCCCCCTCCCGGCACCAGCGACGAAGACAACTTGAAGCCGGCTAGCGCGGCGCGCTGGCTAGCTGCACCCGCAGACGCGCCGTCGGCCGCACCGTTCGCCTGTGTCTCGAGGAACCTGGCGAGCGGGTCTTCGCAGACCGCCCTCTGGCTCCCCGCCGCGCCGTCGTCCTCCAGGCCCGGGCCCGCCTCCCTACCCCCCGGCGAGAAGCCAGCTGTCGCCGCGTTGGGGAGAGCGAAAGGCTGCGCCTGCGCGACGACTGTGTCTCGATAGTCTTCTTCCGGCGCCTCGCACACATCGTGGAACGGATCCCAAAAGTTCATCGCGCACAGCCACGTGTCGGGCAAGCGGTCCGGGTCGACGCTCGCAGGCAGTCGCCTCCACTTCTTGCAGGCTTCGCACTGAGACCAGACACAAAACACACGCAGTGGAGAGGAGGAGGAGTGCAGCACACGCAGAAGGCAGTCCTAGAGAAAAAACGGCAAAAGCGACGAGAGAAAAAACCTCTAAACCTCTCCGGTGGGACGGACGTCGAGCAAGTATTCCAGAGTGCCCGTTCGCGACAGAGAGACGCCTCAGACGCAGCTAGCCTGGCGGGAAGAGACACTCCCCCCCCCCCCCCCCCACGAGTGGTGAGACTGCTCCACGCACATGCATTCGGAGACATTAAGATCTAAGAATTGCGGCTTGGGGTATGAATACACTCTTCCAGACGTACCTGTACCCAGTTATCGACTGCCGCGCCTGTGGCGTCGGCGGTTTTCCCCACCTCAGCCGATGCGCCCGCCAGCGCCCCTACGCATCCTTCCTTGGTGAAGTCGTTTCCTTCTTTCTCCATTCCGTCGCCCGCAGACAGAAACGGCGACTGGCTGACGGACGCGGAGAGCTGCTGCCGCGGGTTCTTCACACATGTCGGCCCCAGCTCAGCAGTCTTGGAGACTCCGGAGACGCGCCCGACAGACGCCGGCTGGGCTCCAGAGGCCGACACCGGAGCTTGGCGCGCAGACGAGGAGGCGTCCCACGCCTCTCCTCGAACCAGACCTGCACAACCGAAGAAAACCTCAAAACGACGTGAAAACGGGCAAAAACACGGACCCAAACACGCGGCAGAGCCCACCCCTGAGAGTCATATACAAATATATATCTATATGTATATATATATATATATGTGTAGAGTTTTGGACTCGCAGGAACGCACCGTCCCACACATACATATAAATATATGTGTACATGTGAATAAATATATGGGGGTCCACAGCTCTGATTTGTTCTGTCTTCGCAGGTACGCCTTCACCAGTAAACACGTGTACGCGAGCATTTGCTCTTTTATGCCGGCTGCCCCGCGAAAGCTTTCAGGCGATCCCCCGGCGGCACAATCTTGTGTGGTGCCGTACACTCATGCGGTCGCGCGGGTGCATCGCGCGGATTTTTCTCCAGTTTTCTGCTCGGCGAGGCCTCGACTTACGTCCGAGCAAGAGCGCGGCGGGATTCGCGGCGTCGGCGCCGGCGGGCGCGTCTGCGGCTTTCTGCAGGAAGCCGCCTGGGGCGTCGCTGGCCGCCTCTCCCTGGCTGGACTGCGCAGCGCTGCGTTGCAGGTGCGAGGCGAGGGCGGAGGAGAGCAGCGAGGAGACGCTCAGCTCCGCGCCTTTGGCGGGTTTGAAGCCCTGCTTAGCCACGGCCGACGCCAGCAGCTGCGAGAGGTTCTCGCGGTCGATCAAGTCCCCCGCGGCCATCGACTGAAGCAGCGCGTGGGCAGTCTCCTCTGCGCGCGCGGACCCGCCCCCCGGCGACTGCTGCAGCGCCTCCAGCGCGGGGAACGCGGGCGGAGACGCCGCCGACGCCTGCGCCAGCCCCGCCGACTCTGAGCCTCCGCCCGCCGCGTGGGACTGCTGGTGCGCGAGCGAGGAGACAGCTGCGCTCTTCCCCAGCAGCGAAGAAGAGGACGCAGAAAGCGCCGGCGAAGAAGACGAGAGAGCCGACAAGACTGGCGAGGAGAACGGCTGGGGCCCGGAGCCCGCGCCCATCGACGCGGGACCCGCGCCACCCCGGAGCGAAGAAGAGGAAAGCAGAGCAGCAGACGCCGGCAAAGAGGAGGACTGGGAGTACAACGCAGGAGGAAGCCTAGGGTTGGACGCGACCGCGGGTGCAGAGGAAGCAGAATACCACGGGGATGATGCAGGGGCGCGAGAACCTGGACGAGGCGAAGAAGTCGACCCCAGAAGCGGCGTCGCCGCGCCGCCGCGGCCAGAGAGGCCGCCGCGCCGAGACGCCCCTGAGAGCGTATGCAGAAGACAACAGACGCACAGTGAGAGTATATGCGCTTGTTCGGGTAGTTTTCTACATGACTCGAATGGAAAACACACGTCGATACCTACGCATGCATGTTCGAGTTAGCCTCGCCGCGCATCCGGGTAACCAGCATGCGCGGAAGACGGCCAAACAGATGCGCACAAATCCCGAAAATCTCCACACACGGGCGCTCTGGGGCTTGCGACCCTGCAGCAGCACTGGGCGAGGTATTCGATCGTGCCTTTGCCCTCCTTGCACCAATTAAGTGGAATTTACTGAATTTGGAAGTATTTCTTCTCAGCTCCATGAGCAGGGCGAACGTCACCCCTTGGCGTACCTCTTCCTGCAGAGGCGTGGAGCAGGTCCTGGAGGCCGGAGTCGTCGCAGCTGTGGGCTCCATTGTAGTCGGAGAGGTCTCCCGCGCCAGCCGCACCCTCGGAGCCTTCGTCGCCCTTCCGCCTCTTCCCCTTCTGCGCGCCGGCCGCGGCGCATCGCCGCTTCCCGAGCAGCGCACTCGCCTGCAGCTCCTCCCGCCCCGCGCCGGCGCTGCCGGAGGCGAGCGAGGCCGCCTGTGAGAGGCGACTCGGCGACGAGTCTCGGCAGAAAACAGAATCTTCCTCCTCACCCTCGAGGTAGGGGGAAAACTCGGAGTCGCCTCCATGCGCGGCGCGGAGGGCGTGGGAGACGGCAGACTGGCTCGGGGTGTGCGCCGCCCCCCCAGAGAGCCCCTCGTCGGCCTCCTCGTGAGAGGCCGCGGAGTCGCCCCCTGGCGCCACGACTGGCGCATGTCGCCTTCCTCCTCGAGAACTCTTCCCGCCGCCGCCTCCGCCTCGGCCGCGCGTGGGCGCCGCAAGGATGGGCGCGAGGCCGTCCTTGCGGCGCGCGTAGCTCGCCCCGGCGGCGGAGGCGGCGGCGAACCCCTTGTCATCAACGAACAGAGGGGGAGTCGATGCCGCGGACGCGTAGGCACTGCCTCCCGCGGAGCCGCCACTTCCTGCTCCCCGGCCGCGCCGCCTGCGTCGCCGAGGCGCGCGTTCCTGCCTCCCTGCGCCGGGTGCGATGAGGGGTTCAGCGCGCCGAAGGCCAACGCGGAGTTCCCCAGGAGCGGCGCGAGATGGGGGGCGAGCCCAGCCTCGAGACTGGACTCACTCGCGTCGCCATCTTCCTCAGGAGCAGTGCAAGAGGCCCGCGCCAAGTCCCACCGATTCTTGTTGCACTGCCAGCGCGGATTCGCCATCAGAGCGGCGTACTCGGTGTCCGTACACCCCGGCAGGCGACGCCATTTGTCGCACTTGTCGCATTGCACCCAGCGGTCGTGCTTCTCCGCGCCAGAAACCATCTTGTCTCCCCAGAAAAGAAAGACTGAGGCGAGGAGGAGGAGAAGGAGGTGCGTAGGCGGCGAGAAAAAGCTGCGGGGGCGCCGCGGAACGAGACGGAGGCTGCGTGGCGGCGCGGAGGAAAGGAGCCGTGAACGCAAGCAGAGGCAGTCCGGTAGACGATCTCGTGGTCATAGCTCGAAAGGGAGGAGAAAACATAGCAGCCCGCCTTCAAAGAAAATGAGAAGAGGGGGGGGGGAGCAGCACGCGCGAATGCCGAAGTCCGGAAGGCGCAACAAAACAGCGCGATGCGACCGACCAAAAGACAAGCGAAGATACAGCAGTAGGATACAGCAGGGGCGCTCCAGAGGGCCCTTTTGAGAAACTCACACGAGGAGGGCGCGAGCCTTTTCGGACTGCGCAAGGAGACACTCCATCACAGCTTCGGCCGCACTCTATTCTCCTCCGCGGATTCACGCTGCTTTCTTTGCGCCCATGGTTCTCCAGTTCTGCCCCGGCTTTTCGTCGCGCAGCTGCTTTTACCTTGTGTACGTTTCCTTGACTTCAAAGCAGGGAAATCCACAATCGGCAACGGACTCGACGACAGCCGGGAGGAGGGACGCGGCGGCAGCACACATACACAGAACGAGTCGGACGAAAAGAGCAAAAGCGAGACAAACGAGGGGACGATTTTCTTCAGCTGAAGAAGCAACGAGAAAAGCAGTGGGACACTGGCATTTCAGAAAAGCGCCCCTCGACCACCGAAAAAACCTGGACGTGGAGGTGTCTTCCTGCAGACGCCTTTCTTCCGCGGGAAAAAACTGAGCGGGAGCCGACTACGCGAAACGGATGCTGACGCGAGACATTTCCCAGGGAGAGAAAATCAGGTAGACAGAAGGCGAGATGTCATACACGATTAGTAGGCAATACAAACAACAATTTGTCGAGAGACCGCGCCGAAGCACGTTCGGTAACCAGAGAAAAATTTTAATAACGACGTGAAGCCCCGGAGAAAGACGCCGCATGCAAGAGAAATCGCCCTTGCATAAAACGCCTGCTGCGGACGGCCGAAGCCTGCTGACTGGGAGAGACAAACCTTTCTCTCATGCGACCCTCTTTCATAACTGTACTGTAGGGGGCACACGCCTCAAGAATCATCTTTAGCTGCCACATGCTTGACCTATCATTCGGCAGCTGCCCTCATTTCTTGGCAGTGAACGTCGTATTGCCAAGAGTTCTTCGAAAAACGAAGGAAGCCTCACAGAACAAGGTCCTAACGAAGGGCGCACGCCGCAGGATTGGTAGGATGTCCATATCCGAAAAAAATAGCCGCCTGCATGCGGCGGGCAACCTTGCAGGAGTCGTCGGAAGGGAAACAGGCAACATCCTCCAGAAGATGAGCCGTACATGTCAAAAATTGCCTATATTCCTTCCTAGAAGGACGTAGACTTATCCCGTGATATGGGTATGGCATGGCGTGCGCCACGTTATCCACTGTGATGGTTTCGTGACCGGCTAGGGAGAGACCCTTCTCAGCTACTCTACTTGCGAAATGGCTTTGCAGGTTCAATTTACGGAGCGCGCTCTGGCATTATTCAGGGAACTGGAAGAATAAGCTCCCTTGCTGCGAGTAGAGGTGACGACGAGACTTGCTCGTCGTGCTTCGGGTTGTTCAAAGGTAACACCCTCAACAGCGCCCAAGGAGGCGTCTTCAAGCAATTAGGGTTTACGGCCCCGAAAATGGAAGAAACCATCGTAAGATTGATGCCGATTTCTAATTTGTCGGGCGCAATTCTTCTGAAACCACTCAGAATTACTTTCTTGGAGTTCCACATTCCCGCGTTTGTTGAAGCGCAGGAAGTAGCACCTGCAACTTCCGGGATTTCTTGAGGTTGCACATGGTGGGAATGTTTATCGCTCTGCAAGGGGGGGGGGGGGGTTAGGCTTTCCTGAATTCAAGGCTGAATGAATTTTTGAAACACTGTGCTGTTTTAAAAATTCATTCAAGGTGCGAACAGGCCAGCTTTCGTGGAGTTTTCTAAAGCGTCATGAGGACTCGTAGATGGACCCCAGCTCCTTCGCTGAAATACCTAAATCTTTTGACACTTCTCGTGTGTTCCATGTAACTAGTTAGCTTTCTGCTTACTTGGTTCAGAGAAAAAGAGTTGGTACACGGCTCTGTTCGAGGTGTACCGGAGCTATGGTGAAACTCTAGCTCTGCTCGTATTTCCAGTGCGTCTGTGTTCATTAACCGTCAGCATCTCTGCCCGCCCGTCTCTTGGCTTATCCGCGTGAGGAGTTGATTCAGCCGGCGAACAGCTTCACACACACAACGGGTAACTATCACCGAGCGGGTAACTAGGGATGGCGCCTTTCTTTGGTGGCTCGTCGGGTCTATTCATCCAGCAGAGAACATGCCGCCCGCCATTAAACGCATCGAAAAACTAACTCCATATCACTTACTTCTACTGTGTTTTCGGGGGAGTTCTAGTTGCTGCGTACGGTTGGCGGAGCGCCTCTGGGATGGAACGTGCGCACTCTGTCACTGCACATTGTTGCCGGAGATTTGGTGTCGACGTTTGTTTCATTGGCAGGCTCACGATGGAAGCTTTTACGAGTGTATGCATCAACGCCTCAAAGACCGCCGCCAGGAGCGAGCACACGAACATGGCATATAGCACCGTAGGTAGTCTGTGGTCCCCGCGGTCAGTGCCGCCCCTGAGTCTGGGCTCAAAACGATTTCCGTAGGTCAAACGCTGCTGGGTGTTGCTTGTTCTGCGAGTCGCAGCGGCGCCAGCAATGTGGCGTATGGACGCTTGAAAATGCGCCCAGGGCGTAGGCACGCTTGCTCGGAGACTCGTTGGCTGCCACTGGTAGAAAATGCCTTTATCAGAACTGCTGGTGCTGGCGTGGGGGCACTGCGACATCAGCGCGATGCTGAGGACGTGCAGCAGTTACCCACCGAGCGCCAGCAATGCGGTGTTTTGCCTCTGTAGCGGAACCACGTCTGAAAACCGTATCGAACTATGTGGCTGTCTCCGATGCCATACAGAATCTGCCCTCAATCTCACGAATGCAGGTACAGGTTCCGAGGGCGTACGATGAGTGCAATGACGGGCCCCATAGTGGAACGACAGCACTCTATGGTTTGTGCGTCCTCCACCAAAGCACTATATGCTACTTGTGGTTGCCAGGTTCAATCCCGATTAGAGGCGCTACTGCTAGGGCTTCACAATGCATGCAGCGACCTAAGGCAACAGATTCAATCTCAATTAGAGGCGCTATTGGTAGGCCTCCACAATGCATGCAGTCACCTAAGGTCTGACCACAGACATGGGATGCTGCCTCTGCTCAATCTGAACATGTCAACACCCATGAGCCGTTACGGCCTTTTGTTGCTCCACAAACTAGGGCTACTGGCAGCTTTGACCAGCTGAACCCATTCGAGCCACTCATGTCAGTCGTGCCTCCGCGCCAGGGGTGGCGCCGCCGACGTGTTTTGTCTCTCTAAAGGAATGCTTTACTGATGCTGTCCTGATGTGCCTCTATCTGCCGGCAACTTCGATTTCCGGGAAATGTGGTGCCACTGCAGCGGTCACATCTTTTACTCGGCTTTATTTTCACAGACAGTCGCCATCGCTTGCCCACACAAATCCGGCCGGGACACCGTCTAGGCCACACCACAGCATCCACATTAGCGAGAACCCCTGCAAGAAGCTGCGAAGCTTGCTTCATTTGCGACCATGAGGGTCATGAGGTCTTTTTTAGGCCAGTAATGCGATTATTCTCTGCTTCATACGAAGGGGAGGTACCCGACACACGTGCAGGCATTGCATTCTGGTTAGGATCCCGGAACGCCGCGAACCGTCCTCCCGTTAAAGCTCCCCTGTGACCTGAACACACCGTTTATTCCCCGTCTAGCTCTCCGGTTTAAGCGTGCAAGTTCCAATCGCACGCTGGCGCATTCGCCTGTACTCGACTCAGCACGGCATACATTTCCACGGGCCCTGGGCGGACGCCGTTGAACAGCACCTCGACTCCACTTGTGTAGATCACTTGCGGAGAGGAAAGTGGCGCCGGTAGTGTGCAATCTCTCACTTTCAGGGAGAGAATGCATACTACCGTTGTTTACCCGAGGACGACTGCAGTGAAGCAATCGACTACAACAGACCGAGGCACCAGATTATGTAAGTGCTCTTCCGGTGCTGCCTTGCGGCGGTTATACGAACGACAGAACACAGGGGAATCGGACACGATAAAAAGCTTGTGTGTTCTTTTACTTTGGGATTTCCTGAGTTCTACGGCAGGCACGATATCCTCTGGTGTGCTTCACCCCGGTCACGGGTAGCGAACTACGAAATATCCTCTACGGCCACTGTACCACGTTTCGTTTCGCCCTCCGTCACGGCAATCTCCTACGTGCGGACCTATCTAATTTGTTGTCGGAGCGGATCCGGTCATTCCGCACAAAATGGCAGACTCTGTGCGCCTGGGTTCCCCTTTGTGGGGCTCCAGCTCTCCCTGCAACTGCCGTCATTCTTCTCTTTCTCGCTCCGCTTGCGTGTCTCGGTCGCACGCTCGAGTTCTTGACTAATCAGAAGACGTGATTCAAGCGCGCCAAGAGAGGTGGCTGCGCCGGCACTTACTTTCAGCTGAGCACCTAGCGCGCGCGAGCGCACGCCGTCCATACTGCTGCAACTCCTGAGCGAGACGCCCTCGCCCGTCATCCACTCTCTGGCACTGTTCTGAGGTAGAACGACGAAGGCTGAGGTAACACTGTGAAAGTCGCAAGTACGGTCGCTGCTCGATAGTGCACCCGACGAGTTTACGCGAAATTCAGAAAAACGAACTCGGGATGCGCCCTTTCACATCGTCCCTAACGCTAGCCTACGCCTCGGTTGAGGGAACCGGTCATTCTCGGGAATCTTGTGAGTGGATTTCGCCCCCCGGTGGGTGTAGGATCACAGCGGGTGGAACCGCCTCGGTCCAAGCCGGGGGAGCGTGGGTCCTTGAACCCGCAGTGAGAAACAAGTCCAGGCGAGGATGCACAACGCGAGTGAGGTCTGCGCCTTTACCAGCCAGGCACCAGCTGCGAATCAGGTTTGTGCACGTGAGCTCTAGGCCTCTCGTCTTTTCTCGCGTCAACAGAGCACTGTGGTCGTTTGTCTCTTCCGCTCAACAAACCCAAATGGCGAAGAACGCGCCGATGAGGCGGCCACTTGGGGGGCTCAAGCTGACACGTCGCAAGTTGATGACGATGTGCCTCGGAGGAATTTTGTTTCTCGCCAGCGGACAAGCCGATGCCATACACCTCGGAGATGGGCTTCTGCGCCGGAACTTAATGGAGTGTACAGGAGCAGGCGAAGAGGTCTCCTCCGCCGGAATTGCACGTGTAAGGCATCAAAACAATCCAATAAGCCCGCATCCCAGCATATGGTATTATCAGCTGGCAGTCTCAGCGCTACACTGATGCAACCAGATCGTCCCTAGGGATGAAACGAAAACAAGGGTCTGCAAACCGGGGACGAATGGAACGCTGGCAGAGTGTGTACGTGGAGAATCAGGCTAAATCATCACCTTACAAGAGTTGGTTGAGGCCGAGAAACCAATTTACTGGAAACCTCCCCCTCCCGCAAGAAATGCCAAAGAGAGACCAAGGCAAGCAGTGAACGCTTCAGCGCGAAGAATCAGAGCTTCCATTGGAAGATACATCCTTCTTCGTAGACTGCCAAAACGGAGGCAAAACATCGAATTGCAGACTCGATATAACTGTGCAGGCCAGAGCTGCCTCTGTAGAAAGCAACGTTGTCAAGTGCGCCTACGGCCAGCACAGTAATCCTCAACCCCTGCAAGTGGAACTGACACACGACAACAACGCCGTGATGCTAGAGTGTGGATCCAATCACGTGCTTGAACCCACCAACTATTCTACCAACTACTGTGAGGACGGCACCTTGACAACCTGCACAAAGAGCTTCAAGGAAGTTCTTCCAAATTTCACTGACTCCTGGTGGACGGAAGGGAGCAAGCCAAAGGAAAGTGCCAAGCTTACCATTCCTCCGAGGGAGTTCCCCGCCGCAGACTTCAAGTTTTACGTGGGCTGCAAGTTGGACAGAGCAAATGGTAGTACCCAGCGTGTCTCACGGGAGAAGAGTCCCTCGCAGCCCGAAGTTGGGTCGTTGACCTGTAGGGTGGTGGTAACTATCAAGGCTGCGACCTCGGCTTCGGTAGCGCCAACTCTGGCAGTCGGGGCTGCAGCCTCTGGTGCTGTCTCCATCACGAGGTTTCTCGCCGAAGTCCTTTGAGCACATGCGGAGCTCATTTCTCGCCGAGACCCCGGGTTGCAGCTGTATTTATCCTCCGCAGGTTCAAGCCTGCAGGGGGTTTGGCTTGCTTACTTTGTTTGTGCTGTTACTGCTGCAGCTGTTGTTTCTTCCGCAGACGCGTTCTTCAGTTGAGTTACACGAAAGCATTACAAGAGTCTATGGCATATGGCGGCACTGTCTTATTTGACGACATGTGAAAAGGCGCATTTATTGTCATCGTACAAACAAGGATATGTTAGGGGCCACAGGCAGGCAGGCAAGAGCAGGTCTGCTTGATGACGGTTTGTCGTCCATGGTTTCCGCACAGCGCTTGCTATGGTGTGTCATGCGCGCGTGCGCACTACTGTCCTTCAGCGGGAGTAACTGCTTCATATGTGCCCATCTTCCAGAGGGGCTGAATTTCGGGATCTAGGCCCCTGAGGGCCTTGGAAGCTGTCGCGATGCTCGGCTCCGCACACCAGACACGATCACGCCTCGTGTATGCGGAGCTCTGTGTGGGATCCCCCACTTCTGTGGGGAGCTCGTCCTTTATTTTGTCAGGAGCCACTCGCTGAGTCTCCGTTATGGTCTGCTTGAGTTCACTACTTTGACACCTCGCGGTTACTGTGCAGTGCCACTTCGCCGATAGTGGCCAGTTCACATCTGCTACGTTGTACCCCTGTGCCCACGGTAGAACTGAAGCCGTTCTAGTTCTAGTGGATTCCACCACCCAGGCGAGTGTCTCCCTCAGTCAACCTTCATAGCGTTCTTTTCTCCTGTATCGCCCCTGCTGCAGGCGTGCATAACAGTAGTCCCTTGAGCTCTGGCCGCTTGGCAGCCTAGCGTCTCGTCAACGTCATCCGTTTTCGTCCTCCTTCGCAACCCTCTCCGCGCCACCCTTCTAGTCTAGTGCTGTTCCTCGTGCTTGACCACGATTTCCAGTTGGCTGACAAGCGGAATCGGTGACCTGATGGAAGATGCGTCCCTCGGGCCGGGTGATAGGTACTGGGTACGAGTAAAACGGTTACATGGCGCTTGCACTGCATCCTCGGTGCCAAAGGGACAATACGCGATGCCTTCTTTTCCCAGATCCCGAGAAGTGATTCTTTGCCGTCATCAGTCTCTCTTGTCTTAACTTTACAACTGCTAATCACAGACGGGAGGGAGCGCTCCAGCTGAACCAGCGAAATCCCGGACCAGCAGGCAGAAAAGACCTCCCTTTCCTACCTTTCTCTCTTGTACTGCAGTGCTTTTTGGCAAAAGGAACGAGCCGAAGAGACGAGGTTCTCGAGATATCAGGGGGTTCAATGCTGTGCTCCGAGCTGCCTTTGCACACTGCGGCGCTTAATTTCACGGGGGGTCGCTTTGTCGCCCCGTATTTGCCTTCCCAACCGCGTGTTGACCCGCGCTCGAATGGCAGCACCGACCCCCAGTATGCGCCACGGATGCACGCGTACGCGGTGCACCCCGTCATGATGAGAGGGCGTGTTGCCGCATTTCCATACGTTGCAATGTGACACATAATCCGTACGGCTCCGTGCCGAGCAGGCATTCCCTGAGACCATCAGTTCCCCAGTATCCGTATTGCACATCATGAGGACAGCGGAAACCGAACGACGGCGCGGCGCCTCGAAATCGAGTGCCCGCAGTTTACTAGGTCTGTGTCTCGGAAGCGCTTTGTTGTTGTTCGCCAGACATGCCGATGCAGTGAACTTGCAGGAAGTGATGCGCCATGGAGTTGAAGACTCACCGGGCATCTCCAATTCTGTCAGTACATGCGACGCAGCCCACCAAAGTGAGCAGGGTGCTCAACCGGCGGCATTGACGGTGTCAAAGAGCAATCTCCGTGCTACTTTGAAGTGCACGGGACAGAACAACAAATTCGTGCCTGGAGGCGGTAAAAACGTCTGTGCAGGCAAAGCGAACGCCACTGTGCAGGCGTGCAGCACCAATTCCCCCCCAGGACAACAGGAAGTACTGACAGGTTTGCTCGGTGCGTCGACTGGCGTTGTGTGGGAACAGAAATCCCCTGTGCCTGAAGTAGGGGAAGAGTGGTCACTCGAGCTTGACGAGTCACAACTCCCTTTGGAAGACACAACGTTCTTCGTAGGCTGCCAAAACGGAGGCAAAACATCGAATTGCAGACTCGATATAACTGTGCAGGCCAGATCTTCCTCTGTAGAAAGCAACGTTGTCAAGTGCGCCTACGGCCAGCACAGTAATCCTCAACCCCTGCAAGTGGAACTGACACACGACAACAACGCCTTGACTCTAGAATGTGGATCCAATCACGTGCTTGAACCCACCAACTATTCTACCAACTACTGTGAGGACGGCACCTTGACAACCTGCACAAAGAGCTTCAAGGAAGTTCTTCCAAATTTCACTGACTCCTGGTGGACGGAAGGGAGCAAGCCAAAGGAAAGTGCCAAGCTTACCATTCCTCCGAGGGAGTTCCCCGCCGCAGACTTCAAGTTTTACGTGGGCTGCAAGTTGGCCAAAGAAAATGCCGGCGGCCAGGCTGTCTCGCGCGGACAGAGTGAACCGCAGCCCCAAGCTGAACCGTCACCCTGCAGAGTGCTGGTAACTGTCAAGGCAGCGGGCTTGGCAACAAGGGCATCGACCTCCTCAATGGCGGCGTCGGTTGCTGGTGCTGCCGCCATCTCGGGCTATCTTGTCGGCTTATTCTGAGCAGCGTTAGAGTCGATATGTGTATATGCGATGTCAGACCCTTACGTGCCTGCCGGTGTCCAGTGGCTTCCCGTGGGGATGTAGGCCTCGTATGTCTTCATCGGTAGGCACAGCTGTATGCGTCCAAAGCGTCTGTAGGTGCGAGGGTATCCGACCTTCAGGTTCTTCTGGAGAGGTGCGCAAAAGAACAATCGTCAAACATGCGACCAAACTGCACCCCGCACTGCGGTTGGAATGCGCTCGCGTGGTTACGTTTTGTTGTGAATAAATTTCGAAGTGCATTCACGGTAGGCTGTCGTAGGGTGTCGTGTTTGCGGACTGCCGCTGCAGATGGCAAAATTGAAAATGCAGTGCCGCAGACGCGCATTCTGATTGACGGCAGACGCATCGGAGTCTCGGAGACCTTGCTCCCGGCTCTGCTTCCGGTTTCGCGGTTAGGAAGGAAGGGAGAAACTCAGAAGCCGCGTGTGTCAGGCCATGCGAGCCCCTGAGCATGTGCCTGTTCCTTTCGTACTGCTCACCTGAGGCGCTCTGGTGCTTACCTAAAACGTAATTTTCGTTCCGCAGGATATTGCCTCTTCCCAGGAAAGTATACGGTGCTACAAGTTTGTGCTACGTTTGCTCGTCGGCAGTAATCTGTCATCGGAAGGACAGCGGATTAGAGGCACAGCAATTCTCCCCCATTTCCAGCGGCGCTGAATTGATTACGCAAAGCAGGCAACAGCAAACGGGACTCTAGACGAAACCCACGAGTTATCTCGCTTTTCGGAAGGCGTTCGCACTAATTTCTGACGTGGGAGACAGGAGCACGTACACATACCCCATTCGGCGGTATCATAGCCTCATTTGTCATCATGAAAAGCGCAAGAGAACATGGATCCGGCAAGCGAAGACCTTCAAGATCTAAATCAATTGCCCAACTTGTAGTACCTACCCCTGGAAAAGGGTAGTTATATCAACCTAGGAATCTGACTTTAGGCTCTTTGTGCGGTGATGTGCGTCACGTGTTAGCACGGTGAACCCAAGGCACAACGATGCGGACGACCTGTCGGAGATGCTTCACTTTCGAGCCGTAATTGGCGTGGAAGTCTTAGGTATGTGCTGAGGGAGGGGGTCTCTCGCGAATATAATTTTCTAGCCGGCGCCCATCAAGCCAGCAAACTAACCTCGCCTCCCTGGATTTCCTCAGGTCACCCTCCCATAGTCTACAGATCTCACTACTGTCCCTCCTGTTTTTCAAAGTTGGTCGGTCTCTCTTTCGACCGTGCAGCATTGGGCCTCGCAAGCTTGTGAGAACACACTCTGACCGCCGGGAACGCGGTTACTCTCTTTTCTGCCCAGCGTGCGCAGAACGGATTACACCTGCTCGTCCCCCGAGCACTCCAGAGGCTCATGCCGCGTAGTTTCGCAGAGGAAGCTCTCACTTCTTCCTCCAAGAAGTCCATCGCAACCCGTGGGAAAGTCGCATAACGGAAGACAAGGGCAAGATTGAACAGCGTCCCGCGTGCGAAGACTCTCTCCCTCAGGCCCAGGGGCGGCCTCGTGAGAACAGCAACGAACCGGTCATCTATTCCAACAACGCGTACTTACTTACTTGTGGTGCCCGTCATGTTTACATGGAACGGAATAGAAATGCTTGACAAGAGGAGTGTGGCAGCGGTGGGTATTCTGGCTGGCGCCGGGTCATCGTCCCTGCACACTGTGCGTGTGTGCGCCAGAGGGTGTCGACCTGTGACTCTTCGCCACCCTCCCTAGCAGCCCTGCAAATCTTTTTTCGGAAGTTCGAAGCGTCGTTGCAGGCAGTGAATTGCCGGGATCTGGTGTCTTTCAGTGGGTACAGGTGAATCTGAGAATTAAATCCACTGTTAGGTATTAGCGCGAACGCAGTGGCGCAAGAAACACCAAGACCAGAGCGACGCCGGGGAATCCCAGTTGATGGCTCGCGCGTTCCTGGCGCTATGCACTGGAAGCATTTTGCTCGTACACATCGAAAAAGCTGGGGTCACCAAGCTGCAGGAGGTCCTGCGGCATCCGGAGTTTAAAACCGGTAGCGGCAAACCCACAACCCACTTGGGATTCTACACGCACATGCGACGTGGCACAGCAAATCGACGGCGATCTTCCGGCGAAACTCGTACTGTCGGAGGGAAATCTTAGTGTTACCTTGGAATGCAGTGGCGCCTGCAACAAATTCATACCAGAACGAGGCCTGACAGTTTGTTCACAGAAAGACGCTGTCGACGTAAATGCCTGCAAGAGCGTACGTAGAAGGGTCGAAGAAGCAGGTGGAGTTGACAGGGCTGTTGGGAGCGTCGACGTCGGTTGCATGGACGAAAAAGCAGAGCACAAAGAAGACTGGCAGCGAGGAGTGGCCCTTGAAATTGGATGTCAACCAGCTTCCTCTCTCCGACACGTCCTTCTTCGTCGGCTGCCAAAACGGGAAACCCAATTCAAAATGCAAACTGGACACAACCGTGCAAGCCAGATGATCCAATGTGGAAGAAAATGTTGTCCAGTGCGCATACGGCCGACACAGCAACCCTCACCCCTTGCAGGTGGAGCTCACGCAACAGAACTACATCCTGACATTGGAGTGTGGCACCGGTCACTCGATTGTGCCTCCGAAGGATGCCATCAGCTGCTGTGAGGACGGCAGTCTGCAGTCCTGTGCAAATAACTTCAAAGCTATTCTTCCGAACTTAGCAGATGCGTGGTGGACGGAAACAACGGAAGAGCATGATCGAGCCACGCTAACAGTTCCTCCAACAGATTTCCCGAATACGGACCAAACGTTTTACCTCGGCTCCTCCGGAAAGTCCGTTGAGGGAACGCCCAGCGCGTATTCACTGATCCGGGGGTAGCCCCTCAGTCTGACGCTGAAGCGACGACGTGCAGGGTAATGGTGACCATCGAGGCGTCGGGTTTCTCTTCTGCAGTGATGACGGCGTGGAGGGCGGCCGCAGCGTTTTGCGGTGTTGCCGTGGTTGCCCTTCTTGCTACCTCTGTTTGAACTGCTGCACGTTTCCGTGTCTCGCTGTGATTCTAGGGGTCTTCGCCTTGATCCCGGGACAACCTCCCCAGCCGAGGCTGTCCCAATGGTTCCTGGTTTGTTGAAAGATCGGCGTGCCACTGTTGATTATGCCCGTCGTTGCATTCCCTGGCAGCGCAGCTGTGTATCGACTTCTTGTTAATTCGCTTGGGCGAGATTCGCTGTGGGAAAGGGCATGGCTATGTGGATCCCGCACCGCAGATGACCTGTGCATGAAGCCACACCGAGCGGTACATGCGTCGCGGGTCTTCAGAGGCGCTGGTTTCCGGCGGCCTGCCAGCTGGAAAACGCGTGTGGACTTCTCCGTGAGCGCACGTTACAAAGACTGACATGCAAAAGTGAACGGTCTTGGTCTCGTCACATTGGGTCAAGGTCGAGCTCGCTGTTGCAAGCTGTTGCAACTCTGCGTAACCGAAGAAGCATAGATCCTCACTGAACGTCGTGTTCGACTCCTCACAGCTCTTCATGTGTTGTGCCGCGCTCGTCCGCGTCCAACGTCCATCATGAGAGGCAACGATTTTGAGAAATGAAGGCCAGTAGTGAGAAGAGGGCCCTCACTGCAACTGACAAATCCCTTACACGTTTTCCGCTGTGTCGGAGTGCTACTTCGGCACTTGAACTGAGGGGATTATGCGGAACGTGACTCTTCCAGCGGTCTCCATCCACTGCGCGTCACATATTCCATCGAGAAGCACGTGACAAGTATTTCGAGCTAGTGAGCCAGTGCAGGCCACTAGTTTTCCTATCCCTTGGACTCGTGCCACTTTTTCGTGCCCATGAGCTCACTTCCGCAAGGTGGTGCCTACCTGTGGCAACCAGTGTTTTGACTTGACCCCAGCGTAGCGAAACGAACCTGCTGTCTGCCCGTCACAGACGTGCGCCGCGACGCCAAGCGACCCGCCTCCGCCCACAACGCGTCGCTCAGGAAGTTTAAAGGGGTTCCTCTTGTTCTCCTTTGAAGCGCGCTGCAATTTTTCAGCTCTCTAAAAAAAAGTTCCTGTATAGTGCCTCTGCACTTTCCGGGACACGTAGTGAAGCCTTTCCCTCCTTTCCGTCGCGGATCCTATACGATGATGAAAACAGCGGGCGAGCAACGTCGAGGGTCGTTTAACCCGAAGGCCTGTGCGGCCGTGGCGCTGTGCCTCTGGGCTGTTCTGCTGCTAACAGGTGAACAAGTCCGGGCTGAAAAAATGCGCGACGTGTCGCGTCACCGGGACGTCCCAGAAAATCCCGAGGAGGCTGACTCGCTCCGCACCTGTGAGTCGCAAAAGCAGACCGATGCTGCGCATGCCCCGCCTCCCCTTGCGTTGTCGAAAGAAAACCTGAGCGCTACTCTAAAGTGCAGTGGAGACAGCAACAAATTCGTTCCAGAAGGAGAAGGGACGAAAGTGTGCTCCGGAGACGGTGCCACCGACGTGAAAGCTTGCACAGCTGAAAAATATGTCGACCTGCAAGGCCTTCTTGGAACGACTGAACCTGTCAAGTGGACAAAAAAGGGGACGACGAAGGCACAGGAAGAAGTGTGGACACTGCAGCTCGATGAATCGCACCTACCCCTCTCCGACACAACCTTCTTCGTCGGCTGTCAAAACGGAGGCAAAGAGTCCAAATGCAAACTGGATATAACTGTGCAAGCACGGGCATCCTCCGTGGAAAGCAACGTTGCCAAGTGTGCATACGGTCAACACAGCAATCCTCAACCGCTTCTGGTCGAACTCACACCACAAAACAACACCCTCACTCTCGAGTGTGGAAAAGATCACCCCATCGAACCCAACAATCATACCACCTACTACTGTGAAGATGAGAAGATGAAGGCCTGCACGAAGACTTTCAAGGACATTCTGCCCAACTTCGACGCCTCGTGGTGGTCGAAGACTGACGAGACCAACAACCACGTCAAGCTGGAAATCCCTCCGACGGAGTTTCCGAGTGCCGACCAGCAGTTTTACATTGGCTGCTCCGCCGAGTCAGTCGCAGAAAAGCCCTTCACGTCTCTCTCGAAGACAAATGCCGCCCCACCGGCCAAACTGAGTCCATCACCTTGCAGGGTGCATGTGCTTGTCAAGGCGGGAAGTTCATCTTTTGCGAAACTAATTGTGCAAACAGCCGCAACTGTCACTGGTTCTGCTGTCCTGGTTGGGCTGCTTCCCTGGATTGTGTAAGCGGGTCGGCGTTCTGCACCACCCGCTGCGATTCTGCCATTCGGCCCTCTCTGGCTGCGCGGGGCCCATAGTTGCAGGCTGAGCGCAGTTCTCTGCTTTTGACATCTCTCATTTCTGATACCACTCCGAGAGGTGTCTGTTTCCCTTAATGTGCCTAAGAGGGTTCTGTCGTTTGTCCACTTCCCGTTGGTGTAGGCGCATGCGAGCATAAATTTCGCCTAATCTTTGCGTTTTCTCGCATACTGGGGTCATGCAGTATGACACAGAAAACAAGTGAGGCGCAAGCGTTCATGAAGTATGAGCCACGCACACACCGTATCGCGGCTGTTGTGCATTCGGAGCTCTAGACGTGATCGTGTATACACTATACATCAGATGTCTACACATGGGTGTGGCGGGAATAACGAATTGGTATTGTCCCCCATCCGTGCGCAATTGGCCTCCACAGGGAATGCATCAGTCATGAATGAGTTCTAACTGTTTCAAGTCGGTGTGCCGCAGATGCATCGCATGTCGTATAAATTTCCTCACATGTATTCTTGTACGTGCAAAAGGTTCTGCTGAGTTTCCCTATGGTTTCGGTTTGCTTCTGAATCTGCAGAATGTAGTTGCCTGGCACAAATCACATGGGCAGAGGTGAACCAAGCGCAACGTTGGCCTTGGAAGGTTTATGGTGTCATGGCGATGACGCCTTGCCATAGGCATTTCTTTGCATAAAGTGGCTCATTGCTGCTAGCTTGCGGTCAGCTCCACACCTCGGAACTAATCATCTTCTGCCAGGGCGCGCATGCCCCCGTTTGGCTTGGCTTGTTGATCCCAACGACCTCTGCTGTCGGACAGTTTCTCCAGGGACCCGGTCTGCATATTACGGTTAGGGCGCGAGCGCTTTCGCATATGCTGCGAATGACGCCTAGTGCTGCAGAGAAAACGTTTCGGCTGTTCTGCACGTCTTCGCAAGCAAGGTGCTCCACTCGGAGCGCGCATGTTTCGGAGGGGTTTTTGGCGTCGTACTGCTCGGTAACGCCCTCAATGACCCGAAAAAGAAAACGCACAGCCAGCAGCAATAGCGGATCTCTGCAACTCACGGATATCTAAACGAACTCTCTGCCAATCTTATGTTGTTAGGATCTGTGGGGACTGGCTACGCCATGCGGACACGGAGCTGTTACGGTACTGAGCTCCACAACTGACTGTGCCAGGATTTCTTGTTAAGCATTTCGGCTGGGGTAGATACCTCGCAGGCAGTAGGGGAGAGCCTCAGTTGCCCGTTGTCATGTTGTGTGTTCCTCGCGCACACAACAGTTGACGTGTCTGTAGGATTAGTCCTTCGCCTGCCTCATTGTCGTTAAGACGAAGTGAGGTTCCTACGCAAGGGATATACTCTTGGTGTTGCAGTGCATGTCCCTTCCCGCCAACTGTCTTCGATAAACCAACAGCCGCAGAAACGCCCAGTGCTCTCCTATTATCGCTCGCACTAGCCTCGCTTCAACCTCACACTCGCATGATCACCTCAAGACTGGGACTGTGGGCTGCGCCGCCGTGGTGGATTTTTTATCCCCCTGCCGTTTTCCCGTTGTGCAAGTCAGTCTGACTTTGTCTCAAACGGTACGTTGTCGTCAGGCAGATTGCACGGCTTTGCGTCCGGCTCTCGGGATATTCGAGACAGGGAATCTCGGCAGGCCTCCTAACTGCGCGAGAACCCCCCGTCCTCCGCCACTCCCTAGCTACAGTAAAACTGCCTAGTTTCTCTGGCACAAGCGTAAGCCGACACGGAGTTCTTAGGATCCGGCTGTATATCTTCTACAAGGGGGGCTTATCCGAATACGAAAAAGTGAAAGCGAGTCTTGAAATATCGGTAGAGTCCTTCATAGCAGCGGTCATCTCCTCACTCACCGGTCGGAGGTCGTGACAAGGAGATACATACCCAAACCGAAAGGCCACCTCAGTATGACCGATACACTGGGACTTTCAACGAAGGTGAGGGTGGGTATGCGAGGGGGCCAGTATCTGCGTTCGCTCAGGCTCTTGTTCGACTCCAGAATTCGCGAAACCACCTATCAACGTATCTGCCGCGGAAGCGCGCCGCCAGCGAGCAACTCACCGCTGCGGAAGGCGACGGCGGGGCGTCATCCGCGGTGTAGTGGAGCCTCGAAGCGCGTAGTATGTATCCCCTCCCTCTCATTAACCTAGCTCTATTATCTGATATTCAAGCTTTGACTACCCGAATGTTGATTACAACATTTTATGACTCTAAATGTAGTTAGTGTATGGATCATTATTTGGGTAAACCAAATCATAGATGTGGCAGACTTCGTAAGCAACTGGGACGATCGCATCGCGTTCTGCGTACAGGGGTTAGAAATTTGCCCTCTGTAAACGTTTTTCTGAAGATTAGACGATAAGTTTGTATCTCTGCTTTTCGGGACGCTTAACAGCATCATTTTTCGGACGTGTTTTCATACAATGGCGAAGGCGGGGAGAAGGGAACCAGGCCGCCGACGGTCGATCTTCCAGTCGAGGGCTCGAAAGGTGCTGGCTGTGTGTATCGGGGGCGTTTTGCTGCTGTGCAATGAACACGCTGGTGCACACGGAGTTCAAGAAGTATTGCAGCACGGGGGTTTGGAGGACAATAATGGGATGGCTGCTTCGCAGCATGTCCACACGTGTGATGCGTCAAAGCAAGTTAGTGAAAATATGGCGAAGAGCGTGACACTATCGAAGGACACCCCGAGTGTTACATTGAATTGTACTGGAAATGGAAACAAATTTGTACCCAACAGCAATGATAAAGGCTGCGCCTATAATGAAGGGGCTAAAGTAAAGAGTTGTAATGATAACAAATCCATTCCAGACGGACAGGTTGTCCTGACGGAGCTCCTGGGGGCGCCCTCACCAGTTGAATGGAAAACGGCTTCTGTGGACGCGCAGCAAGGAGAGGCGAAGACACTCCAGCTCGATGAGTCCCAGCTACCCCTCTCCGACACAACCTTCTTCGTCGGCTGTCAAAACGGAGGCAACGAGTCCAAATGCAAGCTCGATGTAACCGTGCAAGCACGGGCATCCTCCGTGGAAAGCAACGTTGCCAAGTGTGCATACGGTCAACACAGCAATCCTCAACCGCTTCTGGTCGAACTCACACCACAAAACAACACCCTCACTCTCGAGTGTGGAAAAGATCACCCCATCGAACCCACCAATCATACCACCTACTACTGTGAAGATGAGAAGATGAAGGCCTGCACGAAGACTTTCAAGGACATTCTGCCCAACTTCGTCGCCTCGTGGTGGTCGAAGACTGACGAGACCAACAACCACGTCAAGCTGGAAATCCCTGCGACGGAGTTTCCGAGTGCCGACCAGCAGTTTTACATTGGCTGCTCCCCTAACCCAGGCGAATCAGTTGAAGCGAAAGCCGTTTTGGCTGCCTCAAAGCCTGAAGATCAGCAGTCTAGCACCGGGTCGTCTCTCTGCAAAGTGCAAGTGACAGTCAAGGCAGCGAGCTCGGCTTCAGCGCTGCGCCGCTTAACAGTTGTAGGCGCAGCAACCGCCGCTGCCGCCCTGACAGGTCTTCTTTTCGGTCAGCATTGATTGTGTTAGTCACGTTCACGTCCTTCCTTCTGGAAGTCTTTTGTTTGAGAGTAGTCTCTGCAGCTCCTGACATTTCTACACCATATTTGGCCTGGCTTGCTAGTGGCGATGTGGCAGGCGTGAGACGCGCTCGAGGTCTACGCCGAGTAGAAAGTAGCCGCATCCGGAACCCCAACCGCCCAGTTTTTTTGGTGACACGCATACAGAGCCGTCGTCGATAGTTTCAGCCATGTGCATCCTGCGTGGCGGGTATGTTGCACTAGGGACCTCGGCGTGCGTGTATGTAAAGACGCTGGTGGATTTAACTCTGGAGCTTGAGTGGGCGCTTGTTCACCCTTGTTCTGCATGGTTCTTGGAAAAGGCTTCACGCATGTTTCTAATGTAAATGCGGGTATGTTGGCGTGGTGGTGCGCCTGTCCGGGTCAACGAAGACCTCGGAAGGTTGCCTGCGGAGTAGAGTCGGCGGCGGTCGGGGTTTCCTGAGTCTATCGCCTCCACTCTGAGGGCTGTGCGTAACTGCGGAGTTTCGCATTTTTCTTGAGGGCTGGCACGCTATGTTTTTCCTGTGGTCACTAGGGGCAGTCGGATGTGGGCGCTGTGCAGCCAGTCTGTTTGCTCTCGCCATGCAGCCGTCTGCGCCTTTCTCCTCACATTGATGTGTGCAAACCGTCTGGGCGCATTACTTCGGCATCTGTAGCATGGGCCCTCATCATCGCGGTCAGAAAAGCAGATGGGTATAAGCGTATGCTGAGGTTTGGTGGCTCGTCCCCGAGCCGGCGCCAAGCCCGGTATTCGTGAACCGAAAGCGTATTCTGACCAAATCAAATGCCGCTGACGGTTTATTCTCAACAGCAGCCCGACAGTGGGACAGAGGTCAGTGCCGGCAACAGACAGATTGACGCTTCTCAATTCTCAAACACTGACCACAGACTTTTTTCCTTTAAAGCGCTTCTGCTGATCTCGATGGTGCCGGTTTGAGCGCTTCCGTGGATCTGCACCTTCCGCTTGTCTATCGCGCAGTTGGGGCCCCGTGTGTCCACCCGCTTCGTCGCTGTACCAACTAGGCTGCTCAGATGCTTGTGACCGCTACAGAGTCCCCTCACGCGACTGCTACCTTGGTGTCCTTACCAGTGCCGCGCGCTGCTATCGATCTGCGAAGTGCTGTATGGGGGTTCAGTTCGCCACGCTAGAGAACGTGCGGCCCTGGCGTGCTCTGGAATTTCCTCCTCTCAGCAATACGTGGTCAGGTTTCACAGCAACAGGCGAGTCCCCATTTCTTTTCTCGTGCAACGCTTGCTGGCGCAATCAACTCCTTTCGATTCAGTCATGTGGCTCGCCGGTGATGCCCCTTGCTGAATATAAGCCATTATAATCGACACATTCTGTGGCTCTCCCGCGCGCCTTGTCTTTCAAGGCGTTCTCCCTCAGCATGCGACACGCTCTCGTGTGCAGTGTCCGTCACTCTGGAGTCACTATTGTATTTCATGCTCGATCAATTGCTCATAGTACGCTACGCAATCATGGAGCTCTCTTTGTTGGACCCGTTGGTCGGCAAAAGGTGGTGCTTCGCGAGCTGAATTACATCAGTTTAGCACGCTGCCGCACGTTTTCCATAAGCCTCGTTATGATGTTTCGTACTTCCGTCCATACCTCCAACTGCTTCGCAGACTGATCCAAGGCTGGGCACAAGTCCCGGGGTGAAGTGGCGATAGCTCAGAACGTAAATGGCCGCGTCCCTTCTCCGCCTCTCGGTCCCGCGTCCTACCTCTGCGGCTGTCGAGCGCACAAGAACGAAAAACCAGAGAAATTTGCCGAGCGTTCACTGTCTCAACCGTCGTCGGTCCGACGCGTGTCCACGTAGAAGGCGGCTGCAGGACGGGCACCGCAGGGACGGCTGCTGGGGTTCTCGGCTGTTGGGTTCTCGGTGTGGCCCCCCGCTACCCGAAACCCCTCCGCGCCAGTGTGCGCGCCGGACGCCCGCCAGTCGCGAGCAGCACGCGAAGCGCGACCGCGAAAGTCTTCGCACAAGAAGAAGGTTGTTTTTTTTCAGCGCAGAGCGGCTCCGGGTTATCTTTTATGGTGACACCTGTATTCGACCGTCCTGTGTCCCTTAGGCGTCTGCCAACGTGTCGCTCTCGAACGTCTCACAGGATTCGTAGCAACGGCGATTCAGGCTCTACGGACGCGGCGGCAGAGAGGATTCAAGTCGAGCGCCGACATGTTGATGGCCGTGTGTCTTGGTGGTGGTTTGCTGTTGTCCAGTAGACCAGCGGGTGCAGACAAACTACAGCAAGTACTGCGGCATCAGCATCCGAGCCAAGACGATGGACAACAGGAAGAGACATCCGTGCACACCTGTGACATGACGTCGTAAAATGAGGGTACCCAAGCAGTATGACACTTTCGAAAGGAAGACTCACTGCTACCTTGAAGTGCACCGGCCAGAACATCAATTTCGTGCCTGACAATCTCAAAAGCGTCTGTGCACAGAAAGCAGATCTGAATGCCTGCAAAGAAGCCAAGAAGACCGATTCCGACGAAAATCAGGTCCCACTGCAACTAGTGCTCCCCTCCAACACCAAGTTGAAGTGGAATAGGAAAAACTTGAATTCGAACGGTGGTGAGGTGCGTACACTTCAGCCCAATGCATCACAACTGCCTTTGGAAGATACCTCCTTCTTCGTCGGCTGCCAGAAAGACAACCACGCGTCAAAATGCAAACTCGACATAACTGTGCAAGCACGGGCATCCTCCGTGGAAAGCAACGTTGCCAAGTGTGCATACGGTCAACACAGCAATCCTCAACCGCTTCTGGTCGAACTCACACCGCAAAACAACACCCTCACTCTCGAGTGTGGAAAAGATCACCCCATCGAACCCACCAATCATACCACCTACTACTGTGAAGATGAGAAGATGAAGGCCTGCACGAAGACTTTCAAGGACATTCTGCCCAACTTCGACGCCTCGTGGTGGTCGAAGACTGACGAGACCAACAACCACGTCAAGCTGGAAATCCCTCCGACGGAGTTTCCGAGTGCCGACCAGCAGTTTTACATTGGCTGCTCCCCTAACCCAGGCGAATCAGTTGAAGCCAAAGCTGTTTTGGCTGCCTCAAAAACCTTGGGGTTCCCAGCAGTCTAACACTGGACCTTCTCACTGCAAGGTGGCAGTCACGGTCTAGGCAGCGAGCTCCGCTGCCACACTGCGCACACTGGCGATCGTAAGTGCAGTTTCTGGAGCTGCCGCTGTGACAGGTGTCATTGTCGGTTCTCTGTGACTGTGTGGACCCTGTTGGTGTTTCTCTGTTGTTCCAGTGTCTGGTTGAAAGAAGGCTCCACTGTAGTTGAGTTTCCCTTACTGTTCGGCGTTATGCCAACGCCACGTCCAGCACTATCTCGCTGCAGATGAATGACGGGCTCGCTTGTATCCTTGCCCCTGATGTCTGTCAATCCCGTGAACCGCATGCATCCAGCTCCGCGGGTGCAGAGTACACGGATATACAGAGGTGTACAGGCCCAGAGACACTGAGTGCATCAGGGGCAATAAAGGATAAGCTCATGAGGTCATATCTTTGATGAGGCCCCCCTGAGGGCTTTCACCTATAAGACCGTATGGGATAATGCAGCCGCAGTTACTTCTGGAAGGCCGGCAGGTTCAAGGTAGTTGTGAAGGACAGTTTCAGGCTCATTCGCTCCCAAAGGTGCGGGTCAATGTTAAAGCCATAGGTTCGGCTGCCGCAGACCGCTTTGTTCGCCGTCGCAGAAGTTCTGGGTTGTGCACTGTAGAAGGTAGTTTCGTGTGTTCGTTGTAGCCGGATCGTGAATTCAATCCTGACTGAGGAGCTGGCAAGTTGAATCTATCCTCCATGTTCTGCAATACAAGGAGGGCACTCCGCGGTTCTAGACACCAGCGGGACATGAAGCACCATGGCCAAGCCTGTCTTCCACCTGTGACTTACTCAGTCTGCGTTTGCACACCGATATTTGTAAACGAATGAGCCACGTGCAACCCGGCTCACAATAGAGTTGCATACACCAATGTGCATGAAAGCTGGGACGCAATCCCGTAACTCACACGTTGAATGTCATGCCATCGCATGGTAACAGCGCCACGACGGCCAAGAGCTTCAAACACTGTGTAAAGTTCGCGTTTAGGCTGTATGCACTCATTCTACGTACAACAGCGTATTTGTGTGCGACTGAAACGACTGGGATTTCAGCGTTGGTTACTACAGGCTTCGCGATAGTTCTTTTCCGAGGTACGTGTCACAGTGACTTCTGCAGCGCAGCACAGCGCGCTTGGTGCCTAAAAACTGTCTCTAACTCCTCTAAAACTCATGAGACCACCCAACTTGCTCTACAGCTCATGCGGCGGTGTTTCACGCGCCTTCGCATTTCTGCTGCATCGATCTGGTCCGTTTTCGACACGATGTGGCAGAAAAGCCTGCGACTCTTCTTGCATGTGGCATGGCAACCTCGAGAACGTTGTGTACGCCAAGCTAAATCACTGTGAGTGGTGGCTGGAGAGAGGCGAGTGAGGACTAGTACTTATCTGACAACCGAAGACGGGTAGCCCGTTATTCCTCCCCCCCACCCTCCCGGCGTCACTGGTTACGCCAAAATATGTATGCAGGAGTGTACTGCGGAACAAGCCGTATGGGGTTGGTTTCCCAACCACATCGAGTAGCGCGTTCCCTCGGCAGCGAGTGCGACCCTCAGATCCGCGGGTCGCAGAGATGTGAGCATCCACAAGTGATCTAGCCAATTACACATCAGGATGGTCTCTTGAGTACGCAGCTGGACAAGCTTGTGTGGCTCGTGCAGTCCGGTTGTCGTCGCAGCGTTCCTCCCAGCGCTCAATTGCCCGCCATTCGGTGAGCCCGCTTCGTGTCCGAGTCGGGAAATACAGAGAACACGCGGGCAATGCAGACAGTAGTCGGGTGTTTCGCGTTCTGCAACTCTGATCTCAAACCTTCAAGCACCTCGTCGTGGGCTTCCGTATATCAGAAGGCTTGAGGAATGCCGCCCAAAGGCTCATATCATGAAATGAGCGTCTAGCCTCGGGCTCAACAGTCTGTTTCCTGGGCCAATACACACACGACACACCCGCGAACCGTCATGACTATAGAGTGTCCACCGAATACAGATCGGGAAAAGTACATCGATGGTGTCCACGTCTTGGTGCAGTAGTCACTACTGTCCGTACGACGTTCATACGAGGGGTGACCGTGCCATCGATGCATTCGTCCTCATCACACGCGCTTTCCTTCCCCTAGCCCTAAAGCGGTCCGTATATTGTCTCCCACCCTGGATCCCCTCCGGAACCTCATTTTGTGTTACCGACTCTTGGACCGAGCCACATAGCAGTGCCGCGAACATGCGTGTTGATGGCAAAGAATCGGCAGGCGCGAGAGGAATGAAACCGCTATTTTGGCTGTATCACTTTGATACTGGCAGAATCACCTATCCCTTCCTCCACGGCGCTGGCTCCGCGCGCACAGTCGCGACATGGCGGCATTTTTCCGTCGCAAGTTTTCTGGCGATCCTCGGTGGTTGGTGATCTTTCCGGACCGCTGCGTCTTTCATCCCTGCCCGCCTCATTACATCCACCACCCCCCCAGCGCGCGCGGTACTTGGCCGTCCGTCGGAAGCAGACATAACGGCTTCTTACTTGAAGGGACTCCGCACTTTTAACATTTTTTCTCCTTTGGTCTTTCTTGTCTCGGGTCTCCGAGAAGGGATT
The DNA here is from genome assembly GCF_002563875.1 of Besnoitia besnoiti. NCBI lineage: Eukaryota > Apicomplexa > Conoidasida > Eucoccidiorida > Sarcocystidae > Besnoitia > Besnoitia besnoiti. The sequence goes on along the minus strand of NC_042362.1, from coordinate 3,343,717 downwards.
CTCCTGTTCGGCCTCGCCACTTGCCAAGCAAAATGAAACTTCTGGTGTGTCTCCTCCTAATTTGAACGGCCAAAAAGGACTGGACCTGAAGCGCGTACTAGAGTTCACAGGCGGGGCAGAATTCAGCCGAAACGCGCGGAAAGGCGGGCACAGGATGATGCCCTCATTCCAGTGAAACGGGTTTCGAGAAGGCACAAAGGAGAGTAAAGACTTGTTACTGGCTTTCTGTTTTACTGAAAGGCGACGCAAAACTGACGAGCGTGGGCCAACAGTGTCCTGTAGCGGAAGACATCGCAGCCAGTTACACAGTGTCACACGAAAGCAAAACGGCACATTTGTGTAGATCGTGTGTATTGTGTCTGGTTTTTTTTTTTTTTCTCCGGTGCAGGTTCTTTTTCTCTTCCTTGCGGTTTCCTCCGCCGCGGCCGAAAGCGTCGGCATTAAGAAGGTAAGCCGATAGTACCGCGCGAGGCCAGGTGTCCCTTCGGTGCACCTTCTGTTCGAACATATACTGACGCGTACCAGAATTTTGGGACGACTCCCAATTTCGTCGTAGCGCATTTTTGTGTGAATTTTTGTATCAAAGACGCCGTGTCTTTTGGTGTACACTCTCATCCCGCTGCGTATCCTTTTTGTTTTCCAGGCGTTCATGGATATCGACATTGATGGTGAACCCGCTGGACGAATCGTCTTGGAGCTTCGTAGTGATGTAGTTCCCAAGACGGTGGACAATTTCATTGGTCTCTTCGATAAGTACAAGGGCAGCACTTTCCACCGCATCATTGCGGACTTCATGATTCAGGTATAAACTGATGCCGGGAGGGCGCGCTTTCAGTTTAACTGTCTGGTGCGCAGGCTCGATCGCTTTCTGAGTACCTTGGCTTTGCACCGGCGTAGATTCGTTTCACGTGTGTCGCTTGCATTTCACGTGACTTTAGCATGAAGATTGCAGAGAAAAATAATGCAGTGTCAGTAGCATGGTTACAGCTGAGTTTGGCGATGTCAGTGGTTTTAGGGGATGGGGAGCAAAGCGACGTGCGTCTGCAGTTGCTGGTCAATTTTACGTACGCGCTACTGTATTCTACTTTTTGAACTTGTCCAGGGTGGCGACTTTGAAAACCACAACGGGACCGGAGGGCACAGCATCTACGGACCGCGCTTCGAAGATGAGAACTTCGATTTGAAGCACGAAAGAGGTGTTATTTCCATGGCGAACGCCGGTCCGAACACCAACGGCAGCCAGTTCTTCATCACGACTGTCAAGACAGAGTGGCTGGACGGCAGACACGTTGTCTTCGGAAAGATCACTGCTGACTCGTGGCCCACTGTCCAAGCAATTGAGGCTCTCAGCGGTGGAGGTGGTCGCCCGACGAAGAAGGCGGTCATCAAGGACATTGGCCTGTTGGAGTGATGCAGAAGCGTCGGTGTCCGTCCACATGCCTAGTGATCTATGATGTCTACGCTTTTAGTATAGCGAAACACTACACACTGTAGTTGCCCTTCTCCTTGAAGGGGGGCGAGAGACACCAATGATTTTTCAAAACGCTGGCTAGAGATGGCGGTGTAGCGGACGCATTGGAGCGGTTTTTTCAGCAACGTTTCCCGTTCTCGGCGTAGTTGCGAACGAACGCAGCGTTGAAAGCTCACACATGAAAGCAGATTGCGATGCAGTTGGCGGCAAAAGGTGATTCGGAAGTCAACAGGGCAGTCGCAGTGAACTCGTAGCTTGCCTGCTTTTCTTCCCGGCACACCGGTCCCGGGCGCGCTGCACGTAGGCTTGGGTGGTCTCGCAGGCGTCCGTCAAGTGAGGATCTACACCCCACAGAACAGACTGCTGATCTATTTTGGTTGTTGGCTTGGTTTCGTGCACTCGCGACACCGTGCAGTACCCCTGCATTGAAATGGACGAGTAGCCTTGGACTGCTGTAGATTAAGGCCACATACACCTCACTAGTTGCGTCTGTATAGCATTTTTCGAGAGGGGAACCGAAGTTTACAGCTGAGGTTCGTCACACCAGTGATTGCCGTGCTGGAGAGGCGGAGCGTTTGCACCCGGCTGCCAGGTCTTTCGCTGGGTGGGAAGCCTCCTTGCTCCACGCTGTTGCGAAGTTTATCTTCATGTACTCACGTGTAAAGAATACAGCAGGTATCGGCGACGCATGGGCAACAGCTTTGTCGGAGCATCGAGTAGCGACTGCCCTCCAAGAGAATTCCCTGTCAGCGGTTTCACCACCTCTGATGTAGTCGGAGGGAGCAGTGGGTCTGGGCAATACGCACAAGTAGCAGAATAACGTTCAGAAATATTTGCGTAGGAGTGCATCGAGGGATGAAGCGACATGAAGAGTTATCACTTCTCACAGAGTAGTTCACACATATCCACTTTCATGAAGAGTGGCAAATGCTCGCCTTACAACCGAAGCATCTCGTCCGGCGGTAACGATGTGTTCACGAGCTAGTCTCAAGACAAGTGCTTCCGTCGTGCCACGTTTGTGCGAGACATCGTGATTTGCTCACAAGTTTTGTCCTTCACCAGGCTTTTCCTCGGAAGAGATGTGCCCCGCAAGGAAGGAAACAGAGGTGACTGTGGGGTTCTCATGTCTATATAGGTGCTTTCTCTACGCGCGGATCAACTTCACGCAGACAGAGCCCTCCTACGTGAAACGGGAGCCTGTGGAATGCCTCGTGCACAGGAACTAAGATGAACTGCAGTTTCAGGAAAAAGAGCGAGGGCCTTGGTCTGTGTGGCATGTACTGCTGCAAAGTCTGTTGCACCAAAGTGTCAGCTGCATGCACAGTCTTGCTGCGGCCATACGGAGAAATGATGCAGTGGGAACATAGAGTGACACCGGTAATGCGAAAGACGCGCTCCCTGCTCAGAATGTGACGTCAGCTGTCCGTCTGTTGTCGCTGAAAAAGAAGCAAACCCTCTCGGATACAGCGCTGATGATGGTCTTGTTTGGAGCAGATCGGCAACCGACGGAGGAAACCCCGCGGTGCTGTGTAATCGACTAGGGAATCTTCTGGCGTTTTCCTCTACTCTCCCGCACTTGCGACGGCAAAGTCGTTCTGCGTGAGGGCCGTGGCTTTGGGTAAAGCGACATCGAAAGGTCTCCAAAATGGCTGACGAAACGGCACCATCGGCGCCTCGAGGCAAATGGCTTCCACGTCGAGAACGCCAGGAGGCGTTCCGACTGGACTGTGAAGACGAGCTGGTTTGGTCAGACTGGATGGTTGGTCGCGAGTTCACGAAGCCACTTCTGTTAAAGAATATAGGCACAGAACATCAGACCATCTTCTACAAACTGTCGTGCGGCCGCGCCTTCATCCTACCGTTTCCTGAGCCGTTCCGACTTCCACCAGGCATGACAAAGAGGCTCCCGGTCACTTTCTCTCCTCTTAGCCAAAAATCGCTTGTGGAAGAGCTGGAAATCGTTTGCGAAAGAGGGTCCTTTGTTGTATTCCTGAAGGCGACAGAGAAACGGGCAGCAATCTCGCTGCCTCCCAGCGTCGACTTCGGGTTCGGCCCCGTACAGGATGACACACATGTACGTTTCCTTGTACACAACACGGGTTCTCTCCCGGCAGAAATTTCGTGGAAGGAAGCCCCCCCGTTCAGAATTCACCCGAAAACTTCTCACATATCTGTCGGAGGTATGCAGCAATTTACTGCAGTCTTCCGGCCGTCAGCCGCTCTCATTTACGAAGGTACCATTGTTTGTTCGGTGACGTCCAGCACACCGCGAGAAGCAAATACCGCCCTTCACGAAGGGACGGTGCCCTCGTCGTCCATCGTGAGAGCTAATATTTGTGCCTCGCCGGGCGAAGTCGAGCAAACATGTAACAGAAGGCCGGGCGACGCAGACTCTTCTGGGACCTCGGAATGTCAAAAGAAAAACCCGAAACTGGAGGACTATACTACGGCAGCAAATGAGTCTTGGTGTTCTTTCGAGACTGAAAAGGAGACAGAGTGTTGCGCGATGAGTGTGCGAGGAATTGGAAAACTTCCGCATCTCCATGTTCATGGCGAAACGGAGGTTTCCGTCGAGTTCGGCACCGTCCTCTGGGGAACGTCGGAGACAAGGACAGTTGCCTTGGAAAATTCCTCACCCGTTACCGCCTATTTTGAGGTTAGAGAACGATTAGAAACAGCCACCGGGCATATGGAAGCTCGCACCTTCCTGCATCGATCTACAAAACAACTGTATACATTCGGGCAACCACGTGAGCGACGAGCTTGCCTCCTTCGTATCCGCCGATCCCCATATAAACACATATAAGTGGATGTATTTTATTAGTAGAAACGTGGACTATCTGTGCGGCGAAGTACCAACCATGTCTTGCGTGGTTGCTATCGTCTGTGTACAGAGAATCCGCGATCCAGAACTGTATACTCCAAACGAGTAAACGAAAACACTGTAGCTCGTAGAACACTGAAGCGGAGTGCGGTTTCTTGTTGCTGGCAGTCGCGCCTCTCAGACGTGCACACGAATGCCTTCAATCGAAACACATTGGTGCTGCCTTCGCCTGGACGACTCTTTCCACCGGACTCGTTTCTTCTAATGCTTCTCATCCACGACAATTGGATACCATCTACCAGCTACTCTTTGAAAAGCTGCGCCGTCCGAGAAACCTTGAATTTGAAACGAGAAAGCCCTTCGCCGCTGCGACCCAAACCATTTCAGGGTGATCCGATTCTGTTTAGCGTCACTTCCCATGAGGAAGACGCACTGATTTCCAGCAAGAATTTCCCTTTCTCAAGTTCCGCGGCTTCACCTGTTTTCCTATCGAACCCCAGGTCGTCCGCACGTGCCTAAGTCAGCCGCATGCGAACGCCAAGCTTCCAGCTACGATAACTGCAGCTCCACGGAGCGGAGCCGTCCGCCCTGGGGAGGCCGTTCCGCTGACGTTCAAATTTCAGGGGTTTTCTGTCAACGAAGAAGTCTTTCAGGAATTCCAGGTAATACGCGCGAATTTGCAGACGCCCGTCCATATACTTGCATTCATAGGGTGGGACTCCACAGCGACGCACACACCTCCGTGGAAAAAATACCTAGATATACATGTATGTGTGTGCGTCTGTCTGTATTTGTACCGCGCTCTCTCTGTAGAGCTACACACCCCCCCCCATACTATATATATGTGCGTGCTACTAGAGCCTACGGATAAGAGCTCTTGACTGCGAAATAATTTCCATGCATGGCCGCAGCACCCCTTCACCATCGCATGCACGAAGGCACATAGATCGATTGACAATGCACACAGAACTTTGCGTCTATGTAAGGACCACGCGCGCTTCCAGCAGCAATCGTGAAGCTCGATGCGGACAAACGTGAGGCGACACCTGCATTTGTTTCTGTGCAGAGTTTGTAACTCGCCGCGCAGGTGGTGATGAGGAGTGGAGCGCCTCTCACCGTGAAAGTTCGGGGGATCGTCGGCGCAGTTCAGGTGACGCTCTCCTCCGACAGCCTCCACTTTGGCAGCGTTCCAGCCGGCGTTAAGGTATGCTTCAATTCCGATGCCTAAAAACACACAGAAACGGCAGACCTGTACGTTTGTCCGCACAGCATATGCATACGTGTAGCGGCGCATCGCTGCGTTTCCATACAACATAGACACTTTCATATACTTTCGCATATCGTACCCATTTCTTAGCAGTCGCGGAGGGATGTCCTCTCGTGCGCCTCCGCGTACGGGTAGACACAACGGTGAGTGCGTGTGCCAGAGACTGATACAGGGGAATGCTTGAATTCTGTCGGTACGGCCCGCGAGAATGTTGTGTGGAAAGCGCTCTCAATATGTCTGCCAATGCGAAAATGCGTCTGTGTGCATCGCGTACTGGGTCCGCGCTCTGGAACGCAAATTGCGTACAGTTCTTCTGGCTTGGGTGTCTGTCACAACACAGAGCAGATCTCAGTTCTCTTGCACATTTCATGACCATCGTTAAGCGCATTAAAGGTCGTGATATCCAGCGTAGCTTAAAGCATGTGGGCAGCACGACGGCCTCTTCGTCAGTCCGTCCCCACGGAGACGATCCGTATGTGCGTCCAGCAGGCATGAATATCCGCAGCAAAAACGTCTACGTAAGGCTGTGCGTCGGTGTAGCTCCGAGCTTTTCGAGGCGCCGCGGCGGTCTGCGACGCCCGCAGGGCAGCTGTCTCGTGTTTCCAGCGGGAAGTTTCTGCCTTTCCTTCTTCGCTCGTATCCCCTCCGCAGGTGATCAGGCAGGTGAAGCTCCGCAACCTCTCGAAGCGCGCCGTCGCGTATCAGCTGGTCAACTTGCACAATTTGAGTTTCGTGCGCGCGGACAAGCCGCGCGGGATCCTCCCCCCGCAGACCGCGACCACAGTCGCCTTCACCTTTCGCTCGCACGCGGCGCTACAGCTCCACAAAAGAAGCTTTTTTCTCCTTCGGGGCGGCGAAAAACCGCTCGCCCTCGATCTCCTGGGAACCTGCTACACCAGCGCCGAGCGACCGGCCGCAGTCACCCTGGGTCACGTCTACCTGAGGAGGTCCGGAGACCTGCGACCATGAAAGAAATGAAAAAAAGAAGCACAAGACACTGCACAAATGCCAGCAGGGAGACAGACAGCTGATATCTAAGATGTGTCCATCCGGGCCATCCAGAACGCTGCATGCGTTCTCAAGCGGCAAGACAACATATACACACTTAAATGTGTCTACCTACTGGAGACTCCAAGCCACTCGTTCACGCAGATACATATAGACACATACAGATGCATATATATATATATATATACTTGACATACTCATGGGTGACAGAGAAAGCTCAGCCGCCAACTAATCGCGCGCCGATCGACGAACCTTGAGAAGATCCTCCAGCAATTGCACCGAAGACGGAACTTCTTGAGCGCCGCTGACTCTGCTCTCCGACTCGGCTCCCTCCTGCTTTGCACTTGCTGGAGGAGTTCCAGCTGCATATGTGTGGACGTACTCTTCGTATAAACCCGAAGACGTACCCGTCTTCTTCTACGCAATCGCCTGACACTGGCGGCGTGTACCGAGCGCCGGTGTACCTTTCCCTCCCTTATTTCCTCTCCATTCTATATCTCCTGCGGAAAACCTCTGATAATAGCAAAGACAGCTTCAAGCGACAGTACGAGGTGGAAATCGCCAAATGGAATGCTGGTGCCCAGCGCGCTTTCCAGCGAGCCTTTTTTCGACGCACGTAGCTACAGAAAAGCAGTGCAAATCCGCATCATCAGCGCGCTTTCGGGGCTTCTCTGTAATTCGCTACCGACGAGCTGCTTGGACTTTCGAAATTCTGTGCTGCAGGTGGACCGAGTTTGGGAAGGGCACCCCGCCGGCAGGTGAGAGGGGAGCTGGCGGGAAGCGACGGCACGCAGCCTTGGAAAAAGTATTTACAGGATGCGCTTGTCGCGACTGTGTTCCAAAACGGTGAAAACGCGGAGCGCTGCACTAGATGGGGGGATGTAAAACAACGGGAGTTTGCTTTCTGCCTACGGGACAGCCCACGCTTGCCTTTTCGTGGTTTTCGTGCTCTCTATCTCCTTGCGCCTCACCACGTTGAGCAACCCAGCAATTGGAGTGCTAATTGACCTTTCAAAATCCGTTTTTGCTTCAGACTCCCTCGAATTGGATTGCCAAGGCAACCCCGACAAGGTCCCTGAGCCGCCAGAAACGAGCTTCTCTCTCTTCACTTCTTTGATGACTGAGGGAGACGCGTCATCCGAGTGAGGACAGACACGCGATTTCTCTCATTAGAGCAGAAAAATTTCTGTTTTTCCCCTTCCGTCTTTGCGCTGTCCTGCGCCCCATTTCCTTCATTTTTTATTGCGAAGCAGTATGCCCACACGCATGCGCATGAGGAGACGAAAGTCGAAGTGCGCATGCGCGAACGTCCCGTCTGCCATTATATATATATATCAATACGTCGACATATATGCATATAGAAATATGTGTATGCTTATAGGCAGATATAGGTGCTGTGTCTCTACGCCACTTCCACGATGATTGCCAGAGGGGTATTCTTGCTATACAGGGGTGAAAACTGTCATTCTGGAATTCGACTCCTGTGCCTATGAGACTCGTCTGCGCAGCGGCATCTCGCTTTCGCCGAAGGTGTTGGAATTCAAGGCTGGCGAGCTCCCGCGAGCCCTCTCCGTGACCAACACATCCAACAAAAAGGTACTTCCTCTACAGATATCCACGGGTTCTACGCAAACAAACGCGTATGCGTGCACTTGCATATCCGCAAAAAAATGCCACACGTAAATGAATATAAAAGGTATATATATTTTTTCACATCCGTGCATATCTATGGGGAGGATATCGTGCAGATCTACACTATCGCTGGTGTTACCAAGTTTCTCTGCGTCCCTCGGGGGCGCTGACGCACACTTTGAAGGATTCCTGCGGCATCAGCCGGACATCGCGTCAATTTTTTTCAGCGGCTTTGCGTTCAACTGCCTCCGCACCGCATGCATCCGCCTGCACGAGAAGACTTCAATTTTGCGACCTCACGCTCCGCTCTTTGGCTGAGAAGCATATTCGCCGAAGCGTGCCCGCTACACCACGAGGGAGAAATCGAGCTCGAGGGTGAGCAGGTGCTTGACCTCGACATCAGAGGGCTTTACCAATTGCCACGCGCTTTCTTTATTTATGCAGTTCACATGTATCTGGAAAGACGCTCTCGATCGAGCGAGACGGAAACCGCACCCCCCGTCAGGCTTTTCTGTCTACGCTGCGCGAGCCGAGCTCCTGCCCAACGCCGTCACCACCTTCCAGTGAGGCCGCGCACGTGATCAGGCAGCTTTATCGAATAAAAAACACGTTTTTGCACCGAATTGTGCCCTTTTTGCACTTTGCGTTGAGGTTGCGAACGCGCCAGCGCCGAAGACAAGAGCCTGCAGGCGCTCGGGAGCTTTGGCGCCAGTTGGCAGGCCCGCCCGGCGTAAACGCGAAGCATTTTTGAGAAAAGTCTGGAAACACAATCGTGTAGAGGCAGATATGGCGAACAGACCATGCGTTGACGCGCGAGCTTTGCAAGAGTTCATGGCGCCGCAAGGGCGAGAGACGCCTGCATCTTTTCAAGATTTTTCGATTTTCTCCTCGGCGTCGGCAGACGGCTGCGCCACGCTGTCTTATCGGCGGCGACTCGGAATGAACACGAACACGCTAGAGTTCTCTGGACGGAACGTGCGCGGGATGAAGTATGCACATATGGGGACATCCATGTTTGCGAAGATATCTGTGGGGTGATGCTGGATTATTTCGTCTTACAAGCGTTGTAGCTCCGTTCTCGCCTACCACATGTCATATGCATACAATTATATATATATATATCTAGGGATGTATATAGATATGTATGCTTGTAAATGCGAACAGATGCGGCTCAAAACGGGTTCCTGCTAGTCGGCTTCGTCCTGTCTCCCGTTCGTGACCGCGCTTGTTTTGCCTGTGCTCAATTAGCAGGACTTTGGCCGTCTCACAGCGGGGTGACTCTCTTGCTAGTCTGCTTCCTCAGACTGGTTCACCAAACAAAGTGCATGCGTTATTTTTCGAGTCACCAAGCGCCCCGGTCTCGTTTGAGAGCGAAACCACAAGCGAAGCATGAGTCTCGACACTTCCCTAGACACGCTTGCGCATTGGAGACATATTTTTGCGAAGTAGTTCCCTCCTTTTCCTTTCAGAGTTACGTACGACGGCACGTCGTCGGAGTTCGTGGACTTCTGCGTGCTCGAGGCGGCGGTGTGCCCGTCAATAAACTTGTCTTACCACCTTGTAGAGCCTTCCGCGCTTCAGCTGCCCGCCTCGATCGCATGCGTCGCCCGCGCCCTGCCTCCCTGCGCCAAGGCTCTACCGCCGAAAGCTCGTCTCGCAGAAACGGCCGTTCGCTTCAAACCCTGCTTTCCAGGTGAACTCGAAATATCCGCGTCATAGAGGCGTAGGCGGCGCGACAAATGATAGGGCAAACATTGAGGACAGGAGTAGGTGCCTAGCGTCCTCGCGGAGTTCGTGTAAGGCAGTCTCCACGCGAGCTGGCGCAGCGGCCTGCCGCCGCGCATATTCCCTGTCAATCTGCGAGGCACTCGCCTCTTTGAAAAACACGCAGCTGGTAGCGCCGTCCTCTGCTTTTCCGCAGAGCCGAAACACCCTGTTCATTAGCTACGGATGCGCAAATTATCTCTGTCTTTGTCTACTAAATTCTGTTCGAGCGTCTCGACACTGGCCGCTGAGTAGTGCAACTCTTTGCCTTCTTGATCTCCCTACCATTGCTATATCACTTTTCCTGTCGCCTGCACACCACATAGACCGCGCAGCGCCTACAGCAGTGACAGGGGCTTCTACAGAGCTTGTTTTCCAGTCCATTCGATTTCTCTTCAGGCGAAAAGGCCTTCCACGTTACACAGATTTTGAATGAAGGCGACACGCCGCTGTCGTTCGAGGTGTTGCCTGAGGGTGAAGATGCGGCGAATGAGGAGCTCGCGACGACAGGTGCAGCGGTCTTCAGGTAATAGTTTGCTGTCGACCCACACACAATTCAGAAGAGAGTCAAGAAATACCGAAACAACCCCTTGTCGACCCTGCATATTCCGTGTTACGCACGCGCAACTCCTAGACAGTCTAAAATGCAGGAGCGCACATCGTGCAGCTCAAAGTGAGTCTGTCGACACAACACTGAATAGAATACACACAAAGAGAGAGTCTGACTAGAATTTATTAATAGTTACATGCATCTGCATACTCTCCACGAGTCGTTCTTCATATCTCTTTAAGCAAACGAACCACAAATACCACATATATGAATGCAGGCGCACACGTACATCTCACTGTACGTAGATCCAAACATACATGTACATAGATATACGCATATATATGGATCTACGTATGCGTATGGTCCTGAGTACTCCTGAGTACGCATTTGTACGTAGGAATGCACGCAGAAAGTCACTGCGCGAATCTGTTGGGTTCAGTGCGCCTCGATTTTTTGTTTTTCAGCGCGTGGCCGCTGTCGGGGGAGATTCCGCCGCAAGGCTTCCAGCTGCTTCTCCTGCAGTTCGCGCCGGCGACGAACGTCTTCAGCGCCGGGAGCTTCAGCCTGGTTTTGGACGGCAAGCCCGCCTTCGCAAAGCGCCTGCGCGTCTACGGGTGCGCGTGGGCGCCCGCGATGACAGTCAAGCCTGAAACGCTGGTGAGGCCGTGCGAGACGCGCGCAGCGCAGACAGAGAAGCGCTCCGGAAGTGAAGCGAGTGGAGGAGGCTTCACAGCGGCGCCGCAGATGGCTCAGCTGCGTCGCCTTGGCGCCGGCAGGGGGCAGGCGCTGCAGAGAGAGACAGCGAGCGAGAGACGCGAAGCGCGCACATGCAGAGTTTGCCTCGATATACCGTTCCTTAGCTCTTGCGTGCAACTCTAAAAGGTTTAGGGAGCAAGCCAGGAATCGAGCGGGAGCCTCTGTGCAGACATGTGACTTAAATCTTGAAGGTCCCTGTCTACCACCGGGTGCAAGTTCTCTTGTGCTCCTCATGACCATCGTTCTACGTGCCTCAAGTGGAAGGCATCCGGCGTCTATCCGAAAAGTGGATGGCGGACTCAGAAATGGCACATGCAGGCTTTGGAGCGGAGGCGACGCGGGGCGAAGGCTTCGCCCTCTGTGCATGTCTGGCTTGTCTCGCGAGGCACCTGCGCATGCGCCTGTGCCTCGACAGCTACAGAAAACTACGGAGAAGATCGGCGACGCTTCTTGTGCTCTCGCGTGTGCATCTTCGCGATCTTTGGTCGTCTTTGCGCCTTCACGTTTCAGGTCTTCCCGCAGACGCCCGCAGGCGCCGCCTCTACGCGCGAATTCTCCGTGCGGAATGTGACGGAGATTCCGATCTGCGTCGCGAGCTGCCTCGTGGAGAACGACGGCGAGGAGGGAGCGCCGCCGCCCTTCTCACTCGAAGAAGAAAACGAAATCCGCCTGCTGCCGCTGGAGGAAAAGAAAATCGCCTGCCGTCCGCGTCGCTTCCGCCGATCGGCTTGGCTCTCGTGATGGAAACCATGACTGAGATGATTCACGCCGTCTTACATTCGGAGAAGACCGCAGAGATTCTCCAGACGCTGCTCGAGGAACCTGCGCCTCGCTTCGACGAGATTGTCGGGCTGCCACGGCCTACCGCCGCGAGCCCGCAGGCCCTCGAGGCGAGCGCAGCAGATAAATACCCAAACAGTACGCTTGAGGTGTCCACAGACTGCTACCAGGCTATATATAATAATATAACTATATAGATGTGAATGTGCGCCTTTGTGTGTTTCCCTATATCGATGCGCTTGACGCTTCGATCGTCTCTACGAGGCTCTCTCTGGAGATTCAGGCGGCGCGCATAGTCTACTGTGCGTGACGTCGCTTACGCCGTTGAGCAAGATGCACCTTCAGAGCGAATTCGAATTTGGGCTAGCGTGTTCCGTTTGCAGCCAGACTGAAGGAATCGAATTTACTTGGTGCCTTCCTGCTGTGGCGCTCTCGTGGCTTCCTTCTGCACGACCTCAGAAACAACGTAACCTGTTTACTGCTTCAAAATACGGAGTCAAAATACGGAGGAAAAAACTTGCACATCCACGAGCGCCGTACGCACGTGGATGAACTCTGTCTGAAGACGCGTGCCTGTCCTCTGAGTGACCGGCGTTTCTGCCTCCAGTCGGGGGTAGTGGGACTTCTCTGCAGACGGGCGAAACTGTCTCTGCGGCAGCGCACCAAAAACGCCGTGAGGCGCGCGCCCTTGTATGGCCTGCGCAGCGGCGAACGGCGCGCCCGCCGCACATGCAACCTACGCGGTACCCGGTCTCACGCTCCGCGAAGATTTCAAAAACTGGTCGCCTCTCACCGCCAACTTCCTCGACTGCGTCCCGACGCTGCCTGCCGCGCTTGCCAAAGTCCGTGAGATGCGATATTATATATATCACATGGATACAGATATGTGTCGATACGTGTATATGTATGCATATATATATATATATATATATATATATATGCGTAGACATATGTGAAACAATATATATATTTATATGTGTTGTTTCTTTGCTACACGCGTCTCGCCTAGGTTGTCTCCGCGCACCTGCGACGACTCTTGTCACTTCACCTGAGAAGACGCGCCCTCTGTGCGGCAGTTGACACACTTTGTCGCCACCTCGGCGCTGCACGTGTGCATTTTTAGAGCGATTGGCAGACAGAAAGCTCGCCGCGCGACCGCGGAGACGGTCTCGAGACCCTGCTGGCCCACGACGAAAATCTCTCTCTGGAGGCGCTCCCCGCAGTCGTCTCAGACGTTTTCCGCCGTCTGCTGCTCGAGGCAGTAGCTGGCGTCCTGCGGGCCGACGCGGCAGCCCTTGGCCTCGAGAGGAGCCCTGGCGAAGCGCCCGCGCGGTGAAACAGAAACTGGGCATTGACAAGAAACATCACTCGACATCTCTGGGTGGCCTACCTCTGCCATCAGGCGCGCATGCATCTAGTGTCTGTTTGGGTATTGATTCAAGTGTGTATGTCGGTGTGTAAATACATGTGAAGGTTTGCGGCATGTCGATATTTATTCTCTGCTTCTGGCGCCCGCGCGCACTGCTCCACTCACGTCAATGCTGTCGGTTCAAGCCTGTAGAGACCCCGCGCGCGCCTCAGATCCCGGGCGGCCAACGCTCCGCTGGAGACGTCTCGCCATGAAAGAAATTCAGGCTAAAAATACAACGTTTGCTCGGCAAAGCATAGAGCGAAGTTCTCGTTGCACCAGTAGCAGTCTGGCTGAGTATTCATCCGTCTACAATAGCCGATGCACATACACATTATATATATATATATGTATGTCTCTCTCTCACATCCTACGTGCGGACACCTGCATAGCTCAGTTACTGAGTCTCCGCCGGAGGAAAGCGCATGCCTGCCTCCACATATATATATATATATACGAGTGCGCCTGGTGACGGTGTTTAGAGCGACTACATGAATTTACAGATTTGTGCTAAAACAAAGAGTACTTGCACACACAGCGCTGAACGCAACGCATGCATGGACTCCGGCTCGGGGCGCTCCGCCGCCGCGCCTTTGGGTCGCGTTTCATGTCTGAGACGACAACTAAGAAATTCTCGTTTCTCCACTCGAGTCAGGTGCGAAATCCACAAGAGTCTGGCGCTGTTGCCGCCGCGCAGTCGATCGAGACGCCGTAGAATCGAGACGCGCACTCGTCAAAGACATGTAGACTTACATGCATCAGTTATACATACATATATTTGCATCTACGGGGCGTTCGCCTCCACACTAGAATCCACTCGCACGCCCACAGGCTCGCGAAAGCACGACGCGCGGCAGCGCATCTTCCCTTTTTATCAAACAATCGCGAATCGAGCCACGAAGATCGATATCAGTGTGCGGCGGAACTACGAAACGCCGCTCTGCTGCGTCTTCATTTGGATCAGCGCCTTAGGGCCATGCCTACATGTCGCCTGCACATACACCTGACGAGACTCGCCCCGCGTCTGGACAAAATGCCCTTCAGATGCTCCCTTTCTAACCGCCGCCGAACGCGTCGATGCCTTTTTCTCCTCCCCACAAAACCCCTGAGGCCTCGTCGAATCCTCCAAAACAAGCGAAACCACGCCAGGCGCGTGGAGCTTTCTTCGTTCGCTGGAAGCTCAGGCCACTTTCAGTTCACCTTCCCCGCGGAGTCGCCCCAGGAGCTCGCCTCCAAAGGCGGCACCTCCGCGAGCGACGGCCGCACAGGGGGACCGTGCTTTTCTAGGCTCGGCTTTCTCTCCCACTGCGCTGCCAGCGCGGCCTGCTCGGGCGACTCCCCTCGACTCTGTGCCTCGCTCGCAAACTTGTCAGGCAGCACAACGGAATACCCGCTCGGACTCTCTCCCTGTGAAGCGAGCTGCGGCGTCTGCACAGACGCCGGCGTGGCCCCACTAACAGGCTGGCTAGTGGGCTGGCTAGCGGGTTGGCTGGCGGGCTGGCCCGCGAGCCCGCCAGACACGTCTGGGCTCCATCGCCCTCGCGGCCCGAGGGGGTCGTTGGCGCTGCGCACGCCTGCGGCTGCGGTCGTTTCCGGCGCGGCGCTCGCGCCTCCTCCACCTGCTGCCGGCGGGGCCTGCGGCGCGTTCGGGCTCGGGCCAGCTGGCTCTGGCCGCGCAGAGACTGCCCCGCGGATCGACGCGGCCGGCGCCCGCGCGGTCACCTGCGCGCCGGCGGGGCCCACGAGGCGCGGGCCCGGGACTGAGGGGGGGACGGGGACCAGGGGCAGGACACCCGGCGGGGTCTGCGGCGCGTGGCCGTTGGACACGAAGGCGAGATCGGGGTGTGCGGCGATGACGTCGTGGCACGCGGCGGTTTTTATCTCCAGCGCCGTTTCGAGATACAGACAATACCACATCATCGCGTAGAGGCTCTCGAGAAGGCGCTGCCCGAGCGCCTGCACAGACCAACAGAAAAAGCGACACACCCGTCTAGGCAAGCTGCCGCACGCAGCTGCTGTCGGATGCCGGCTTTGCAGCTCAACCGGCAGTGGAGTCCCCATTAAGCCGCCTAGTGGAGGAAGTCTGTTTTATTCTCACACGACTCATCCCTCGAGGCAAAGAAACGTCGCGTACCCGTGCCCCTCCGAAACACGTGCGTAGTTACCACCTTGCGCACGCCCGTCCACTCTTGCTCACCCTACCCCCACCCCCGGGTCTGAAGCACTGCTCTCTTTGTCGGATGTTCCAGCGGCGGGCGGCTCACTCGGTTCTCGCGAAAGACTGCGTCGAGGGAAAACCCGAGGTACCGCATTTTGTAGGCCGCAGTCGCGGCGCCTGTTCGGTCGGACCCGTGGTGGCAGTGGATCACGGCGATGACGGGGGTATCGTCGTCTGCGGCAGAGGCTTGCGCGTCGGCTCCTTCGTTCACAGGCGAGCCCGCGGAGCTGGCGCCCTTCCCCAGCCCCGACGCACTCTGAGCGACCGCAGGCGCAGCAAAGAGAGACTGCCCGTCCTCCGTGGTAAAGATTGCCGTGTTCTCCTTGGTCGAGACGTGCACCACTTGGTGCAGCAGGGAAACTTTCTGGTCCAGCGCGTCGACGTCCCAGTCAGGGAAAGTCCGAGCCAGTTCGGTTCGGGTCTGAGGTGTACGTACACCGCAGCGAAAGCCAGAA
This sequence comes from Besnoitia besnoiti, assembly GCF_002563875.1. NCBI lineage: Eukaryota > Apicomplexa > Conoidasida > Eucoccidiorida > Sarcocystidae > Besnoitia > Besnoitia besnoiti. The sequence goes on along the minus strand of NC_042362.1, from coordinate 3,327,584 downwards.
AACACGTGAACTCGCGGATGCGCACAGCCTTCGCCATCTCCAGGAGAAATAAAGCGCCCTCCGCGAAAACAGTGACGCTTCCGGCATAAGAAGAAAGTACTGAGCAGCTGAAGTGAAGCAAGGCCTCGGGAGTGCCTCAAATCCAATCTGATGTGACAGTTCTGCGGTTTACGATCACAGCTGTCCTCGCATGCGAGTATTTTCGAACCTTGAGATGCACCGCTTCGCCGACGTGTTGCGGGCGACACCACAATTCTCCCTTTCTCTTGCTTTCTTTTGCTTCTCCTCCGTCTTCTACCACTTCATACGCGGCGGGACCGAGCGACAGCCTTTTCTAAGAGCTTGAGTCTCTCGTTTTGCCCCGGTTGTGTCTGATTCCCGCTGAATCCGGTTGCCGACAGCTGCCTCGTTTTTCAGGCGCGTCTCCGCCTCAACTCACCTCCTCCGGCAGACTGAACGGATTAACGTTCTGACCAAACAGCGGCCAGTGAACAGCCCCGAGGCCCGCGACCGCGCGCGCCTGGCAGGCCTCTCTCGCGACTTCGCAGCGCTCAAACAGCTAAATAGGCACACCCACCCCGCAAAAACCACAAACAAATCCGTCAGAAGCCGCAGGACAGCGCACAGCGTCCTGCTGCGAGAAAGACTTTGGAGGAAACACGCGAAGAGGCGACGAAAGCGCGTATCTCGTAAACGCGGAAAGGCTGAGACGCGGCAACCCGTATTCGGGGTCATGCAAACGAGGATCTACCTTGCAACACCTAAACCGGCACATGAGCCGCCTTTATTTCGCGGTGTAGATTCAGCTCTGCCTACCGGGCCGTTGTAGCCGTCCCACTGGAAGGAGAAGAAGAGCATTTTGGCGCGCGCAGGCAGCTGCAGCGCGTTGCGTTCAGCCTGTTCAGCGACCGCCATCTGCGCCTTGTAGAGTGCGAGATTGTCTGAAAGAAAGTTGAAACGCCTCGCCGTCCAGCCCCGTCTCTCTAGATGTCGGAGGAGTTTCGCGACACTCACGCAGGCAAACACATATGACTGCACGAACATGTACCTGTCTACATATGATAATAAAGACCCACGGTGGGGGAAGACGGGAAGCGCCATCCGAGCTTGCGTGACATGACACATGAGTGCCTCCGTCTTTCGGTACGCCAAGAGGGACCGAGAACGACTTTCAGCTCAGGCTCGCGCTGAAGGCTGACCACGGGACCACTTTTTTCAACGCCGGCACTATCAACAACATAAAAAAGAGAATCGAAACAGACTTCAAAACACGATCGAGGATGCGGCCAGAGTCCCGGATTCCCCTGTGTCGACTGGTAAGCCATTTTTGGCGTTCCAAAGTGCTGGTAAGCTGAGCAACTCGAAAAAAAATCTTCGAACAAAGTGACATACGAGTTAGAGGATCGAGCGGCATCGCTGAACGAAATAGGAAATTATTCGTCGTCGTGTCTGCGTCAATCATTCGCACCAGACCACCTGAGAGAGTCCACAAAGACACAGAGTTCCGTCCTTATGCAGATGCCAACTAAACTCAGTTCACAAACGTCTGCTCTCATCTGCATATTTATAGTTATAAATATGCATGCATGCATATACGCGTACAAGAGACTGTTAAAGCCGTCGGTACACGACACAGACGAATATGCGCCTGGCGAAATATTCCTTACGCATACACATGCAGGTAGACATGTAGATATGAGGACGAGTCCACGGTTGCCCGCATGCCCACACGACACGCAAGCTATGAACTACGCCATACACCCCAAAACCGTCCTCTCACGCAGTTCTCCCCTCTCAGCATGTGCATTTACACACACATATATATATTTATGAATATAGATAAAAAAGCGAGAGCGAGAACGCGCCCAGGCGCGCTCCTTCCTGCTTTTCAGTCGCCCTCATCATCAACGCCGCGAACGCCGCTTACTGTCAAATCCGTCGTAAAAGGGGTACGCTGCGCACCCGGGTGAGCGGTCAACTACGCATGGGTCGCCTTCGCTCGTCGAGACAATGTGCGCTGGAAAAAACAGACAAGCAAACATCTCTGGATTCCGCTGACTCCGGCGGCGCGGGAGGGCCCAATCCTTTAAAGGTTTAGGGTTGCGCAAAACACCAAACGGAAAGGAACTCTGTCTGCGGGTCAGGCTACCTCGGAGGTAGGCGAGAGGCGCGACGCGCGGAGCGCCGCCGCCTCAGCATGGCAGCCCAGCAAAGCTGGGTGATGAAACGCGTGAAGTCGCAGTCCTTTTAGACGTTGCCCGCCTCCTCTGGCGCCTGTGTCTATATATCTATGCCTCCATACCCATCTTCCACGTTCAAAGATCGACTCTGCGCTACAGACAGTGCACGTCTTATCTGCGCCGGGTGCCATATCAGCTCCTGCGAACACTATGGCGCGGAGTTCACCAACTTTACACCGGAGTTGACATATATATCAACGACATATGTATAAATATATATGCACCTTCAAATGTGGAGGATACGGAGCAGCCTTACGAGTTGCAGTTTGGTGGAAAAGGAAGTAGGCCGACGAGATTGCGATGAGAACTCCCACGAAAAGGAAGGCCACGCGACTCGTCTTTGAGCCACCCGTGCCAGCCCGCCCGACCAGTGCGCTGTCTCCGTACGCCTGCCCTGAAGAGAAAAAAAGCGACAAAAACTGAATCAACCATCTGTGCGCCTAGTCCGCAACCGAGAAGCTGCATCCGCGAAACAAATGCAGCTATAGCACCGCGTGCTCAGACGCCTTTTTGCGTCAGGAAGCGGGCATAAAGAGAGGAGACCGGAAACACCTTACTTCCCTCCTCAGTTACGCTGCATACATATATACACGCTTCCATATCAATAAATATATACATATGTATGCGGATATATGCACTCGCGCACAGGCCTGTAAGTCCGTGTAGTACTCAAGAGAGAGATTCGCTGGCAACTGGCGCTACAGCGTTCGAGGCTACCGCGAGAGTTCGCGGATTTCAGCGGCAGGTAATAAGCCAGCGAGGCGCTTCGCCAGCGCCCAGGCGACGGCGAGTACATCGGGACTGAGGCCGAGGCACCGACAGCACTCCAGGATTCCAGAGCCGTTCCGTCGTTCCAGTCTGCATCCGCGACGCCTTCAGTGCGCCTTAGAGCCAGACCGTGCTCAGCGCGCGAAACCCGCAGATCTTCCTGCTCGAGAGGCGCTGGCGGCTGAATCGTCTGCGCTCGGGAGCGACAGGACGTCGCGGAGCCGCGACGCGGGCGCAGGCCTACCTCGGTACGCGACGTCGTATGGCGAGTACCCCGAGATGGCGAATTCCGCGTCTTCTGCCAGCGCGTCCGCGCCACGAGTGTCTCCGCCAAGCCAGCCGCCGGCGAAGGCTGAGCGAAGCGCACTGGCGCGCGACGCCGCCTGCTGGCTGAACGCGGCCGGCGGCTCCTGCTCCACGTTGAGGGGGTCGCGCTGCCTCTGGCGCTCTGCGTAGCTCCCGAGCTCCATGGCTGCGTCGACGGCCGGAGGCGAAAGGCTCGGTTCACACGCTTAAACTCTAGACACGGACACGTGCACGCGCAGGCCAGAACGGAGAGAAGCTGTAGCCCTGTGCATGCAGAGAGACATACACATAGACATGCATAAAGAGTCGACAGCAGGAGTATCACAGGAAAAGAGCGTTGTCGAGCGGCAGGCTTGTATACGTGAGTTCCAGCAGAGAGGAAAAACTCCAGCGTGCTCATCCGCGCGCTCAGTCCATGCCGCCAAAGCCTGAAGAGAGGCTACACGGGGACGAAAGAAATACAGAGGTGAAAAACTTGAAAACAAAATGTACATGGATGTGCTGGGGTGGCGGACACATGCAGCGCCGCAGAGCTGGAAAATGACCGAAATATCGCGAAAGAAAGCTGGACCGTGAGACAAGGCGCGCGGCAACCTATTCCACAGCGGAAATCGGCAAGCGGAAACCGGGGATTAGGCCACCAGGGTGACTTGTTAACTCTTTTCCGATTCCGCACGGGATGCGAAACAACCCTTTTGAAGAAAGGCAGCGAAAAATCGATTGTCTACCGCCGAACGATCGGAAACCCGACACGGCAAGCAACGAGAGCTGGAGACGGTGCGTTGAAAATGAAAAGAGACCGACACACGGGACTGATAAAGCAAGAAGATCGACAGGAGAGACCTGTTTGCCAGAAAAGAAGATTCCTTTGACCAGAAATCAACGAGAGCTCTGACTCAAAAGGCGCGGGAAAGCCCGGCTCACCGCTGCGTTCGCCCGCCTTTATTCCGCTGAAGCGGGAGAAAAATGTGTCTCCACGCGACCTGGATCGATTTAACCGGCAACATGAGAATCGCCAGAATGCAAAATCCGAAACGGGCAAAGCTAAATCCTTCCGCTACAGAGAATTAGTTTCAGGGGTGAGAAACACGCATCATACGAAGAGGGAGGGCTCCTGGTTTGACGGTTCGAAACACGCGTCGTCGGACTCGGAACGCGACATGAATGTGAAACAAAGAAAGCAAGGCCTACAGGAAGAACCGGAACCAATTCAACATTCTCCAGACGGCACCTGAAAGCAAGGAGCCAAGAGATGGCACTCACAGGGACGGGAATCCAGCGCCGTTGCATCTCAGCAAGAACGCGTGGCGCACCGGGACCCTCTATCCCGAGATGACGAGTAACCCAGTGACGTTACAGACGAGACGGGAGGTTTGAAACGCGTTGGAGGCGTTGTACTCCTTCCGACTCGCCATAGGCCGAAAAAGATGAGGTTGGAACTCCGAGGTAACTGTAAAGAGTCGCTTCGTTGGTTTCTCGCGAATGACACGAACTGCGCCTTCTACGGAACCGCTCCTTACTCACACTGCGCGCTTGTCTCTGCATGCGCGCACGGGCGTCCAATGACCGGTAGCTTTTTACACAATAAAACAAGATTGCCCTCCTTCTCAAATTGACACTTTTCAGTCCAAATGCAAAAGACAGCACCCGAGAATTCGAGCGAGCGAAGGGGCGGAGCGATAAGTCCAAGTCATTGATTACGGACAGCCGAATGCTCACATGTGCGAGACACACGGTATGCCAGGGTCGAATTTCCAGCGACCTAACGGTTTCCTTTCTTACGAGAGGCAGTAAGCACGCACCTCTGTGTCGCTTCATGTTCCTTTCCCGAGCCAATTTGGACGTTTTTCGGCGACTGCGGCAAGCACGAGCTGGCGAGGCCTTTACGGTTAATTCGTCTGCGTGAACAAATTCGACTATCGCTTGGAATGGCGCACATATCCCCGGCGGGTCGGGACTGGCACGAGATATTTTACTACACTTCCGGGCCTCCAGTTCCGGCTCTTCTATACAGAAGAGCAAACCTCAGCACAACAGGCTGTCAAGAGATACGGACTAGAGTGTAGCGGCGGACCCTAGCAGAGCGCGCTGGCACAAACGATTATGGCGTGCCTGCTGCCCAGATTTTCTTTTTTTCACCTGTGGGCACGGGCTCAGGTAACTCGTTTGCTCCGGTCTTGTCTTATTCAGTCTTGCGCCTTGAGGAGGCGGAAAGAAGAGGAAAAAATCGTCCAGGACATGAATCCACCGACCCGCGCGACGTATTCGCGCTGTCGGCCGAGCCTTCAGCCCTCAAGCGAGGCTCTCGGCGTGCTCTTAAGAACGCGGCAGCGACTTCCCCGCACGGCAGAGCTCACCGTAGCCTTGTCACGACATCTTGTTAAAAGATCAGTTGCTGGCGTACCTTGAGCGTCACACTCAGCAATAACGCGTTGGAGAACCCCTTTTCTGAATGCCGGTATGGATACGAAGGCGTCAACACAGGTTGAGGCAGAAGCACGGATAGTGCTCTGTTGGCGGGTGGCGACACCTAGATCATAGGATTCCTGGTGTAAAGTATATGTGCATGTGTGGGAAGAGCAGGTACACAGGTGCCGCGGGTGGCTGTGAGAGCGGCCCACCCTTACCTTTCTGGCGATACCTCACCTGGCCGTACTCTGCTTAACAAGCTAACGTGCAGGGTCCAACCTCTGGAGGCAAGGCGTACACGCCTTGATGAAGACAGAGCACCTGGTTGGCTGCCGTGAATGCCGACAAAGTCAGATTTTACTAGACTTATGCACCAGTCAGGCGTGCGAGCCATGAATGTGCAAGTAGCGCTCAATGCATCACCTCTCAGAACGGCAGAACGAACCACAACCTGGCCTGTGAAGACCGGTTCGAGTGAAGCCGGACCTCATTGTTTTTTGTTTTGCGATGCGGTCAGCAAGCTACATGTCAATGAAACATGCGAAGTTTAGGTTTTCCATGAAATCTATTTGGAAGAAGAGGCTCTATTTGGACAATGTTTAGCAATTTCTAGAATTTTTATTATTTTTTGTATTGAAAGGCAACTCTACTTCATTGCTACAGTTAAAGGATTACGATAATTCGACATAGAAGTGATGTTAAGCAGCTCACGTATTACATCTTACGGTGGACTAGCGTCTTTCACTGAATCTTGTTCAACAGCAAAGAACTAATGAGCATTCTCAAAACCAAATTTTCCACACGAATAAGTATTTGAAACACGTTGGTTCTTATTTAAAACTAATCTCTTAGTATTACACAATGCTCTATATTGCTAAGCAAACCTAAAGGTATGTTTTGCAAGATCTTTACAGAACCATTCATCCTTTTATATCTACACTGTGCAGAAACCACGTGGATATTAATCCACATTACATTCTATCTCTAAATCATATAACGGTCGTAAGGTACGCCGGGGTTAACAGGTCAGATAATATTGGCAGTTATAATCCTCGGATTTGCTTGGAAGCTGAAATACGGAGTCGTTATTAATCGCCAGGTAGTCCTGTACACTGAATCCATGAGCGTGAACACTGGATGTCACCATGGTTATAGTTGCGGTACATATAGGAGATCTAGTGTACTGTGACCTCTTTGTAAATCATCATCTTAACTATGCTCTGCCAATGCACTTAACATGGTGGTCATGGAAGGCACAAGAGAACTGCGATTCTCGTATGCATTTGCTGTGTAAGTGCTCGACCACTTGTCAGACGCGGCGAGGGGACGCCAAAATGGCTTCTGGAGAATTTACTGAAAACGGGGACTTGTGCCGAGCGCCCTCTGTTTGGGATGGACAGCTGAGCGAATCAATTCGACACTCACTCATATCGGCACCGTTCCGTGCGTAGGCTGGAATTGCTGTGTAAGAATGTAAAGCCCTTCCGTATTGTGGTGTCCACCGCAAGACCAGCAACTCTACAGTTGAGCTTTGAGACGAAAAGGCTGCAGCAGAAAACTAGATTTCTATAAAGCCTAGCACAGGAATGGAACCCGCAGCAGCCGCTGAACGGCATTCCTTGCGCAACTCCGTCGTGTCAAGGCCGCAGGTGGCCTCTCGTGTTACAAGATCCGCAGCATGCCACCAGTGTTTGAGACAACTAACCTCCACCTGCGTACATAGCTCCTGCCAGACGACACACTCAGACGCAAACTCATTTTTGGCGGGACTGGCGTGGTCAGACAAGACATCGCAAGCGGTAGATATCCCAATTGGCTGGCTGCAGCGTCCGTTTCACCTGGCAAGTCCTCCTTCGTGGCTGCGACTCCCACACAGAATGAAGCATGAGAAACGACAACCTTTGTGGAAAAAGTCGGCAGCCAGCGTTCGACAGGAGCTATGGGGAGCTGCTATAGATTTTTCGCACTGCGATGTCTTGCACGAGCACAGAGGACGACAAGGCCAGGGGGGAAAGGGAGGGGCGGAGCGACTAGATCTGGGTACGGGAACTTCGTGCATTGTTTCCCGGCGTCGGCTTGTCTTCAGTTGTGCTGAAGTCTCCCGCTGGCTGAGGAAAAGTAACTGGAAAGTCTAATGCACGATTCCTCTGCAGAAAAACGCCCGTTCGATGTACCGAGTCCCCCCTTGCTACATCTGCATTGTCACGGAATGTTTGGCGTGCCAGCTACACGCCTGCCGGCAAACCAGTCGTCCACCCACCCGTCTCCGCTTCTTACTTTTATGTCACATGGATGCGGCGGAATGCACAAGTCGAGGCCTCTTCTGGTAAATGAAAACCACGCTATATATCCATGAAACTGTTTTCGATCTCTGTGAGGGCGACTGCACCGGAAAGTAAAGCACTTGTGAACTGCTGGACGGCTTCGAGTCTCTGTGCTCATTCGAGCATTGTGCATTCTACGGAACTTGGATGAAGATCGCAGCGGCTAGACGTTCAGCCGGCCGCCTCGGGAAGACTCTCGGCGCGCAGCAGGTCGGGCAGCGGGGGGTTGCCTGATTTCGGCTCCGGGCGACGGCCCAGCTTATATTTTCAGCGGCTTTCCGTTATCTTCTGCCGTTGTCCTGTGCCATGTGGAAAACAAACGGTTGAGTGTTTTCGCGTTTGCCTTCTTGCGTCGCTGCACGTGATTTGAGGCCGCCTGTTTAGGAAACCCCGGGTTGTCTTGTCGCGTCCGCGTCCCAGTTGCTTGGTATCCGGGCGCTCGCTGCTGTCTGTCAACAACGAGCGTACCCTGGCACTCTCGCGGTCGCTGCGCTCTATGCAACCGATGAGTCCTCCTCCACATTGACGCTTCTGCTCCGTCGCCACGAGTTTCAGGACGGCGTTTCGGCAGTATTTCAGCGACCTGGTGGACGGGAGCCCGAGTTCTTCGTCAAAGTCTCGCCGCTTTCCGACCCTTCAGAAACAGATTTAGTTTTTCCGCGGGCGCGCCCAGTGAGGTGGCGGCGTCGTGTCTTGCCGCTGGCGCGGGTCATCTATACACATCCAACTTTTCGGTGCCCTGCTGCGCTGTGCGTGTCTTGAGAACGAATCTACGTACAGCTACCCAGCTCTAGCTGGTATTTTGAGGACCCAGGGTGTCCCCTTAGACGAGTTTGACTCGGTTTCCTGAAACCTGCTCCGTTGTAGAGTTCCTGTGTTGTCCGCGTCCACCCCCTATTCCCTTCTCCCATGCTATGGCCGAAACTGAGGCAAAATCGTCCGAGTTCGGCTCCCGCGGGCCGTCGCGTGCCGTAGACAAAGGCGCGCCAGAGACACATTGGCCGTGTTAACGCGGCGAATGCGACTGTCCACAGCCCCTTAGTCCGTTTGTTGCTAGCTCTTGCCTCGAGGTTCGCTTTGTTTCGAGGCTTGTTTCGCTATCCGCCTTGTCAAGATACGTGCGCGCCGCATCGCGACAAGTCCCGCCCAGTCGCAAAGGGCCTGCCAGTATTTGTCGCTTGTGCTTCGACATATGACAAAGGAGCCTTCACAGAACTTCACGCTGTTTCCAGGGTCGAGACGATCTCTATGAACCGGTCACGTCGTGGCTTTTAGGGGGTCCGGAGGACCGCTGGCGCTGTTCAGAACAACAAATTCAATGGTCGATTCGTCTCCACAGACCCGCTCGTCAGGCCGGTCTCCCGATTTGCCTGTCAGCGGCGCCAGCATGCAGACTGGCTTCACGACGCAGCCTGCCACTGCGTCGCCGGCAGCCAGAGGAAATTCGCTTCACAGCGAAGGACCCGCCGGGGCTCAGGGAGGCGCCAGACAGGTGGCGCGCGTCAACGCAGCGATTGCCGTAGACCAGACCATGGCAAATGGAGACGACTCTGAGGCGGTCCTGTCTGCAATGACAGCGCTATTTGAATCTCTCAACGAAGTCCACCTGGAGGGCGGCGGAGAATCATGGAAACCCTCCATCAAGACTGGAGACGGGTTCAAAGCCTGCAAGCAGTTTCTGTGCGCACTGGTAAGCAACGATCGATACGGAGCAGCCGCCCCGCTCTCAGCGCGGCACTGTGGAAGAGAGTCGTCCGTTACGACAATCAGCTATTCTGCGGACGCCTCGGAGGCGCTATGAGGAATACATCGGCCGTGACTCTGCCTTACCGATTCTGCTGCGTTGTGCTGTTTCCAGTCGGCTGCGGCTGACGCCCTCCAAATCCGTCCACAAAGCCGCGAGTACCGCCACCAGTTCACGAAGAATTACCGTGCTCTTTTCCCGGACCAAAGACGACACTACAGAGTCGATGTCCTCGAGGCGTCGCAAGAAGGGTAAGAAAACTGCAGCCTGGTCGTCCTCCACATTCAGGTCTTTCAGTCTCGTGGCAAGCAGCACTCGCTCGTTTACGCTGCCTGCGGAAGTATGCGCCAGAAATGTCCCGCTCTTCGACATGCCCCGGCTGCTTCAGGTACACGATGATTTACGTGAACGGCGAAAGGTTCGATTTCCACTCCTCTGTCATCGAGAGCGGAGTCAATTTCAAGCTGGCCTGGATCAACACTTTGGAGAAGGTAAGCGGCCACACCGCGAGGGCGACGCGTAGACTTGCTTCAGCGGCCTATGGTTCAACCAGCGCCTTGCCTGTAGTCGGCTAGCGGCTGTGCCGCGGCGCTGGCCGTCTCTGAAGCCTCTCAGAGGCAGGTTCTACTGCTCCTTTCAGACTTTTTCTGGAAAAACCCTCACACTCTCAGACTTAGATTTCGGTGTCTCTGCGTTGCCTCCAGCTCCATCAGCTTCAGCGCCAGGACCTTTCGACCTATCAGTACTGGCGGTCGGAGCTCGTGCCCGTCCTGGTTGACCTCGATTGCAAATGGGCGGATTTCGAGCAGGAATATATCCTGGAGCTCATTCAGATTGAGCGAAAGGCACGTCGCTACGTCATGGACGTCATTTCTCTCGAGAACCAACTGATATACCTCGACAGCTCTGTTGCAACCCTTGTGGCCAAGGGCGACACCACGGTGCAGACAGCTCACGTTCACATTTGGCAGCAGTGGCAGTCGTGCCGGCGCGATTACGTCAAGAAAATGTTCAGGCTCAACTCCATCGCAAACTACAGAAGGAAAGGCCGCGGAGACTTGGATCTGAGTGTCCTCGAGACCGCCGAAAACATCATCAAAACCAGCGGTAAGTGCGCATCCTGATTAATTCGACAGAATCGAGCCTGGCCTGTGCGCCAGTCAGAGTCGACGCCCCGGCGTCTCATGTGAACGGCTTGTGGAGGCTTCCTGTGTACTTCAGAGTCTCATCCTGGACACGTGTACGAATGCGTGGCGGGCATTGCCAGCTCCTGCGTCACCAGCTTCAACGACTTCCGAAAGTGAGTTCTGCACCACATCTGGATTAGGGACATTTCTTCTTTTTCCTCCACTCTGCCCCAAGAAGGAAGCTGGAACGCTTCAGCATCGCAGCTTGCCTTGCGGACGGCGCCCAACCTGGTGACTTGGTTCCCATCGGGACTGCTAGGAAGTAAAGCTCTCCAAATGACTGGCCTGTTCTTTGTTTTTGCGTTCTCGACTTTCAGGCACATTATGGAGCTCGCACAGACCCCCGAGAGGATAGACCCTCACCTGTGCAACAACGTAACACTCGTCAACCACCTGGTTCGCGTCGAGGAGACGTGGGAGTTGGCGCAGAAGTATTTGATGGATGCCCAGAGGCTCCGCAACGTGATCCACATCGTTGACTTTATTGTCGCCATCGTGAAAACCCAGAAGGCCATTTTGATGATTCTCAACACGAGCTCCACTGGAAGCTCGCCGGCTGCTGCAGAAGCCTCCAAGTCTTTATGCCACGACACCAGCAAGGCGGGAGGCTCGACGCCACTCCGCTCGTCGCCTGGCAGCGCCATCGACGCCGAGCTTCCTGGCGAAGACGCCTCGCAGGCGCGGGCGTCTGCACCAAACTACCCAGAGTGCCCAGCGAACGCCCGACTTGCTTCGTTTGAACCGAAAGCCGAGACGACTCAGGACAGCCTCCTCGGAGGGGCCCCAACGTCGAGCTCGTCAATTCGAGCCACCCCGACGGTTTCGCGTCACCGCACCACCAGCTCCCACGGCGCCGAGAGACGGGAGACGCTCGAGGAAAAGCTGCTTGCCTGCGATGTGGAGGCTTTTCTTGCAGTGAGTCAAAGATGCGGGGCTTTGCTGCAGCACGAAATGACTCACGCCGCGAGCAGACGACCAAAAGGGAGAGCCGCGACGGGGTTGCTCGGAGGAACTCGCGATGTCGACACCATCTCTTTGTTCCGCGCCTGTCCTTTTGTGTTCATCTCCTCTGCAGCTCCCCCGCTTCGTTTGTCTCTACTACCTCTTAGACCCGATTTACCGCTCGCAAGTTCTTCAGCAGTTTCTGCCTCACTACTTCGTCGAGTCCCCTTCCACCGCAGATCCGCCATCCGAGCTTGCGGACGAGTGCTGGGGACAGAAGCCCTCAGCCGCCGGTTGTGTCGCCTCGCTCGGAAAACTCAGCCCCTCTTTGTCTGCCTCTCAGAGCCTCCCGCAAAACTGCGGAAACGCCAGCCTCCTGCCCGGAAGCGAAGCCTCTTCGTCTGCCTCCTCCGCCTCTTCTCAAAGTAGTTTTTCTTTTTCTGCAAGTCCTTCAGGCCATTCGCAGCCCGCCAACGTGGAAAATGCACTTCATCGAGGTGCGCACACTTCAACTAACGACAGTAACTCGGCTATGGACGCTCAGGGCCTGGACATGAGCCAGCAAATGGAGGCGGGGGCGGGCGAAGACTGCCGCCTCCTGAGCGCCTACTCTGGAGACGCGACGACCACGAGTGCCCCTTCGCGGTTCACTTCTCAGCCAGGAGAGGAGAGTGCATCTTCCGCCTTTTCTTCGTCGTCGTCATCCAGTTTCCCGGCTGCGTCTCCTCCGAGCTCCTTCGAGTGGAACGCGGGGGCGGTGAAGACCTCCGCGGCGAGCTCTTCAGACGGCGCGGGCGCAGCGCACGTATCCCGCATGGAGACCGACTCAGACGTGTCAACTATGTGCGGCTCCACCCTTCGAGACAGCGTCAACAGTTTCTCAGCTCTTCAGCAGAGCGCGCCTGAACCCAGCATGGGCAGTGGCGGTGCGGATCTCTCCACAGTGAGAGGCCAGGCGACCGACGAGGCTGCGGAGCCGTGCGGCCTTTCTTCGTCTGTGCACCCCCCGACTGCAGATCTCCAGAGGAAAACCCAGCGAGCGACCCCTCCGCACTCCGACGCCTGCAGCCGAGGGCTACTCTCGACTTCGCTCGGATCCGCCGGAAGGCAGGAGGCTGGCGGCCAGATCGGTCACTCGCAGCACGCGAACGGGCGCTACATCCTCTCTAAGGTCCCCCCGGGGCTGCGGAAGATGGTGAAGGCCTGGCTGGTCCTCCAGGCCTGGTTGCGGGCGGAAGGCCTCGAAGACTGCCGGGAAGCGTGGCTCTGCGTCATCGCCAGACTGGCCGACAGCGACGACTTCAGGCTTCTGTTGCAGAAATGGGCTGGAACGAAGGTGAGCATCGCCTCCGCGGCCGGTTGAATTCGTGTTTGGGAGCCAGTGGTCCTGTCTTTTGCTTGATCGTGGCGTCGACTGCCGCTGCCTGCGTCGTCTCCTCCCACAGCCAGTCCCGGCTTTGCTCACCGCTCGAGTCTGTGGACGGTGAGAGGCAGCTGACTCCCGCCGGCGACACGCTGTTTCCTATCTTTCTACGATGCTTTTCTCCTCAGCTCGTCGGCTTTCGCCATCAGCTGGAGGCGCTCTTCCAAGCTGTGGAAGAGATCTCCATGGCGCTTCAACGTTCGTCGCCCCAGGACTGGAACGAGTTTCTCCAGGCCATCATTCAAGGCATCGAGCGGGATTCGCCTCGGCGGAGGAGTGTTTGCTGACAACGAGTCAAGACAAGGGTGTGAACCTGGTGAAGAGTCTCTCGGAAGGGAAGATGGCGATGTTGCCAACTGAGTGTCTGGAATCCGTTCACCGGCAAGTACAAAGACCTTAGTCAGGTGGCAAAAACCTTACCCAAATAGCTTTTATCTCGTATGTACAGGACAGAACTTTCTCTTCCCTCTTTTCCACGGGAGTTCGAGAAGCGAAAAGATGACTGTTCGCCTCTCAGGTACATGCTTACTTTTCCCCTCAGTTTCCTTCCGAACGCCGAGGCCGGGACCTGCCTGTCTCTTGTGACTCGACTCTACTCTGCGAAGGCCGGTTCGTTTTATCTGCAGCTCTTGTAAATCTCCCAGTGTAGTCAGCGAGTTTCTCCAGGGCCGCAGATGCCCTCTGCAGGCTTAGGAGACGCTGTGACGTGTCCCGTTTTCCTCTTGTGTGGACCCACGTCATTGTCTTGTCTAGTTGTTCTTGTCTCTTAACTGCTAAAGGGAAGACCGCCGTTCGCTGCCGACTTTATAATTCTTGTTTCGAACCGCTGAGCCGGTCACTGGCCATCCGGGTTTGGCATCACGCGGCAGCTCGCATCAAGGTGTCGTTTGCGATTTCTGACTCTGCAGTAGTCGCCCAGACAGCAAACCTCACCCGAAGCGGTCGTAGACAGCTCGCTACCCCGAGCAAAATGGCGCTCCTAAGCCCAAAAGTCGATCCCTGCCAAGCAGGATCCAGCATGTCGCTTGCTGATGAAACACGTGACAGAGTAGGCCTTCATGTCCCTCGAACGACATGCGACCTCGTATGTGCGTCGCAGCATGAGGGGCAAGGGAGGTATCACCGGATCGCGCGGCCATCGCAGGCACAGGGGAACTTCAGCAGATCCTGATAACGCAGGAGTCTCACGCGAACTACTGATAGCGGGAGTTGCCTTTGATTTGTTTCTTGTAGGGGCTCTTTTGACTGGAGGGACGGCGCCGCTCTGGGTCACAGCGCGCCGCATGCATTAACATGATGTAGAGTGTCCACCGAGCCTGACACTGGGACTTTTGCACAACGGAGACATGATGAAAGTCCCTATCACAAGCCGTTTCCCGTTCTATTGAACGTTCATTACTCGCTTGCACTTTGTATGCCGATCGGCAGCAAGCTCCGCCGCCAGGGACCGGCCTCCGATCCGAAACTGCGAGAGCGAACTCCGCGTTTCACGATGACTTGCGTGGTACTGACAGTACACCAACCGACTACAGCGTTTTTCTTGAGGGGTGCCGTGGTACCGCTGAACTCTCGCTTTACGGCAGAAACGCCCGCCAGTGCCCCTCGGCCGCTGGGCGCCACGTTTCACCCCAGGTGGGCAGGCGACACCCAGCAGGAGCGTGTCGCTGTCTTCTTTGTTTCAGTGAGCTCAGCGAGTGGACAGGAATGACAGCGGGATCCTTCTCCTGCCAGTGTGTCTCTATGACCCCGGCAAGGTGCAACCGCAACTATAGAGACATTAGGGCCTGCCCCGTGTGAGCGTTCACCGGTTCTTTGTGGGCTCGGAGGGCTGAGGGCTGGACAGTGAGTAGGAAGCTTGTGTTTGACGCGGCTAGCATGGGGCTTTCGACACCTTCAAATGCTACGGTGAAAATATCTGAGAGTGTAAACAACCCTTTCGAATGCTAGACAAGTTCCTTTTCCACTGGCTGCCGCACACTTCCTTTTGTATGTCTCCGGGAGGAGGGGACGAGCCACGGTTTTCCGTCACTTGCGGTCGCGATTTTCCGTGCATGCCCGACTTGCATGCATGTCATCAAAATCCTGTCTGACGGTGTCTCTTGTCTTGTGTGTTGTCTCAGTATGTCCACTTCGTCAAACCAGATAGACCGAAAAAGGTTTGCCTCCTCAACTGCTGCCAGATCTTGTGTCTACTTTTGTCGGATTCAGACGTCGTGAATCTGTCGATGCGGAAGGCGCACACGGCAAGCACCGCCGCAGCGCCCTGGGCAAATGCAGATACTACGCAGCACGATCGTCCGGAACTGCGCGAGTTTTCACCCTCAAGTTCCCGCCTTTCCTGCCTAGTGAGGGGTTCGCGAGTCTCCTCTGGAGGCGCGCTCTTTTCCGTCGTGTTTCGGCCACACAGCGCTTCAGTTTAGCCAGTTTAGTGGGATCCTCGGTTGAAGATTCGATGCCGGGGGCGGCAGGCTCCGCCAGCGAACACCAGGGAAGCTGCTGAGGCGATTTGAACCCCACGGTCAAGGATGGACCATGTAATAGAACTTGGTTTCCGTCGCTTGAATGGGCTCTGCCTTCTCCCCTGACAGCACTCTTCGTGTCGGAGCCGCCCATCGCTGCGAACACCCGGTGAAGACAGGCCCCGCGGACAAATGTGCAAAGTAGAGCGTTCCAGAGTGCAACGCAAGCGCGTGCCGCCTTCTCTTGATTGCTTGCCCTCACCTAGTGGACGTTATTCAGAGTTCCCTTCTTCAAACCGATCCTGTACCTGACTGCCCCGTTCCCAGCTTGGCCGGGGAAACCGCTGCCTTCAACTGTACGTACAGCTCATCGCCCTCATCTGGCTCACACTTTAGCGTCTGCACCGCCCCCCTCGACATCTTTGATTTCCTTTGCAACCCCGAGAGAGATACCAACGCGACGCTGCATCTCTCAATTTCGTCAAATCAGAGAACGCGGAGAGAGCGGCAGTCCGTCCTCGAGTTTGAGTTTCGTCTTGCCGCTCCATCCCTCCCCGTGGCGGGGGCCTCCCTGGAGCAGGTCTTTGAGTCTTAACCGCGGGGAGCAGAGGCTTTTCCCAGTTCTTTCGAGACCGACTGCTTCGACGTGACGGCGGGGCTGGCCATGACGGGGGCGGGTGACGGCGAGCCGAGCCAGTGGTGCTTGAACAAGCGCGCTCGGTGCGAGTTGCCGCCGCGGAATGACAAAGACACCGACTGGGAGGGAGGGAGCCCCTGCTCCCGGTTTACGTCGGAAAGTCCCGCTTCTTCGTTAGCGTCTGGGGAAGAGACGCATGCGCCTTCTGCTCATACCGCCTCCCCCCGTGGCCGCGAGACCGGCCACACTTCGGATCGAGACCCTGGAGAAGGAACAAAGACGGCGGGGAGCGATGAGTCGCCCCCAGGCAAAGAGGCCGAGGAAGCTGCAGGGACAGCCGATCCCCAGTGGTCGCCTTCGTGCTGGCGTGTAAGAAAAATATTAAAGAAAAAGGGGGAATCGGGCGACAGCATCTTTGCGCCATCCCGTAAGAGCGCATGCGCAGATATCTCTGTGCACTCTCTGGTTTCTCTCGGCTGTAGGCAGCTCTCGTGGCGGCTGAACCGGCGCGCGCCAAGCACTTCAATGCACTCACACACGACAGCTGCACGGGCTGGCTCAAGTGATCCGACCGTACTCACGAGGTGGCATGATGTGCATATTCACCAGATACTCTCTCTTGCGATGGCAGCCTATGACGCTTTCTCTGCTGCACGTTTATCCTCGCACACGGCTGCAAGCATTGCAGGCAGTTTTTATGTAGCTGTTGAGGCGCGGGCGCGCGCGTGCCTGGCTGAGATTCGCCTGTCGTGACCGCACGTTCCTGGTTCTGTACGCGCGAGTTTGGCGTTTACCTAGAAGAAGTAGGTGAGAATGATGAAAGCGTTCTCCTGAAGGACATGTGTTGCGACAAAGCTGTCCGTGTAGCTTCGTCTACGCGTCGCGCACCGCCATCCCGCCCAGGTCTGTGTGCGCTGCGTGCTCCTACATGAACTAGGAGACGCATGTGTATACGACTTCGCTGTTTTCCTCTCGTGCGCGAGTTAGCGAACTGCTCCATGCTGCCGCTGCTGTGTGGCGGATGCTGGGCGGCTGCGCATCGGCGTCCGAGGCCTAACCGCATCCGCTGCGCAGGCCCGTTCAGTTTCGAGGCCACTGCGCGCCCACGCGTGCTGTTGCAGCTGCTTCTTTCTTCCCTCTGCGCAGAGCTTTCCGGCGGCTCAGAATCCGTTTGAGGCCGTCTCTTCGAGCCGGCTGGGGCAGGCGCAGCGGCGGCTGTCGCAGCTGCCGCCGCTGGCGCAGCCCCACGAGATCGAGGTATTGCTTTCGCGATTCCGTGACGTGTACGAGGGGAAGCGCTTCGTGCTGCAAGGTGGAGACTGCGCCGAGCTTTTCGCGGAGTGCACGTCTGCTGTTCTGGCAGCCAAGGTGCGCCTCCTCCTGCAGATGAGCCTCATCCTCGAGGCCGCCACCGCATGCAAAGTCGTCCGCATCGGCAGGATAGCTGGCCAGTACGGAAAGCCGCGGTACGAGTCATCAGGCAGCCCTGAAGCGAGCAGTCTCGCTCAAGCACACTCCTCGCGGCCACGGAGTCTCTCGCGTCGAGAAGAGACGCCTCACCTGCGTATGCATATCCAGATACATGCGTACACACATCTGTTTGCCCACGTGTATATATATATATATATATATATATGTGTGTATGCATGTACGTGTATGTGCATGAATGAGTGTATACAACAGCGAGTCGAAGCTGCTCTCTGAAGAAAACTAGAGCCGCTCCTCCTCTCTCTGTTGATGACCGGGACGGACGCGCGTCCATCCGAGTGGGTTTCTCACACAGAGTTGCGGTTGTCTCGTTGTGTGCGTCTCTGTGCCGCGCCTGTTTCCACTGTGAACGTTTGCGCACCAGGCCTCTCGTAAACGTGAGAGGGCTCCAGCGCACACGCAGATGCAACTGCGACCCGATGGAGCTTCTGTTGGTTTCTGCCGTCTCGCTTTCTTCAGGACGCACTCCCACGAAGTGGTTGAAGGACGCCTGGTCATGACGTACCGCGGCGACTCCGTAAACGGGAGATCTCCTTCAGAAAGAGTGAGTCTTTCTCTCATTCGCCGCTGCTCTCTGCATACAGCGTTTCTCTTCCATTCTGCTCAAATCTTCCTCCGCGCGAGCGGCCCGACCGCACTCCAAGCTTCATCGCGTCATTCCCTTCTGGCAGCTCTCGTCCCTTTCCGCGGACAATCTGGATATTCATCCCCAGCACATATCATATAACGCCCGTAAGACGTTCCGGGGATACCAGGTCAGATGATAATGGGAGTTCCAATCCTCGAATTGTATCTGCACAACGTGCTTTCTCTTCCGTCTGTTTCGCTCCAATTTCTTTCCTCTCTTCGCCACACTTACCTCGGGGCTGCCTCACACCCGCCGTCGCGGGCATTCGAAGAAGCCCGCTCAAAAACGTGTCTCTAGGTATCTTTCATCTTTTTCTCTTGTTCGCTTGTCCAGGATCCACAGCCAGAGCGTCTTGTCGAAGGTAGGCGCCGCAGCTGGGGGGCTGGTTCCCTGTGTAAAGACAGAAGTGTTTCTATTGCCGAGTTGAGCCGCACCTTCCCGTAGACGGCCAGGCCTTTTTGTCCGCCTCAAGCAGTTTTGGCGCGAGACCACCCAATGCTCAACCAGGCATTAAGAATTTAAAGAGCATAAGGAGCCCTTGTATCGTTATCACATTACAACTAGCTATCGTCTCTGTACAAATGATCCGCGGTCCAGAATGGTATAAGTCAAATCGAATAAAGTAGAAGTCAGCTCTCGAAAGTCTCGCGCTCTCGAACTCCTAAAAAAAGCGAACAGACTTCATCATCGGAATGTGTCTGTCTCTCTGTGCGTTCGCATCCCTCCGTATTGTAGACGCCGCGCAGTGCGCACGACGCGCTACGGGCCACTGCGCGAGGGGCAGCATTCTACCTCTGAACAAACCACCTTTTCATCGTCCGTCGCGTTTCCTTATGTCGGCTGTTCCTGGTCAGCGTATTTCCACTCTGCGGCAACTTTGAACTTTGTCCGCTCTCTCCTCTCGCGTAAGTTGTCTCCTGCTGGGGACAGAGGGACTCCGGATGCACCTCCAGGGCCTGCGGAGACCCCGGACGCCCCGTCGGCCTGTCTAGAGCCCGACGGGCCCGTGCGGCTGAGCGGAAGTTACACCGTGGACTCAGACTCGAATGCCGCCGATGCGGGAAAAGGCGTCCAATTGAGGTCTTTTTCCGCCCTTTCGATCCGCAGATGACTGGGTTTTTTGAATTTTTTTCCTGGATCCAAACTATCGCGTCAGCAGCAGTGTCTCTTGGCTGTTGCATCGGGATGAAGTTGCCTGGGTGTTCGTCCATAGTGGACGGAGATGCGACCTTCTGAGCCCGGAGACGAGGCAGTGCGCCTGGGCGCTAAAGACGCTGTCAAGGACCCCGACGGCAGTCGCTGACCGCGTAGGACATTGCGGCTGTGTTTCTTCTCTTCCCTTTTCTTCGTCTTTTTCCTCAGTCTGTCACGCGTGGCCCCGCTGGTGTGATGCTCCGGTCTCGCTATTCAGGCGACAGCGCCTTCCTCCGCTCTCCCCTAGAACTGCGCGGCGGCGAGGAGACCGTTTGGGAGCTCTCTGCGCAAGTCGATCCCAAGCGGCGGTGAGTTGGAAGCTCTTTTTGAGCTTCACTGCGTGGATCTTTCAGCTGTTTTCCAAGGCACAGTGAAGGCGTACACTGTGTGCCTGGCTTCACCCTAAACCGTGAACCCTAAGCTTCTCGATCACATTCATCGGGTCGCTTCTCTACGTGTCGCGTGTCTGCTTGCCTCGCCCGTAGCGCCTCAGCGCGATCGCGTTTCCTCCGTGCCTCAACTCTACTCGTCTCGGCCCCGGATGGCTGCATGCGGCGGGCTGCTCCTTTTGGGGTCCTTTTCTGCTTGGCAGGCGCGAATTCGAAGAAATCGTCAGCGCTGTCTCCAACAAGTCGAATCACAGAGCTTCCAGCCTCCCTCCCGCTGCCTCTTCTCCGCATCCACAGTATTCTTTCGCGACTCCAACTGCACCTGGCCCTCCGTCCAATGCGTCGTCGCTCTGGGATGCCTCAGACGTGGTACGCTGGCCTCGGCTCCACGGGAAAACTTGCTATATTTGAATTCATTGCGTATGTGTACTCGTCCTCCACGCTCCGCAGCACGCCTATCGTCAGTGCTGTCACCCGGACCCTCTTCACGCGGCGCCCTCCTCTTTTTGCGGGGCTGTTCCTTCAGGAAGCCTCTGCGCTCGGATGCTTCGCGTCGCACGAGGCCGTGCTTCTTCCCTACGAAGAAGCCATGACGCGGCAATACGACGGGAAGGTAGGCGACTCTTCCCTACACATGACTTTTCGAGTTTTCGCTTTCACGGCGCCTGCTTGCCACAGTGTGGAACTCGCACTCGGCTTGGACTGTCTTTCCCTGATGTCTCTGGCATTCGCGGCTTCCTGCTGTTTCTTTCTCGAGCCCCTCAAGCCTGAGGATTGCTCTTTGCGTCTCTCTCTCGAATCTATCCCAGCCTGTCCCCTTCGCTCTCCTCCATCCTTCGTGTTTCGTTGCCTCTGGATGCTGTGCTGGTAATGCCGCTGAGATACGCATGGGCGGCTGCTGCGTGGATCAAGAGAAGACGCGCCTTTCTTGTCGCTTTCGTTCCACGACAGCAAAAAATGGAGCGAAGTGTTAGCGTGCCTGCGCGTGCTAACACTTATGCTGTACGTTTTCAGTTTTATGACACCAGCGGCCACTTTCTCTGGGTCGGCGACCGGACTCGGCAACTCGATCACGCACACATCCAGTTTTGCCGGTAGGTTTTTTGGACCTTTGATGAAACCAGCGAAGCGAAAAACGCAAGACAGGACTGCCGCCATGCAGCCTAGCCCCAGGTCTGCTCGCTGATGCTCCCGTCAAGCGAAGGGGGTCGGCGGCTTGGCTCTGAAGGGACGAGGTGCGACTCTTCTTCTTTGCTGCGGGCAGCTCCCCCGCATGCAGACGCCCCGAGGGAAGAGATCGTCGCTTTCTCAGGGCCAGCAGGCGGGTTTGAAGTTCCCATGAGAGGCTGCCCACACCCGCTGAAGCGAACTTGCCTTGCATAGCGTCGAGGGGTTGCGCCCGATTCGCCGCTGCAGTCTGTCTTGCCTGTGGCCTTGGCTCGTATCTTCTCACGTCTTGCTTACAGAGGCCTCAGGAACCCGATCGGCGTCAAGGTCGGTCCGAGCGCGCGGCCGGACGAGATCGTCAAGATTTGCCTGACCCTCAACCCGGAAAATATTCCAGGAAAAGTAGTCTTAATCACAAGGCAAGGCACTTTTTGATCCGACTCGACTGGAAATCTGGAGAATGTGATGCCGCAGCGCAGTTCAAGGCCCAAGTGCTGTAGCTGCAGAGCGCCGAGCTGCCGCACGTATTCGTCTGCTTGCACCGTTGTCACGCTGAGCACATGCATTTCTGGAAACGTGGATCCACGTAGGAGCACACGTGCATGCTTGCGGGCTTCTGCAAGTGTATCTGTGCTGCCCCGAGGAGAAGAAATCTTAGCTCGTCGTTGAGACCAACAGATGAGTGAGCAGTGTGATATCGTAGACAGGGCTGGAGTCGCAAGCCTGGGCTTGCCCCACACGTGTGACTTTGGGAATCCCTGCGTCGGTTCCAATTTGCATGCTAGCCAGTGCCACAAAAATGCTTCTGTGCCAATGTCACAGCGGAATTCTTGCCGCTAGAGGAGAGTCAGGAACCCTAGAGAAGCGCTTGCAGATGCTGTGCTCGGTGCATTGACAGACTTGGCGCTGCCGGCGTTGGGCGTCAACTTCCTCCTCTTCTTGAGGCCGTTCTCGAAGTAAGCGGAATCTGACGATTCTTCAGCGGCCAAAAGTAGCCGCCCTCCTCGCCGAACGTCGTCTGGGGGGATAGAGATAATATACTGGCCCTGGCCTCTGGCGCTTGTATGCATCGCGGCGCATGTGCATCCAGGCAGGTGCATCTGTATGTATGTGCCTCCATATCTGTATACGTCTGCACTGTGGCATCGGCGGCGCCGCTGCCTCTGCGGAGTCTGTGCGTATTGAGTTAACCGGCGGAGCTGCCTCATTCAGGGACAGCATGTGTGGACGAGGGGGGAGGGGGGGGTAAGGAGGGGAATGCGGGTGCGTGGTTTGTGTACGGAATAGCCGGCCTTCCGTGGCGCAGAGCTCCGAGATTCCTGGCAAGGCAAGAGACCAGCGTTTCTTGGCTGAAGCCCGCGCTTTTTTCTCTCCACTCTTCTGCTGTCAGGCAGGCGTCCGCGTGGTGTGGTTGTGCGATCCGATGCACGGAAACACTCAAGTTACACCGGAGGGAAAGAAGCGCCGGTATTTCGAGGACATGCTGAACGAAGTTGTCAACACACTCGACGTGCACCGGCGACATGACTCTCATCTGGGGGGTGTGCATTTCGAGCTCACAGGTGAGAGCCGCGCCTCCGCTGACGTTACCCAGCCCTATTCTAGGCCTGTCTGTTTTATACTCACCGACCTGTGGATGACGGCAGCAATGACTGCAGGTGGAAGGTATAGCCAGGGAAACAGGAGACCTGAAGGAGACGCAGTTAAGAGCGCACAGAAGAATCGCGGGCGTATCCCCGCGCCGGCTTGCTTCTCCAGCGCACGGTCGCAGACCCTGTGTACGCGCCTGAGACAGAGGAGGCTTCAGTCATTGCGTTGTCGGTCGCCTCTTCGATCGCTGCAGGGGAGCACGTATTCGAGTGCTCAGGAGGACCGATGGGGTGCGACGCGACAGCTGACGCAGAGCCAGCTGAAGCATTTTGCGATCCTCGGCTCAACTACACTCAGGCGTTGGAAATGGCGTTTGAGATTGCGCAGCACATGAAGAACCCCCCGTAAGACGCCTTCCAAAGACGATCGAGCGCAAAAGCCACGCAGCGGACAGGGCAGCTGCTGCAGCCGTTTCCACAGAGATCCTCGCGGGGCGATTTCGCGCGTCCGTCGCAGGCGTGTGATGTCTTACGAGGACGACGCTGCGTCGTGGTCGCCGCGCACCAAAGTGCATTTCTGATCCGTTTGTTGGGCGCCTACAGAACTCTTTCGTGTGAATGCCACGCCTCTCGGGGATAGGCTGCGTAAGCTAGCGAGCTCACAGGTGTGACGCGGATGCCTGGCCGCGATGGGCTGTGACCCTTGCTGAGGCATTGCAGATCGTTCAGAACTCTAATCCGGGCTCTGTTTGCACCTTCGCGATACTGTTTTCGTTGCCTTTCAGGACACGTCAAACAGAGGAACCGAACAGGGATCGAAGATGCAGCCGAGACGCTAACTGATTGTGCGGGAGTCAGAAGTGAATGACAGTTCACACGGCGGCTCACGACGACGAAGGTGGCTCCGCAACTCGAAGTATCTAGATCTCGCATGACGCTGAAAATGTATTTCAGTGGA
This sequence comes from Besnoitia besnoiti, assembly GCF_002563875.1. Classification (NCBI taxonomy): domain Eukaryota; phylum Apicomplexa; class Conoidasida; order Eucoccidiorida; family Sarcocystidae; genus Besnoitia; species Besnoitia besnoiti. Next base: position 3,303,732 of record NC_042362.1, on the reverse strand, counting down.
TGGTTCACGATATTTTCGTCGCTGCTGAGGTGTTAGTCCGCCCAACGGCGCTGCCAGCTGCGCTGGCACATAGCCGGTACCAAGCAGTTCGCCGTTCTTCCGCCATGCATGAAGGCGGAATCATGGCGCCGCGTTTTCCCTACCGTCTGGTGCACCAGATCCCACGTCGGATATTTACCTTGCTACCCGACTAAGGGGTCCACTTGTCCAGCGGATGGTTGCAAGCAGGGACTTGCGAGGGATTTCTTCCTTCTAACCTGCAGTTGTGTAGACTAGGGCCCGGATCTCAGTTTCAGAGGGCAGAGGAGCCATCCAGGTTCCATTTCTCACAGCCTAGGCATAGCACATAAGCGTCGATGCTTCCGCGGGCAGATACTTTAGAGCTTGAAGCAGTGCAGAATAGCAGAGAGTAGGCAGTGCGCGCCATATCGCCCGTGCGCCGCGACTATGGTTGCCACAGAGCGGAAACCTCGGGTGACCGCTGTCTGCGTGAGGCTAAGGTGCCCTTTACTCTGGACTGTCGCCCGTGTGATATTTTGTTGATCTCACACTGCCATCAGTTGGGTGCTCCGGTTGCCTGGTGCACGCAAAAGCCCTCTGAGGGTGTAAGCAGTGCAGCGGCTTGAGGAAACAGCTTCAGTATACACGAGTTTCCGTGCTGCTGAAGCAACGCTTTGAAACGCTTTCGTGATCCTGCGTTGTGTATATAAATTCACTTTACAGTTCCAGACAACGGAGGGAATCACGATTTTCCGAGGTGGGCGTGCGGCTGTCGCGCGCTGACGCGACAGGCGGTCCTCGTGATAGGCAGGCGAGGCCAGGAAGAGCCGCTATGCCCCGATTCCACAGAGGCACAACGTTTTTTCTGCAGACACGCGGCTGGCTGAGCACCAGCCAGCTGCGCGCCCACCAGAAAACAGAGCGGCGAATTCGGCCAAACTGCCGCGTAGCGGCTTTTGACACTCACACAGGGAGGCAGCGGACCTAGCCTGAGCTGACACCAAGATCTTTGGAATGAGGCCCGTTTTTACGTGACGTCTGGTCACAGAATCGCTCACATTTGCTTCAGCGGATATCGGATGCAGCTCTGAAAAGAGGAGGCTTCGAGGGTTCCCGTAAAAGTTGCACCGGACGCAAGCCGAGTGCCCCCTCCGCATCGCGCGGCCACGCAAGAAACAACTCTCAGAAGTTGCAGTAATCGGTGTGTGTCCGTAAAGACCAGGCTTGGAGAGACTTGTGGACTGAGAATAGAACAATAATAGGTCTACAGCAAGTGCGTCTGACAGGGAGAGGAGCAATTCTTCAAGCAGGACGGGAATCAGGCGAAGCATCCGTGACAGGGAGGGGAGCAATTCATCAAGCAGGAGGGGAATCAGTAGAAGCATCCGGCAGAAGGCGCACGAGCCGCATTTGTAGCTCCGGGAGGCTCCCGCTCAAGGCGCCATGCCCAAAGAGCGAGGTACAGAGTAGGACGTTCTTCATCGCAAGCAAGCTCGACACACCATTCCGCGCAGCCTGAGAGAGTCTCGCGGGAAGCGAGGAAAGCGGCGAAGAAAGCGATGCGAGCCTGGAGTTGGAGGCTACCCACGGCCAACAGAGGAGCGCGCCGACAGTGACGATGCCGAGCGATCCGACGAAGAGCCTGAGGAAGGAATGCGGACAGTCAGCACAGCCGACACGCAGCGCTTGGGAGGAAGCGGAAAGAAAGTAGAAGGCACCTTTCTGACTCGTGCCTCGCTTCCCTGTGCTTTCGAACCCCTGCCGCGCACTCTCAGAAACGGGGCTGACTGTTTTAATTCACATTGCCGACTTGACTTGTGAGAATGCCGGCCTCTGTACGACTGCCTTTGGACACGCAATCTGGCCCGCTGAAGCGATCAGCCAAAACACTGACCCCATCTGAAAAACAAATCTGGTGTTGTGTATTTCTGCAGGCCCTCGCTAGCTGACGATACAGGCTGAATACATTGGGTGTTTCTGCTGTCGTCATTTTCGCCGCGACTCCTCTGTTTTCTTTGTAACCCTCTGTCGCCTTGCGACAAAGACAGCGCAGGGCGAAAGTTCTTTTCCTTCGGGCTATAAGTGAAGCAAGGTGCATTGCACGCATTCTGAAATGTCAGCCTTTGCGGTCGAAAGAGAGTTTCCTGAACTGGGGAGCAGCCGAGGGGACAGGGCCGCCCTCAAAGGACATCCTCGACTCCTGAAATTGGCTACACGTACCTCAGTTTGTGTGCTGTTTCTGTTTCCTTCGTGCTGAGCTGACTCTCTCTCGGGTCTCTCATTGCAGCTGCTCTCGAGTAGTTGCCCTTCTGAAACTCGGCAAGGACTTCTTCGAGCTCCACTGGGAGGGCGCACTCGAACTTGGCGAGAGGCAAGTGAGACTCTTCGGCTGCGTTGTGCCATCGACGCCGAGTTGCATAGTGTATGGGCTGTTTCCCCCCATCAATATCGCGGAAGCTGAGCGCAGTCCCATGGCAGAAAACTCGCCGGCAAGGCCGGCAGCTTTCCTTTTGAGATAATGCCCGCGCAGTGTACTCGTCCTCGCAGGACCAGAAAGCTGGCGTCAGTTTTTCTGGCACACTGTCTGCATCACTTCCTGGAAGTAACTGACACTCCAGCGAAACGTAGAACCAGACTTCCGTATCGGGAGTCTGATATTGAAGTTGGTCATCCGGCACTTCTAAGAAATGGCTTGATTCCTCGTGCGGCAGACGAAGCGCCGAGTCTGGGGCAGGAGGAGAAGTTACTGTCAGTGAGCCAATAAGATCTGTGCGTGTGACGGAAAGGCAAGGCGTTCCAGGATAGCCGCGCAGCAGTGGTATTTCCGTGATGCGATCCAGTTTTCGATGTGTTCCCCTTATGACACAGTGGAATGCCCCAGACATTTCACCGCCCTGCAGCTGCTTCTGAAGTTCAACATATCCATTAAACGTCTTAGCCACTACGATAAATCCAGACCACTCAGTTTCAAGCGGATAGACAAGACCGTTGTTGATCTGGCAATTATAGATCGCGCTGGCTTGAGTCACAGGAAAATGCTTCTGCAGGTACCCTATGACAGAGCCGACCGTCGGCGTGGTTGCGTCCTCTGCATTTTCGGTTCCCAAGCTATCTCCTTGCCTCTCAAGCCCGTCCTTGCAACTCCAGAATGGCGGTTTGTAGATCACCCAGTAAGAGAACGAATCGCGAACAATAACGGGATACGGAATGCCGTCGGAAGCTGGTTCACAGCTCTCCGCAGTTGCCGAAGGATCAGCAGCGGCCGTGGGGCTTTCCACCACAGACAAATCATCTGCGTCTGCTTGCAGTTGCTTGCACGACACACACTCCCCCCTTAACGCTGTCTCTAGACACTTGATGTCTGCCCCGTGGAATTCCCGTCCTCCCACGGCTTTCGACTCACGGTGGACGGAGAAAGCTGCGGGCGTTCGGCGAGCACTTTCGCTTTTCGCAAGCGCTACGGAGTTTGGAACTTTAGTAGTCGGCCGTCGCGCCGGGGCAGAGGCGACGGCAGGCAGCGAGGCCATATCGCTTGCCACCGGGGCGCTTGCGTGCGCTGTGTGTGCGAAAGAATCTTCTCTGGTTGAACCAACTCCTTCTGTTGTTGCTTCTGAGAGTGTTGGAGGTGCAAGAGACGGCAACATGCTGTCAGACGTTTTGCATCTGACGGGAGGGTTCACCTGTGAATCGTACGAAGTATACGGCGCCGTGGACGCGAGTATGCCTTTCATGATAGCAACTGCCACTCACACAGCATGCGGCCCCCGCGCTCTGAAACGATCCCGAGATCAGAAGAACGAGATGAGGTCGAAAACTTTGAAGAAACCGTGGCTGCCCATCAATGCGATGTTGCCACGGTGACGGGCGAGAGAGCAACAGATCGTAAGTGACGATCGTTACCCTGCGTGCGTATCGCCGCCAAATTGGTATCTACATTCTACTGTACGAACATGACCATACCGGAGTTAATGGCAGCCCTTCATTTTGAGGATCCCTATTCAACGCGTGAGCAGGAAAGGCACTACCGCGGGAAAAGGAGGTGCTGTGGATACGAGTCGCACATTGGCGGCGTTCTCGTTGTATACCCGATTCCCGCAACCATCTGACAACCACATGACAGCCGCTTTTGGCGGTTGCTACGTCGCCTAAGGAAGGAGTGTCGAAGTGCGAAAACATACCGTTTTTCCATGCACGTTTCGCTGAATCAGCTTTTAGCTTGGGGAAACCAAAACCTAATGCGGGACCCCACAGCCCTGGCGGAGAGAAGATACATTTGCTCAACAACATGCAGAGCCTTATGACTAGACTGAAGATAGCTTTTCAGCTGAATTATCGCTACACCGCTCATTTTAATATGTAGTTATTTAACGAGGGCCAACAAGAATCCGATCCGTGTATTCCGTACAGACTAACATCAAGAAGGCATCTTTATGTTCTTAATGCCTGCTTTGTACGGAGGATATGGTAACTTCTTTGTACCAATATATATTGGTGGTTCGGAAGTCCACATATACGTAGGGCGGCGTGGAATACATCAAGTTACCCCGGTGGCTTTACACTGAGATATTACACTTTGTGTTTGATCTCTGTCCCGAGTCAGAGCCCATTAGAGAGAGGCACAGTCACATTATGTGCTTTACCTACGAGGTGCTTTGTTACCACACCAGGGCGCCTCCTAGTAAACCACCGAAAAAACACTCCGGGCTAGAGTTTCCGGATCCTCCCTCCCAGCGTCTGAATCGGCTGGGCTGGGTAAGGTTGCAGGAAACGCTGTCAGCTGCGTAAAAACGCTGAAGTCGGAAGAGACAAATGTCTGACGCTGGAGAGAATTTGCTGCGGGACTCGCATGCAGGCTCCTTCGGTTAACCGTCACCTCACTTTGAGTGATGCAGTATCTTAAACGAAAGGGAAAAGACAATGCATGTGAATCTGGCGACAGAGTACGATATTTGAGGCCATCCCAAAACATGGGAAAAACACATGCCGGAGCCTGGTCTGCGAAACTTGTTTGCGCCTGCACTGACCTTCGTCACGCGCAGGAAGACCGACTATGTAGCTGTGACGTGCGGCAACAGTTTAGATGTAAAGGACGCCGAGATGGCGTTTTCCGCTGGCAGTCCATTGCTAGAGGAAATGCGTGGCACCGCTATCCGAGATCAGCGCTGGTCTAGCAAGCAACCTTTCAAGTTGTTTATGATACCGCGCAAGTTTTGCATTGAGTGAAGGGCGTAGCCAAATTGGGAAAGAGCAGTGGATGCACGAGTTCCCCCGACATCAACAAATGCCCGATCCTAATAGAACGAGAATACGCCAAAGACGGTCGTACACAAATGTGTCCTGTCTTCGCTGTCTCCAAGAGACCAGCCGGTCTTCTGAAGAGGAAACGAGAGGCTCGCGTGACCATTCACACGCGAGAAGGACAGTGTAAAAAAAACTGTGGATCCCCCGAATTCTTGAAACATGAGACGAACGGCTCAAACGCTTCGCAAATACGAATGCTGTCTCTGAAGACTGATTCCACATAGTCCCGTGGTTGCAAAAGTGGAGTTAGAAACAGGATAATAAAACCGGCGTGTGAACTGCGCCACAGACATCCCACGTGCCTAGCTCGGCTGAAGCTACTATCGTCGTTCCCTGCTGATAAATGCCACGGTAGAGCAATGATAAGCGTGACGCCTTGCTCGTCAGTTTCCTTCCACCGCAATCACGAAGTGACAGAGCGCAAAACCTGAAGGACTCAGATGACCAATGAGCAGTTGTTAATGACTGTCAAAGCGGCAGAGGTGTGCACTAACGGAGTGTTACCACTCTCCCCGATAAACGACCAACGGGACTTTACCCGCGTTCCAGATACACATATAAGCACGTACTACATTATTTCCCGGCGATCACCCAAACATTTGCACGCTGGCATAATGCAGTCCTCCCTTGGAATAATTGACAACCTATGCATACACCCTTACTTGTGTAAGAACTGGTTACAACCTGAATTCTACACCTCGGCGCGGAGCGCGTGTATCCTCATCCAGGGGACGGGTGTAACAGTTATCATCTGTAAACTAGCCCTGCCTGCATGCCTAGAAAATAACGGTTGAGCCAACAGCTCTCTTCCGACTGCCACTCGTGGTCACGGTTGCCTACGGTGCGACGGAGAAAAATATTCCCTCGGTGACATGCCGCGCGCGACAAGCCGCCTCACTTAGAGGACGGACGAATTCATGCATGCACCCCTCGTCAATTACTCGCATGCTCCAGTAGTTGCTTCCGAATCGGATCCTTGTTGAAGAAACAGTTGACAACAAACTTGACGCCTTTCTTTGGAGGAAGCCCAGCGTGCAAGAGGCGGGGGTCGATGTCACTGGTGCCTGGGTACGAGTTGTTCCACATGACGGCTGCTCCTTTCACTGGAGCGACGCGGAAGCCCAACACATCGAAACTCGTCTCGCCTCCAGCTTCCACATCTGTACAGAAAACAATCACGCCTTGCGGCGTGCCATGAGATGAATCCCGGACGAACTCTAGGTCGACCCGCACGTCGGTAGAGATCCGTTCGGCACATGAAAACAGAGCGGTGAAACTGCTGGGGAAGATACCGTAAGCAGTGGGGTAAGAGACCTTGCCTCGCTGTGAAATCGCTGCACACACTGCAGGAGCCTCCATCCGTCACAGCCTAATTTTCCTGAGCAAAGGAAGGCAAACCGCAGCTACTCTTTCTAAGAAGCGGAAGGCAGACCGGGGGCTCACCGTTTAGATACAGAAGGACTGTGACGGGTCGGAAACCCCCATCGTGGTGCTTTCTAAAGTACTGTCCTTCCTCGTAACGCACGATGACGAGCGGCTCAAGATGGTCGACGGGCATGCCCGCAAAAGCTGATACGACCCGCTCGATGTTCTCCACGATCATCGTTTCACCAATAGCTAAGGGCACAGACCAGCTCGTTCTTGACGGGCTCTTGCCCGAAGTGTAGGCAGTCTGTAGAGACAAACGGCCGAAGTGAACGCCCACGCATTTGCTGGAGCGCCGCGAACGCGTCTGATATCCACAACGCCGCGAGCAATGAAGTAGTGAGCATGATATGCACACGTTTTGTACTCACGTTTGAATGCCATCGCGAAGCGGGGTACGGGGAACTCCACTTCCTCTCTGTCCCCAGTCCTGCGAGGATCTGACGGGTTGAGCCACACCCGCAGTCGCGCCCGCGTGAGCTGTCGAGAGCAGAAATGGCCCTTGGGTGTCGATACAGCCTCTCCATTGAATGCCTGCTCGCGGCCTCCCACGCCGACAGAACTTCCACGACTTCACTCCCCGCTCGCTGCTGTGTAGCGTCCACCAGGGGGGTCCACTACGGAATTTCCTTACTTGCGCTCAGATGTGAACACCATGGAATCCCCCATACTTGAAAAAAAAAACTTTTCCTCACGGGCTCCCTCGTTCCAGTTTTGTAGGAACAGACACTGCGCCCGCTGGACAGGTGGATGGTGACGATCATATCTCACGCGACTGAATGTGATACCGGCATTGGCAAGCGCGCACAGCCTACGAAACGAGAGCGCCACGCGGCGGTCGCCCGCGTATGCACGGGCTTCCATCTCAGCGCGACATCGACAGCACACGAACTACTCCTTCTGCGAGGGTGACATACCGGCTCTTCAGTGACGTATCCTGTACTAGTCTTGCTTCGTTCCCAGCGGCCTTCGGACAGCTGCAGGAGGTGCTCGCAGTCTTCGTCTGTCAACAAATTGGGCATGAGGTAGACTCCGGGGTTTTCGTGGATCGTAAGCACGTTGACTATGCGGTGGCCTAGTTCGCCGGTGAGGCCGTCGCGATGCACAATCTGTTTGGAGCTGTGGAGCTTTCCTTCCGGATACAAGGCAGGCTTGTCGTCGTCAGGCGGGGCGGCGGACGCCTCTCCGTCGTGAGCCTCCGGAACGTCATCTGACTGGACATTGAAACTGGTTTCGTCCTCCTCTGAAGGACTTCCCCCGGCATCGAGCGGCGCGTCTACGAGACTCGGAGGCGAGTCGTCGTTGTCACTGGAGCACACGGTGACAAGAGGAGCCTCGTCCGGAGCGTAACAGGAGGCGTACGAGCTTGCGGCCGTCACTATACGAGCTCCGGGATAATGCATGGTGGACTGGTCAGGGAGGAATTCAAGCGAGTTCACGAACATGGAGTCAGCGGGATAATTTGGGATTTGCGGCGGCATAAACCAGGAGTACCAGCCCCCAGCAGGAGTTGGGTCCGAGTGGGGATTCTGTGGAGGCTGGGACACTCCCAGTGCCTTCTGATTCAGCGGGTTTCCTGCTGGGGTGGCGGCCGAGAAGAGCCACGAACGCGGCCTGAAGAAGGCTGGGCTGTTGTCGGGTCGCCCACCCCGCGAGCGAAATTCGTACAACGCATTCATTGTTTTTCGCTCTTTTTCGTTAGAGGTGAACAGGAGAGAAACGCACTGGGTGTGGACGCGCGTTTCGAGACCAGGTGCGAGCTGAGGTAGCTCTTGCTTGGGGTGACCAACTGGTCCGTGAACCAAGCTAAGCCTGACAGCCCGTCTGCGTGAGGCTCGCCTGCCAACACACAGCGCGGCGTTTCCAGGAGAGGACGCCTGAGACTCAACCGCTGCTGTTTCGACGCAGTGAGGTTGAGCAAAACAACGTATGCAGCGCAGCAGTGTCGGTACAAGTGTGATGCCCGACGAAAAGCCACCTCATGGCTCCCGCACACAGTCCAGCCAGCGACGCGCGTCGCCAGTTGCCTCTCCTAGTAAAGAAAGGCGGCTGCCGCGGGCCTAGGCAGGAACTGGACGGTACGTTCGCGAGTCAGCGGGACTATTGGGAGACAACGCTAGCGCAGTTACCGGGAAAAGAAATCCGCTCGAAGACGGACAGCAAGCAGGTTAGGAAAAACCGAGCCTTTGTAGGAACCAAATTGCAGCAGGAAACATTTCCACGATGTAGGGGCGAGACTGAGGCTCCCGCTCACCGGCTGCACCATGTGCGCAGTCACCTCTGACGCCGCGGCTCGTGTCGCTCACCCTCTCGCCAGCGCAGTGAGCGGCTGCCAGCTAACTCGATTTGCGTTAGGTCTTGTTGACGAGACAGTGAGCTGCTTCGTCGAGCGTCCGCATCTGCACTGCAGGAGCAGAGAAGGAGGATATCGCGTTCAATGTGGGCGAATTAAAGATTCCTGGCTTGCGCTCCGGGAGCGGACCTTTCCTTTCTGTAGGATGCGGCAACGAATCGAGACGGAGTCCCGCGCAACAGCTCGCTGCAGACTGCACTTAAAGTTTCTGGCGTCCCAAGTGCCTGACGCGCACTTACTCTTGGTCAACATTCTCAGAGTCCTCTATACCAGTTCTAAAGACAGTAAATGCGGAAGATGTGTTTAGTCCTCGACACTGCCACCCTACAGAGCGTGCGCACTCTTTCTAGTACGTGCCGCGTACGTCGCTCCATCGAGCGCCGGACTGTGCCGCTGTCTCGCGGCGGCACTAGAGAGAGAGAGAGAGAGAGAGAGAACGTGGCAACTTTCAGAGTGACTAGGGGGGGACAGGGCTCAAAGCTTCTCAGTTGACTTGACGGAATTCAGCAGTAGATGCAGACCTGAGACGCCTTCGGCGTGCTCACATTCTCTGTGTACCTTGTGGCGTCAAGCACACCTGCAACGCTTACTACTGAGGCCATGGCGTGCGGCCTCCCAGTAGTGTGCGGATTCCCCGCGAGTCACTAGACAGACAAGACTGGAGCACTCGCGCAAATGCGTAGGCATACTACTTCTAGGTAAACACCCACAGTACGACTGCGCTTTCGCGCTGCAGCCTGCGTCACTATCGGCTGCTATCGAAGCAGAAAGCCATACGGCGAAGAAAAGGGAACGCCAAGGCTCTTCCATGCAACTCTGCCGCGGTGCCCCCGAAAAGGGCAAAGTGTTTGTCCCCACCCTCATATATTGCGCTGGGAGTTTGCGACAGCGCCCCAACACAGCGACATCCGTGAGTTGGAATATGCGCCCAAGCAGACGCCTCTCCGTGCTGCTTATATGAGCCTACTGGAGATGTGAGCCACAGTCCGTGCATACGCACCTTTGACCTGGATTATGTCTTAGCAAAAGACATAATGTGGAGCATGTAGGCATGCCGTTAACCACGAGGGGAGAAAGGACAAGCCATAGATCGACTCGTGTTAGTGAGACAGTCAGCCGGCATGTGCAGATTGCTGCTTCCTGTGACGCGGTGCTCTGTGAGGCGGCCGCTAGCAAGCTCTCTTCGTCTGGTAGAACGAACTATTCACCCGCCTAACTCGGCCGCTCGGAAGCCGAGGGCAGCAGCTGAGGCGGCTTTGAACAACGGAAGAAATAGCCGATGAGATCCCTCAGTGCAGTCTTGCTTGCTTACACGAAGTTAAACGATGCCAGAAACATACATCCTACGCCCCGTGGCGCCTCTGACACGCCAGCGAGGGCGCACCCTTTGCGACCCAGCACTATTGTCGTCGATCTTCGTGGCTTCTTCTGACATGTCGCGCCTAGGGTTCTCCTCCAAGGGCTTCTCTTGTACTCCTTTTCATCGGACCAGACACCAGCAACACAGACGCCCAGGCCTGCACCTCGCGGAGGACTTGAGCGGCACACGAGAACGGCATGGGAGTTCCGAACGCGGAAGCTAGAAAGCTGTTCCCAATATGCAACATCGCGTTTTCCCCAATAAGGTCTTTTTCAGCAGCAGGGCGCATCGCCTCTTCCACTAAGGACTGCGAGTGCAGTTCTGTGAGGCGCTAGTTCTTCACTTCACATCAGAGCAGGAAACAGTCATAAAAGTGGCGCTTTATTGGGGCGGACCTGCAAGGCGCCTTTGGAGTGCCGGTAGAGTCCTCCAGGCGCGATTTCAGTGCCTTCGTTCCTTTGTTTCTCCATGTTATGAACACTAGAGCAACAACTGCTAACTGAAAGCTTATTACGGCGCGCCCCAGTTACCTGTTTTCTCATCCAGCAAACTACAAAGACGTCGTCTCTACGTGGAGTTGAACCGCTCTGCGCTAGGCACCTTCCGCTCCCCATCGTGCCTCGCCTTTCTCTCCAGCAGCGTCTACGTTGAACCCAGAAAAGTCCGGACTATCCGCTCCTGCTTGCCGCGCGTGAGTCTCAGAACCGACGATCTCGTCTGTTGCGTCTGTATACTACAGCCTGACACAGGCGTGTCTCGCGATATTACAGACGGCGTGCGCGCGACTCGAACTGCTGAAAAAACACCACGGACCAACAATTACTCCGGAAACGGCACGGCACACGACGTTTTTCAGCCTGGCTGGCGACTGGACCCCAGGCTGCATGACAGCCCTATCGAGGCGATCTAGTCATACTGGACGGTTTGTGTTGCGACGCCTGCGTGCGAGGGGGTCGTGTGTTTGTCGCAAATCACACAGCGCCATCCACATGCGGCCTAGTCACATTTTCTCCAGGTTTTTTTTCCGTCGGATCTCTTTGCGAAAACGTCACACTTCCTCGTTTGGATGGAACGAAAGAATTTGTTTTTTCAATTTCTGTATGGTCTTGGCGTCCTATTCGCGTCCGCCCTTCACGCATGTTGCCGCACGGTGGGCGAGAGTCCTCCACCCTGAGAAATTTCCAGAAGACACCGCCAGCGCTCCCTCCCAATTTTTTTCCCTCACGCGCTGTCTTTCCTTGTGAAGCTGCATGATATCGTTCGATTTAGCAAGTAAAGCGTTTCCCGCCGCCTTTTCCCCCATCTGCTGCGCGGGTGGCGCTTTGTCGCCGCTCCGCAAGGCACGCTACTGGATTCTCACGACACTTCGTGTCTCTGCTGATCTAGCGAGTTTGTACTGGCGCGCCCAGCCAGCGCCCTCCTCCGGAGCCGACGCCCCAGAGAAGTATCAGCTGAAGGTTGACGACTAACTTGCGCGCGTAACAAAGGGCCGTGAATGCTTGCAAAGGGAACGGGAGGCAGAACGTCTTTTTTCCGCTGCGATGCACCTAGGCGCGCCACACTCGGTCTTGCTCGCGCCCGGTGCCCCCCATTCCCCCCTTAAAAGTCTTCCTTGCTCCTGTTTCGCCGTCACTCTGAGTCTCTCGTCTTTTCTGAACCTCAGCCTGAAAGAGGCTGCCATGTGTGACTCCGCCGCTCTGGCTTCGCTGTAGAGCGCCACCTCGTGTCTTCGCCGTCTCGGCTCCTCCTCTGCGTCTTCTTCCTCACTCCGGCAGGTTTTCCTGTCTCACATCTCTCTTCTGTATTCGAACGTCTGAACCCAGTTCCCTTAAACAGCCTACCCAGATACTGGGAACTGGGGGAACAGAGCCCGTTACTACAGGGTACTTACGTGCTGCCGTCTCGGCGAGGAAAGCGCTTGCGCTTCGCACACGAGGGTTCCTGACGTTTCCATCTCAACTGGGATGAGCATATTTCAAAGCGTGGATCTTTCCAGGGCGCACTGTCTTTTTTCGACTTCTTGTCGCTCCGAATTTCCGTCTCTGTTTCGCGCCTCGGCGGCGAGGCACGGGCGCCGCAGAGATCTATCTTTCAGTCACTTCTGGTAGCACTCTTTGTCATCGTCGCTTCGAGTATGTTCTTCTCTCCGGCTGCTCCGGCCGCCGCGAACTCGTTTGTTTCTGGCTCTCTCCTTTGTTGCACCTTTTCTGTTCTCCCTGCCTTTCCCGGGTCTGCGGACTCGACACCTCGCATGTATCGTGTGCGGAGAGAAGCAGACAGCCTCCCCAAGTGCAACAAACGCAGGACAGAAGGCGACACTCGCTGTTGCGTCCTGCCGCCGGCTCCACTGTCGTTTTTTGTTTCTTAGAGCTCATCGCTTCTTCTCTCCTCTCGCTCCAAGTCTGACTCGTACCTGTTCCTGCCTGGATGGTGCGGGCGCCCGGTGGACTCCCGCGCGAAGGCTGAGTTTGGTTCGCTCGTCGTCAGATCTGCTGGCTCGCCGAGATGTCTGCCTCCTCTCTCTCCCGCCGGAGAGACTGTCTGTCGGCCGTGAGGAAGCGGGACGATTCGTGCGCTTTTCAGCGGACCCCCGTGGCCTGCTGCAGCCCTTATCCGTACGACGCTACGTGCCCTTCTTTCTCTGTCTCTCCGTCTCCGCCTTCTCAGTGTCACCGTCACGCTCTCAATTCTTCTGGCGGGCCTCCTCCGTTTACGTCGTCTGGGTACTCTTCTCACGGGCACAAGGCTGCTTTCCACTTGGGTGGCGACGGTGTATATACACTGCAGTCAGCAGGCCCGCTTGACTCGCCGTTCGCAACGACGGCTTCCTACTACCCCCCGCCGCCGGGGGCTCGAGCCCCCCAGGGCGGCTCCTCGCGCATGGGGTCTTCTGCCGCTCCTTTTCCTTCTTCTGACTCCCGTGTGTCGTCTTTCGCGTCCTCGGCTTTGCCTGCTGCCTCGTGGGGGAGGCGCCAGGGCGAGCGGTGCTCGCGCGTTTCGTCTCGCATTCCGGGCGGCGAATTCACGGCTTTCTGCACGTTGTTCCCCGAGGAGGAGGAGCCTGTTGCCCTCGAGCGGAGGCGGGCGGCCCGCGCGGAAAGCCTCCGGCGCAGCGAGAGCGCGCGGCTCTGCGGGAGTTTCAACGACGCGCCCGCTGCGCCCTCCTTCGTGGAAACCGACTCCGAGCGCTTTTCCTTTAGGCCGCCTCAAGGCGCGCGCGCCTCCTTCGTCTCCCTCGAACTCGACCCCTACAGCAAGGCGTGGCACTCGAGGAAGCCGAACGCGAGGACGTCTCAACTCAGCGACCGGGACTTGAGGGCAGCAGTGGAGACGGACGCGCCGCCGCTCGCAGGACTTCAGGTAAGAAGCAACAGCGCGTTCAGGTCGCCTAAAAATATGCACGAAACAGGCGACGATGCGCACGATGCGCACAACACCTTGCCATCGAACAGATAATCACTCTGTTTCGTGGGTTTTTTCCTCTTCACAACCTCCGGGTGTGCGTAGTTGTGTTCAAGTCCGTTCCATGTATCGCTTTATGCTAGCTATTCTTTCTCATCTTCTTATCTGTTTCTGCATTCGCTTCTCGACTTGCTTCGCTTTATGGTGCCTTCTATCGCTTACATTTGCCTGTGCCAGGTTCGCCCCGTGAATTTGTTTCCTCTCTATCGCGCATCTCCTCGTCTTTTTCTCTATCTGTACCCTTTCGTCCGTTCTCTCTTCGCTTACGTGGCGTTCGCGTTATCTTGCCTTTCCTCCTTCAGTCTCTTGTCGGCTCGGTCTCTGCTCCCAATTTGGCATCTTTGCTTTTTTTTACTGTCGCCTTCATTTTCTGCTTCCTCTCTTTCCAACTTCCTCTCTTCTCAGGCGACAGATCGAGGGAAGTCTCGCCCTCGAGCCACAGGGCCCGCGGAGACTGGAGTGCCTTTCCAAGGGCCGCACTGCGCGACTGCGTCTCCTGCAGACGACAGGCCTCTGCGAGAGCCCCAGGCCACGTCTCGCGCGTTTAGAGACTCGGAGTGTTTATTCGCTCACGAGGCGGGTGAGCACGAAACGTTTTCGCCACAAGCCAGTCTGCGGTTCGAGTGCGGAGGCAGAGGCCTCGGACCCAACGAAGAAGAGGCGTATGCTTGGGGGGCGCGGTTCAGAAACGGAGCTGCTGGCGTGCGAGACGAGTTCGCTCCTCTCCCTGCCGGCGGAGAAAGAGACGACCTCGCGACGGCGCACCGAAGGGAGTCCCGACGGCGCTCACTTCCCTCGCAGTCGTGGATTGCCAGCCACGGCCATCCTGCCCACTGTTGTCGCGATCTTCCCGCGTATTCTTCTGCCTACGCCTCCGCTTCGCTCCGCGCGGCGGGCCCTGGAGGATGTGCAGGCGCCTCTTCCCCCTCCGCGGAGGGAGTCGCGGCAGACAGAGCCTTTCCGGCGAGCCTCTCGCCCACGCGCTCTCTGCGCTGCTCCAGCTCGTGCTGCTCATCCCGGACGCTCGCGACCGGGCTCTGCACGCCGCGCCAGCTGGGGGGCCGGGATGGAGGGCAGGGTCGGCGTATAGTCGGAGAAGGGCCCCACGAACCCGCCTCGTCGGGGCGTTTCGGGGAGCGGGAACGAGCGGCGACCCAGGGAAGGACTCGTGAGGCGGGGGGAGGGCGGGGGGCGGAGACGCTTAACTGCGCCTCAGGCATTCCGCGGTCCCGCGGCCTGTTCGTTGCGCGCCGCCACGGAGACGAAGCTGAAGGCCGAGACAGGAACGACAGAGAGACAAACGTTTCTTTGCCGCCTTTTCTGGCACGCGGAGCCCGAGCGACCGCAGAGCAGCTGCACATGAGGCGAGAAGACAGGAGAGTCAGCAGCCTCTGTTCGACGGGGAGGCCGCAGAGGGGACTCGCCGCGGAGGAGGCGCGAGACGCCCCGAGACAGGAGCCGCGTCCAGATTCGTACACGTGCGCAGTCTTCTCTGGAGATAGCCTTGCGTACGCGCCTCCTCTCTCTCACGAGGAACGAGACGGCTCGAGGAGACACCGGAAGGGGCACTTGGGCCCCGGGCCCCAGGCCCCCTCCCGTCGCTACGAAGGCCCTTTCTCTTCCGGCGCCTCGCAGCTGCCCGTCTCACCCTTCGTGCCGCCTTGTCCTTCTTCGGCGCGCTCGCCGGTCGCCTTCGCGTTCCCAGAGGGCGAGCGCCTCCCTGCGCGCGCCTCCGCGACTCTCCGCTCACCAGAGAGACGCCAAGAGGCCCCCGTGCGGGCGCCGCTCCCTCGCGCGCTGCTCGGCGGGGAGCCAGAGGCTGGCGCGCGAGAGCGAGAAGCGCGTCGCAGCCGAGAGGGAAGGAGCGGCGAGCACGTGTCTGCCTCCGCCGTCTTCTCGCCGTTCCTGGGCGCAAAGACCAGCGCCGGGACCGGCACAAAAATCGTCAAAGGAAGGTCATTCCGCGTCGCGCACCGGAAGCAGGATCTCTCTGTCGGCCCAGGAGACTGTGGGGCGGGGCTTTTCAGAGGTGCGGCGGGGGGCGACGATGCGCACACGCATCGAGGTAGCGAAGACAGGGCGATGGCGAGGACGGGACCCGCCACCGGCGCTCGCGGAGAGACCAAGGCGTCCTCTCCTCGGTACGAGACACAGCGCCCAGCGGCCGCGCGGTGGGGAGAGAGCGAGAGACCGGAGAGACAGCAGCGGACGGAGCGAGAGGAGCGAGGCCGAGATGCAGCAAGAAGACCCGACGGAGAAGAAGACTTCTCGCGCCACCCAGCGGACGACGACGTCTCTGCGGTGTGGCGGGGGAGGGGAGAGGCCGTCGACGACAAGCGGGCGAGGCGGGTCGCGAAGCCGCGCGCCCGTCTCGTCTCGTGGACGCCCTGGGGAGATTTCTGTCGCCAGCCGTCTCAGCGTCGTCGTTTCCGACTTTCGAAGAACTCGCGCAGAAGAGCCTCGCGCAGAGCACTGGAAGCCTGCGCCGATCCGAGGCCCGCGACCAGCCTCTGTCTACGCGGCCGCAGCTGCGCCGCCAGCCCCATGATCACTCTGTCGGCTCGCCGGCCTCGCTGCCGCGAAGAGACGAACTCCGCCTTTCCTCTGAGGCGTCGCCGTCTCCTCGCCGCGTGGGCCCTTCTGCCTCTTCTCCCCAGCGCGCCAACCGCCCTCCTCTCTTTTCTGCGTCCTCCCCCTCGTCGCAGCCGTCGTCGCCCGGCTTGCCTCGAGGCTCCTCCGCTCCTGTGCGGCCATGTCCTTCGCGCTTCTCGCAGCGGGGGCACGCGGACGCCTCCCCCAGCGCATCGGCTTTCCATGCGTCTGCGGCGGCTCTGATGGAGGAAGTGAATCTTTTTGAAACTGAAGCGAACGTCGACGAGCTGCGCGCGCTTCAAGACACCGTCGGCCTCCACCTACGGGACAGTCTGAGGCAGCAGATCGCCGCCCTCGAGTCCATACAGCACGCGGGACGAGCCGCAGCGCCCGCCCCGCCATCTCCCGGCGCGTCTCCTCGCTCGCCTGCTCCAGCTGCGGGCTTGTCCGCGGGCCCTGAAGGCGCAGGAGGTGGCGCGGAGGCGAGAGAGACTGGAGAGGGCGCAGTAGCTAGAGGCGACGCGGAGGCACGCATCGCTGCGTGCGTGGAGTACCTGAAGAGCCAAGTGCAGAAGGAGGAGCGTCGCCAGCGGGCGCTGCTCGCGAAGCAGAAGATGCTGGAGGAGGAAGAAGAGCGACAGCGCGAGACCTGGAGGAAAACGATGGAGGACGCGGCGAATAGACGGGCAAAGGCCGTCGCGGACGGCGTCGAAAGAGCAGGAAGCCACTGCGGAAAGGGTCGCCTGCGCGCCGGAGAGGAGGAAAAGGGGACGAGGAAGGTGCTGGCGAGGCGCTTCCAGCAGACAGATACAGACGCGGAGGGGAGAGACGCGGCGCGCCAACCTCAGCCGCGGCAGCGGCCGTCGCCTTCCTCCTCTCGCCTTTCGCCAGGCTCTGCGACGTCGCCGTCGTCTTCTGCGGGTCCCCTAGGCGCGCGAGAGACGCTCGCTTTGTCTGACTGCCGGTCGCTCTCGGCGCTCACGCCGCTTCACCCTTCTGAACGCCCACAGGTCGCCGCCTCTGGCGGACGGACAGCCGACGAGAAGGCGCGCTTGCGCAGACGACGCGCGTCGCTCGGCGACGTGGGAGATGTGCAGCGAAGCCGCGACGCTTGCGTAGAAACCGACGGAGCTTTCGCGCAAGATTTCGCCCGCGCGAGAGAGAGCCGCGCGGAGCACCGCAACCTGACTCGCCTCCTGGCCCTGAAGGCCGAGAGACTGCGCATGGAGAGAGAGAGGTTTGCACTCGAGGAGAAGAGTGCATACATCCTCAGCCAGCGCCTCGACGAGTGGCGCGAAGCGGGGACGCCGAACGACGCCCACATGCGAGACGGACAAGTAAACAGACAAGAGCGACTAGCCGACTTCAGGGACGAGGAGGGACTGCTCCGCCGAGACCAGAGAGCCGACGCCGCCAAGGCTGCGGACGCGACGACCCGCTCCCCCCTCCACGGCACGACCGGGCCTTTTTCGCCTGCTACAGCGAGAGAAGAGACCCTCGCGTGCGCTTCTGCTCGACAGCGCGCGTGGGACAAGATGGCTTCAGAAGTCCCAGGCTTCCAGGAAGAGGCGCAGGAGTCTCTTCTGCGTTTTCGCGAGAGCCGCGAGGCGTCCGCGCGTTCGCCAGTCCGCGTCAGGCAAGGCGGGCAGACGCCGCCGGGGGTTCAGTCGGCGAGCACAGCCTCGGCGCTTGCGAGGAAGACCGGCCGGCGGAGTCTCGTAGAGAGTCAGCGCCTGGCAAGGCAGAGGCTCGCCGCGCGGAAGCGGCGTGAGGAGGAGGCCGCGAAGGCCACTGAGGCAGAGCTCGCGCGGCGGAAGCAGAATTTGGTCAAGCTCTCCGAGAAGACGCGGAAGCTGGTGCAGAGGCAGCTCCAGGCGTCCCGCGCAAGAGCCTCGGGGCCCAGACGACGGGCGACGATCGGCGCGACCGACTCGCAGCGCGGCTCTCCGCCGACAGACGCCCCAGCCGAGGCTGCGACGCCGGCGGCGGCGGCCGCGGGAGGCGGGAGAGCGCCTCCTGTTGCGCGCGGCCTTCCTTCTCCTCCTTCGCAGCTGCGTTCGACGACGCCGTCGGCCGCGGCGCGCGGGTCGCTCGATGGAAGGCGACGCGAGGCGGAGGCGCCCCAGGGTGTCTCCGCTGCTGCGTCAGGGAGGCGATCCGCGCTCGGTGAGAAGGCCCGCGTAGCCCCAGCCGCGTCCAGCGCCCCCCCGAGGGCAGCAGACGATGGAGAGGCTGGAGCGGAAGGCGCTCGCGCGCTTGCGTTGTCCAGCAGAGCGCGGAAAAGCATCGGCGAGGACTCGAGAGGCGCCGACCGCGCAGCCCCGCGGAGGGAGGGCGCAGCCGCCTCGACTTCGCGGTCGCTCCGCCGCTGCCGCTCGCAGCCTCCGGCGGGCTGGCTCGCCGGCGAAAGAGGCGAGAGCGAGGAGAGCGCCGAAGACGCTCCGAGTTACTCGCGTGTAGGACCGTGCTTCAACTCGCCGTCTCAGGTCAGGCCGCTTTTCCCGCCCGCGTTCGGACCCGGCGCCGAGAAGGCGACGAGCGACCGATGCAGCGTCGGCAGCCTGTACTGCGCGCCTGCTTTCTCCTTGTTTCCTCCTGGCTGCTGTCCCTTCTGCGTGCCCAGGGCTCTTCGCCCCTCTGCCGTCCCCTCTCACTTGTCCGCGCAGGCGACGCCTGGCCGTGCGGAGGCGGCGCTCCCTGTCCGCGAGCCGCGCGACGCGCGACCGCGTCCTCTGCTGCCCCACAGCAGCCCCAGCGCGCCCCCCCCCCCCCCCCCTGTCTCGGGCAGCGCGGCCGCCACACGCGTGGTTCTTCTCGCACCTGTGCACGCACTAGGCCTCGACGGAAAGCCCGCGGCTCATTCGTCCGCTGCCGACGCCGACGCCTTCTTCTCCGCGCGGCCTCACCCCGCAAGCTGTCTCTGCGGTCGCGGCCCCGCGCGGTGGGCGCCAGCGGGCCCGCCCCCGCCCTCGCCCTTGGGCGCGACAACGCCTGCAGGCGGAGACGGGGGGCCGGTGGCCCCGGGCGGGAAAAGCCGAGAGAAAGAGAGAGGTGAACAGCGAGAGGGCGGACCAGAGCAAGTGAAGGAAGTTGCCGACATTCAGAGAGAGTTCCCCCACCGCCGAGAACGCGCAGAGGCGCTGATACCGCCCGGTCAAGATAACCTTCTGAAGGCAGTTGCAGAGCGAAGGTGTCACACGGCTGCATGCGAAGGATCGACCAGTAAGTGAACGCGATAAAGGGCTCAGAGCTGAGGCTCACGCACTGCGGGGCGCGTCGGGCGTAGGGTTTAGGGTTGAACATCGTTTTCACTTTGGTGGGAGAACAGGGTCATTTCATTTTGTAGAAAGCACGGATGGAACAGAGGGAGAACCGGCCATGTTGAGGTTGTTTCTGCCGCTAGTGGAGAAATGCCTTCGTGCGGCGTGTGCGGCTTCGCGGATATCTGTCTGGTGCTGTGTCTCTGTGGGGTTTGCAGCGCTTGCCGCCGGTTCCTGGACGCGCCCTCGTTCCGCGGGGCAGGCGTCTCGCTCCTCCTGCGATGAAGAAGGCGAATCTGAAGATCCGCGCGATCGACTCGAGAGAGAGATGATGCGGCGTCTCCTTGCGAAGCAAGGCAAGCTCAGCTCTCCTTCCTCTTCGTGTGGAGGTTTGCGGGCTTCCGTCGGCGCGGGGGGCGGCGAGGGCGTGCATGCGGGGCGACGCGCAGGGTCTCCATCTTGGGGGCCCCGCGAGCAGAAGGAAGAAGGCGAGATTGAGCAGGACGTGTCACGTTCCCAACTCTTTGTGGCTTGCCCTCCCTCGTCTCTCGCTCAGGACGAATCGGAGGCAGGCCCTAGTGGGAGGAGTCACTACCGACAGAGTGGGGCAGAAAGTGAAGGCGCGCCGGCGCCGTCGCCCAAATCTGAACGCTGCATGGATGTCAGGGTCACCGCAGGCGCAGGCGCCTCGACGTGCGAAGTGCTGGACGCAGCCATCTCGCCGGTCCTCGTGCTGCGCCCCTCTGCAGCCCTAGGCGCGACAGGCGAGGAAACACACACTCGAGACACGACCGCGGCGTGTGCCCGCTGGAGGAGAAGAGACGGAGAAGATTCGGCGCACTCTTTCTCTCCGCGACGGCGTGAGCTTCCGCAGCCGAGAGCGTCTCCCGCCTCCCTCGAGGGGAGGGTCGCTGCGCGGCTCGACCGGGCCTTGTCGCCAGTCCTCGTTGTCTCTCCACGGTCGTCTCCGAGGCGCGCCCCCGCCCTGTCTCGTGGTCGCGGATCCCACACGCGCTCTCGCTCGTCGCCTTGCTTCCGCGACGCTGCGCGCGGAATTTCGCCGCCTCCCTCTCAGACCACTAGGCTCTCTGTCGGCGCCTCTTCTCTCGCTGCCGGCGGCCCCCCAGCAGGGGCGTCGGCCTCGCTTCCTTCTGGCGCCCAAGGCTCCACCGGGCGCGGAGACACAGGCCCCACTCGCGGAGGAAACACGGGATCAGACTCTAGTCCGGCTCGCTCGCTTCTGCGCTCTCCGCGCGAGCTTTCCGACGGGACGGTCTCTGTGCAGCAGATGCAAAAGAGGCGACTGTCTCCTGTCCCCCGGGCCCACAGCCCCACGGAGCAGGGCCAGTCTCCGCGGCGGGGTTTGCAGGAGCCCGACACGACCGAACGGGGGCGGAGAGGGAGCGCGTCAGCGCCGGCGGAAGCCGAGGCAAAGGACAGCTCTCGCAACTTCTGCCCCGAGGAAGGCTTAGTGAAAACCGTTCTCGCGGGTCTGTACAATGTCATTCGCGAGCATCAGGCAGATGCCAGCGCGGCAAGGCTCGAGGTGTCTCAGAATGCACAAGGCGCAGAAGAAGAGCTCGACGGTGCCTGGGACGCGATCCTACGGTCCCTCGCGCGCTACCGGGAGCGGAGACTCCCGCGGGGGCTCCAAAGATCCCAAGCGACTGCGGGGGGCTCGCCCCTGGGCGAGCCCGTCGTGGCCAGCGGAGGAGACAGAGAAACACAACAGCGGAAGGATGCGAGGGAGATGGAGCGTCTGTTCCCGGCGGCGCTCCGCCGCGAACAAGACTCGCGTTTCTCTCGGGCGGCCGCCAGTCCGCGGCGTGGCGAAGTGGCTGACTCGTCGCGCAGCAATGAGCCGCCCCTGTCTCCATGCCCGCACCCCACGTCCTCTCTTTCTCTCGCGGCGGGCGTCCTCTCTTCGCCCGTCTCTGCGCGGCCTGCGTCTCCCCTGAATTTCCTGTCCTCTTCGCTTCCGGGCCCAGGAGAGCCGGTGGACGGCGAGAAGGCGCCTGCGCGCCGGAAGCTTCCGGCGCCTCTGCAGCCTGGGGCCCTGCAGAGTCCCCGCAGCCCGCGCCCCGCCCGCCACTTCGCGTGGAGCCCAACTAGCGGTGTCCCTGCAACCGCAGACGCGGAGACGGAGAGAGTCCACACGCCCCCACGCGGCAAACACTCGCGCGTCTCGAGCCGCTTCGCCTCTGCTGTCGACCAGAAAGTGTTCATTGGGGTTGTCGTCGAGCAAGTCATGGCGAGACTGAAGAGAGAACGTCTCGACCTGTATCGCAGGCGGGACGGGCGATCGCCTCACAGGGAGAGAGACTGCAGAGACGCCCAAGACGACGCTCCTGTGAGGAGTCCGCTTGCGGGCGTCTCTGTGGCCCTGGACGTGAGCCGCACGAGTGCGCACAGCAGCGAGCTGGAGGAAGGAGAAATCCGAGAGGCAAGTCGTGCAGGCTTGACTGCGACGCCTCCAAGGCCAGACGTCGTCCCTCCCTTGCGGTCCCCTCCTTCGGTTTCCTCTCCGTCTCGGCAACTCGGAGTTGCGCGGCTCTCTGCGAAGTCTTCGCCTCCGGGGGTCGCCCAGGCACGGTCAGATGAAGGTGCGCGCCCGTTGTCGCCCTCTGTCTCCTCTGCGTCACAGGTGGAGACGGAGGCCGGCGCCCAACGGGACGGTGCGCCGGAGAGGCGTCTGCTCTATTCGCCCACCTCCTGTTCTGCCTTCTTTCCTTCGTCTCGAAGCCCGCGCTCGCGCGTTCACGAAGGAAATCGAGGAGAGGCCTTGCCCCCGTCCCCAGCCTCCGTCCCGGTGTCTCCCTCGCCTTCTCGCCGGAGACGAGGCGATGCCGCAGCGGTCTGCTGCGCTTTGTCTGTCTACTCGTCGCCTCGCTTCGACGCAGCGAAGGCTGAGGAAGGGACAGCGCGGGGCGCTTCTTCGCCTGAATCTCCGGGGGGTCCGGCGCTCCAGGCTGGAGAGCCCGGGGCCCACAGAACCTCGCCTTCGTCTGCTCCTGTCTCGCCTTCGGGGAGACACCAAGAGGAAGACACTTCGCCGAGAGGCGCGCGGCCGCAGGCGATCTTCAACCAGCCACTTCATCCGCGCTCCGCGTCCCCGTCGCCCGAAAGGGGAGACGAAGGCCGCTCGCTGAGAAGCCCAGCGGCGGTCTCCGCTTCCCCTTCCTGCCGTTCGCCGCTTGCTGCCTCGCGGAGCGAGGCGACCGGCGCCCCTCAGCTGCGCCTCCTGTCTCCTCGGTCTGCCTCACCTGCGTCGCCGCGTCCCTCGTCGCCTCTCTGTGGACGCGAGAAGACCCGAAAAGGCTCGCTCTCTCCTGTGCGTGGCGTGCACAGGCGGACGGAGGAAGGCGGACGCGGAGTCCTAGGCCTCGAAGAAGCGACATCGCCTTCTCTCTCGCCGAGCGCGCGGGAGAACAGAGGCAGGACGGAGGAGCGGGTACCAGCGTCTCCGCGTAGCTGTCGGGCTTCGCCTCGCCCTAGCCGCCGGCTGGCCACGCAGGCGGCGGAGACACTGGCGCCTGAGACTCACCAGCGAGAAGAGGGGAGTGCCGCAGCAGCTGCGCTCCCGCAGCGCGGTCGCCTTGAAGCCCCAGAGGGGAATTTCGGTGCGCGGTCGCCCTCGCCGGCCCTCAGCGCAGGCGAGGAAAACGGCCTGCTGTCGCCCTCCGCTGGCGTCCCTCCCGCCAAGCGCCGCGAGCTTTTGCGGCGTGTTGCCGCGAACCATGAGCTACTCGCGGCGGACGCTGCTCCCCTATCTCCCAGTTGCATCTCGGCGTATTCGGTCGTCGCGAAAGACGCAGAGGCGCAGGCTGAGGCAGCCCCGAGGAATCGTCTTTCTCCCTCGTCTCAGCTGGGCGCCTCGGCTGGTGAGCTGGGAAACGCGGATGCCTCCGGGGCGCGAACGCTGCTTCAGAGGGACGACGTGGAGGAAGGAGAAGTCCTCGAAGTGACGGCGGGCGAGGCGGTTTTGCTGGCTGTTGGAGGCCCAGAAAAGCAGCCCCTAGCGCCGTCTCTTCCCGCCAGCCCGCAGGGCTGCGCAGTTTCGCAAGAAGAAAGAATCCTGGAGGCACGCGGGGGTGTCCCTGCGCGAACTGAAGGACTCCTTGCCGAGGACAGGGAAGGCGGCCTCCACATGCTGCCGCCACAGGCCGCGGAGGCGCCGCATTCCCTTTCGTCTCCTTCGATTGCATCCCCGAAGAGGAAATGCGAAACGCTCGATCACATCTCCGCGGAAAAAGCAAGCGAAGAGGCCTCCCCCACGCCACTTTCGCCCGTTCTGTCGGGTGACTCGCCGCGCGCCGTCGCCGCGGCGCCAATCGCTCGGTCTCCGCACGAAGTGGAGGAGGCGCTTTTCGCAAACGATGCAATCTCTGGCGGGCCGCGGCTTTCCGCTCCAGCCGTCGTCAGACCAGAAGACGATAGCGAGGTCGTCGAGGAAGAAGAGACCCTGGTGTCGTCTTCACCGCCTCTCCCTGCCCCCTCGCCCCTGAACGTGCGTCTGGACGCATCTCCAGCGGCACAAGAACAAGGTAAACAAATCAGTCTTTTCTCGCGATACCGAGAAAACTGTATATTAACCTTTTGACTTTTTGTTTGCCTTGGCGCGGGAGTTCCTTGCTCCGTCGCTGGGGCTGTCGCCGTCGCTCCATAGTGTTTGTCCTCTCCTCTCCGCCGCAGCGCGAAGGGACACTTTCAGATCTGCGTCGTCGTCCGACTCACGGTCTGTCTCGCTCTGGTCGCTTCGGTTGCCTCTGTTCAGGCGAGAGCGAAGCGCTGGAGGAGGCGCTGGAGAGAGAAAGAAGAGAAGAAAACGCGTTCTACCGAGATGCCGCGGATCTCTGCGCGGCGGTGAAGGAGGGCGAGTTCGCGTTAGCGGCCGTGGAGATGGACTCTGAAGACGACTCTTCAGACGCCGAGGAAGAAAGCGAGGCCATCGGCGACGAAATCCTCCAACTCAACACCGCGGCGCTTCCTGGACGCATGCGGAAACAAAACAAGGTAAAAAGCCGAGCTCGCACACGTGGCAGAGAACGCGACTCAAATGGGGGCCGCGGGGCTTTACAGGCCCAGACTACGCCGGAGAAAATATAAAATCGTAACCGTGCGATCGGCGGCAGTTTTTACAGCATTGTCTCCAAGGAAAACATTTCCAGCGGAAACACGGAGGCCTGTAGGGCTCGACTTGTCGAGGGCGCGGAAGGAAACAGAAGACGAGGCGCCGCTCTGTCCTGAGGCCAGAAGAACTCGTCGCAGCCTCCAGCTCGGTTCTCACGCAGATGGGGTCGGATGATGCAGCAGCGGGAGAAGAAGCAACAGCGAGACAGCGGTGAATAAAAAGAAGCGCACAGACACCGAGGCGGCCGTGCTTGGGGATGCGAGGAGAGGGAGAAAGAAGATAAGCAGAGAGAGAGCAAGAAACCAGAGGCCAAAGAGGAGAAAAAACACTGAAAGCGACGCGGCTACGTGGCAGGCTGACTCTGCCTTGAGGCATTTTTGTGGAACTGCGATTTTTTCACTTTTTCTGTTTTTTTCGCTTCGGCTTGCACATCAGGTAGTTGACACGTCGCCGGAGGCCGCGGTTAGGATCGCTTTCGCGCTCATGATCGTCCGCCGAGGAGGCGAAATTTTGAGCGTAAGGAGGAACCATTTTTTTATTTTGCCTCAATTGCTGTTGACGAGAAAGCGCCAACGAACCCCGCATGGCGTAGGGTCTAGATTGTTCATTCTCTCGTGGGATGACTCTCCAAACGCGCGAAGACAGCCGCCAGAAGACCCTCCCTCGCAGGTGCCTCGCTTTTGTTCTCTTTCTCATCTCGCGCTCCTCCGTCGGCATCCGCGCCGGGGGATCCGGCTCGCTCACAAGATGGATCCGACAAAGCAAGACTTCTTCTTTTCTTGTCCTCCGCTCAGGACCATGTAACCCCGGCAGACGTCCGCACCGACGAGAGCCTGTACCAAGAAATCGTGAGTCGCCACTGCACAACGTTCTTGCACGCGGAACGTTCCCCATGTGTTAGTGCCACGCTCTGAATCCGGAGAGAATTCCCACCTTACAGCGCTTCGTTTGCTTTTCTACATATATATGTATACATTTGTATATTTATATATGTATGTATATATGTGCACGTATCGTTACGTGAGGCGCTTCCTAGAGCTGTGAACGAATTCATTTCCCGGTCTCTGCGTATGTCTATGTAAGGGCTCGCGCCCCCGGCATTCATATACGCTTATCCGTCTCTCCTTTCCTTCTCTATCTATATCCATCTATATATATGCATGCATGTATATTGTGCCTGTGAATGATGTAACGTCGCTGTACGCCAAAAGTCGTCCAGAAGGATCGGCTTGTTGCCAGTTCTCCGACGTGGATTTTTTCACACGGCCACTTCTTCCTCTTCCGCGCAGGGGCCGTGCCTGGACTTATTTGATTTCCTGTTTTGCGCTTTTCTGCAGCACTCGCTTGTGAACCGCTGCATGCGCGAGAACCCCTCAGCGGTGCGCATATCGCGGGATTTCATCGAACTCATTCTCGATTTGATTCACGACGTCGTCACAGACGTAAGCGTGGTCAACAGACGTGTGACACTGCGCTTGCTCAATGCGGACTCGTGGAATCGAGGATGGGGACTCCGGAAGGGATTCATAGTCGGTTTAGAGACAGCCGTGAGACTTCGGGCAGGCATGGAGATTCACATAGCACGTGGACAGAGAGAGATACAGAAAAGTGTATCGGCGTGACCACATCCACAGTCCTGTTACACGTATAACCATATATATATCCGTATGCATGTTTGTGGCATGAGGTTTCTGCGTCGTCTTTTTCAGTTCTTTTTTCGGCCTCGCACTTGGTTTAAGCCTTTACATTTCTTCGGTTTATCGTTTTTTTCAGCCCGAGCACTGTTTCGTCAGCACCAACACGTGGCAGACGGAGGAGGCGCACCAGAGACGCGAACTGAAGCAGAGCGCGCAGTCCCGCTTTCGCGGGCTCGCGCAGTTTTTCTCTTCCAAGAAAGACGAAACGAAGACTTTCACCTGGAAAGAACTGTTCGAATGGGTAGGCAGACGAACCCACTAGCCCGCGCAGTACTCTAGAGAAATAAATAAATATAAAGGTGTTTCGTGGTCGCGCGTGGGGGCTCTGTATTTGAACTTTTGTCGTAGGAGAACACACATATTTGGAGACGGGTTTTGGGTGCGGAGACGAGGCTGACCGCAGGCCATTTTTTTACGTTCTGGGCTGCGTTGTCGCGTGTTGATCTGTTTTTTTCCGTCCTTGACATCTCTGGTTTCTTTGTTCGCTGTTCACTTTTTCAGGTATACTCAGCCGCCTCCCTGGGCTTCTTCGCGCCGCTGTCGGCCTCTTCTCCCACATCCTGGCACCGCGGCCTCCTGCGCGATCCGGCCTTCAAGCCTCTCTCTCCCGGCCTTCCAGGTAAGCTGCCCACCGAACGGCCAGGCCGTCGTCAACGCGCCTCAAGTCCGCGGACCCCCCATCCAATCGCGCCTGCCTATGCAAGCGTCCACAGCGCCCATCCGCGGCGAGAAGCGCGGCTGTGCGTAGAAATGCCTTGAAAAAAAGATCGCAGTCCTCCCGACTGCGATCTTTCTCTCCCCCGGCGGGACTCGGCAACGCCGTCTGCAGAGAAGCCTCTGACCTCTGCGCGCGGGAAGCGCGAAACGCCTCAAGGTGGCTCTTTTTGCCTGAACTGAGGCGACGGGGGGGAGGCGGCAGGGCTTCTTTGAGTCCAGTCGCACGGCAGCATGCAGTTGAGTTCGACGTGTGTCTGTCTGCAGAGCCCGTCGGCGGCGAAGACGACGTCATGGGCTTGGCGTTCGCGCATCATCGCGGCGCTGCCTCCTACGCGAGACACTTGAACTTTGTGTCCCATGCGCTGGTCGCGTCGCCCGGGGCTTCAGCCCAAAGAGAGGGCGGAGCTTCCTCTTTGACCGCGACTCCGCAGCCTGTGCGGGGGTCTTCTGAGCCGCGGCCAGCGGGTCGAGTGCAAGGCGGTGCCTCGAGAGAAGGCAACGAGCCAGGAAGGGAGATCGCGCTGGAGGCGGGTGACGCAAATTCTTCTGTGCAGCGCAACGGCGCCGCCTACCGCGATGCGCGCGAGGAGGCAGCTTCTTTGTCAACTTCCTCAGTCTTCATTCTACCGTCCAGACCCGCGGACGCGCTGCCTGCATGCGCTTCAGATCCTCAGGAGCAGGCGAGCTGCGGGCCGCTTTCCTACGGGTCTCTCCGTCGGACACGGCGAACGGAGGATGAGGAAGAAGACCTCGAGAGGATGCGGGTGTCGTCGCCGCTCTCTTCTCCCTCCTCAGCGCTCTGCGGTGCTCCTGGCGATGTGGAGCCGACCGCAGAGAACGGCAGGAAACTCGTTCAAGCGCGGCTTCCGCCTTGCCCCTTCGAGATCCCCGGGCGAGACGCCGAGTCCCCTGAGTCACTCGCGTCTCCTTCCTCGTCGCCCGCGTCGCCGCGCTCTCTGTCGTCGCGTCCGCGGCTGTCCTCTCCGTCCTCCCAGTCGCCGTCGCCGCGGAGCTGGGAGTCTTCGCCTCCGCGGTCGCCTTCGCCCTCCTCTGCAGCCTCGCGCCTCGGCCTTTCGTCTTCCAGCTGTTCCCCGCCGTCCTCGGGATGCGGGTCGCTCAGAAGGAGAGCGGCGCAGGGCAACGAGGGGCCTTGCGAGAGCTTCAGCTGCGCAGGGGGCGACGAGGAGGAGGCCTTTGGGTCAACGGGGCCCTTGCCTGCGCTGTCTCACCCTCCGTACTCGCCGACAGCGCGTGCGGTTCTCGGCGGAAGAAGTCAAAGCGAGCAAGGAGAGGAAGAGTTTCCTTTGCGCAGCTGCAGTGAGAGTGGCGAAGAGACCACCTTCGACGCAGACGGCGGCTCAGGAGCGGAAGGAATCTTCTCCTCGTCGTCCTCTCCCTCTGCTCTCTACGCTTCCTCGGGGGGCGAGGGTGTCCCCGTGAGCGCGTTGTCGCTGCCGCCGCTGCCCTTCGATCCTCCTCCGCTCCAGTGCTCGCAGGAGGCCCGCGACGGCAGCGCGTCCGCATTCTCTTCGCCAGAGAAAGCAGCAGACGAAGCGACAGAGCGGCGCGATAGAGAAAGCACCCAAGTGGAGACGAGGGAGGAAGCGAAGCGCTTTGAGACGCGGGAGGGAACGGTGCTGCGCTCAGCCGCCTACCGGCAGCTCTCTTCTGGCGAGATTTGCCTCGAGGAGGAAGGGACTGTGTCGGCTCGCTCTGTGGGAGAAGTCAAAGAAAAGCAGATCTTCGTCGCACTCGGCCATAGCCGGGCGAGCGTCCCTAGTGTCTCTGCGGGTCACGCTTGAGGCTCGGTCGTTGTCCGTCGACGCGCGTGCGGTTTTTTGTATCGACGGGTGCATGTGCGTAAGCCGTGAACGAGCTCTGCATGTGAGAATTCTTTTTTTGCGGCAGCACTGGAGAGGAGGCCCGGATACACAGGTCCTCCGGAACGTAGCAGGACGTAGGCCGACAGTGCCATGCACATATTATATATATATTTGAAAATATAAAAAATAAAATGAATTGCTGGGCATGCATGGAATAAGTACCACATGGCGACAGCTATTGGGCCGATGTCCGCGCTCGCGGGATGAGAACACATTCACTTCTCGCTTTGTGTCAAGGTTGAAACGGGAAGAGGCAAACAAACCAGCTTTTCGCCGTCGCCTATCCTTGTCTCTGTCAGGGATAAGGGGCTTGCACTCGGGTGCTGCGCGCAATCCGCTGAAAACGGCAAGCTTTTTTCAAATGCTGGCATCTTCTGTATTTCTTCCAGCTTTTGCGTTTGTCACGCGTTTCTGGCAAGTCTCCAGCATTTACGGCTTCTCAGCGCGCAGCTGAATGCGTTACCTGCTTTGCTCCACATGCGTTTGTCTTGTGAAGGACTTTCTTGCATTTTAAGCGACGATTTGTAGTGCCCGAAGACGCACGCCTCCACTGCGACCGTGCCGGAGAGTTTCACGTTTTTACTCCTCGGTCAGACGCTTCCTAGGCGCCTCATTTCGCCTGCGCCTTCGCACTAGGGAGGACAAGTTAAATACCGAAGTCTCAGCATTCATGTATGTGGCCAGTATATACGTACAACACACCAACCAATGCCTGCAAACGCATACAGCAACATGGGTTTCACGGATGATCGTTGTGCTGAACCCTTAGCCGTTGAGGGACGCTAGCCACTAGAAGCACACAGAGCCATCAGCAGTCTCGAAAAAAGGCTTATGAAGGCTCGATTTTTCTTTTTTTCCACCAGTAGGTTCGGGCCGCTGCGATCAGCATCCACATAGTACTCAACGCAGAGGACGCCAGTCGGCCGAAGCAACGTGAGCAAAATGCCTTTTTTTTGCGATCTGCAGGGTGTTTTCAATGTGCTTCAGCTGCAAATATTGAAGCAAAGCACTTTCCGTTCTTTTTCCGAAACGGAACAAGAGGGCAACTGCCTCTTGCGTACTGGCAACGGGAAGCCTCCTCGAACTCGCGAGAGTCTCTCCTCTTCATTATCCACAGGAGGTCATTATTCTGTCGGGGGGGGCTGGAGGGTTCTTCTCTTGTTCCGTTGATGAACATCACATGTATTACCTTGTTTCTAGCGTCTTGATCACTTCCAAACATCGTCAGACTCGTGACTCTCCCCGCGAAATGTGTGCTCGAAGCCCTGCGTATTCGGCCACAGGGGTACCTTGCTCCTACGAACTACCTTGGCGTATGTTTGGTGTCAGCGAAATGATTAGGGGAGGCAGATTCGCTGCTTTCTTTTTAAAATTCCGCGTGAATCACCGCGACAGTGCCCCGAGGTTGAGACGCAAGCTCTATTTATACCTGGCCACGAGCTGTTCGCGGTGCATTGTCTGATCCCCAAAAAGACGGGGTAAGGAGCCGATTGAGGCTCGAGCAAAATTCGTCTTCAGCCCTTCCGTATCGCGCAAGTAGATCTCAGTCTTTTTTTTGGAAGTTCCTGTCAAAACCGTGTATGCACGGAGTGGGGTTCGAACCCACGCGGTCGTGAGACCAGGGGATCTTAAGTCCGCCCCCTTAACCACTCGGGCATCCGTGCGTGCAAGCTGTCTTCTTTTTCACCACGTCGTCCTCCCCCGCGAGCTTTCCCCTTCGGAAGAAAAAAAAGGGCAAAAGAAGTGGAAAAATGAAACCAGAGGGCCTGAATTAAGGCAAAGGAAACCATGAGAACGTAGTTCTCTGCTCTCTGCGGAAACCTGACTCGGATGCGGCGCCGCACAGGCTCACTATGTCCCGCCTCAAGGCAACTCTGGGAACGGCAGCTCGCTGCTGTCGCCATCTGCCGCGACTTGAAATCGTCATGTGCGGAGAAAGAGGATATCCCACGAGGCAACATACGGAGAAAACATTTTTTTCTTCATACGGTGTATTTATTTTCCCCCGTTTTTTCGTTTATGGCAAAAGTAGTTGTTCTCGCACAGGTTGCACTTGATGCGTCTCGAGATGATTTTTTTTTTTCCTTCGAGCTCTCCTCCGGCGGTGACGGGATTGCGTGAGCTGGAATCTGGAGGAGACAGCGAGGGCTCGAGAAGAGAATACAAAAGGTAGCTTGCGTCCGAAAGTCTTTGGACTGGTTAATTTTCCGCAGTGTGGATGCAAGGCTTTGGCTGCGTATAATTGAGAAGCAGGGCCAAGGTCAGGAACCGGCGGCGTGTGCTTTGCATCTGCAGCATTATTGATGTGTAAGGGACATCTGTGTCAACGGGATCGGCATGCGCTTCTCGTGCTACCATTATATATACACCTATCTTCCATTGTTTGGGTCTACCGACGCTAAGTGGAGCGTAGGTGCGCCCGTCACTGCTTCGATGCAGGCGGCGAGATACTGCGAGGCTCCGCATTTGCACTCCGGTTAGCGTTGCCTTTTTCTCACCCGCGCTGTATACCCCCCCGTCTCGGCAGCCTTGGCCGCTTCGCCTCGAGCCGCCTGAGTCGGGTCGACTTCAAACGAAAAAGCGAGAAGGAAGCGGAGAAGAGGACGCTCATCATAGTCGCCAGACGTCGCGCCAAACCGAAGGCATCACCAAGGTGTGTCTTGTCCCCGCCGGCCGCCTCTGCGGACTACCTCGCCCTTCGAAAATGGAGACAGAGACTACCAGCACTGTCAGTGTTTCCTCCGACTCTGTTGGCAAGTGTCCCTCCCCGGCGCTGAAAAACTGGTAAGGCTGAGCTTCGTCAGGCATCAATTCGAGAAGTTGCGCCGGCCGAGGGTACTCTGCCCTGGTCGCTTGAGTGGGGCTGGCATTGGAAAGAAACCGTCACCGCAGCTCAAGAGCTGCTGCGCAGAGACCGTAGAGAGTTTCGCCTGACAGGAGGGGGTTTTACCGCTGCTTGGCCGTTCCCCTTCAGTGTGTTGTTCAGCCGGGCTCTTCCGTGCCGGAAGGCCGCACAGAGGCAATGCGGACGAAATTCATGTGTATCTTCCAGTCCTCGCCAGCGGGCTTGCTTGAGGTTGCTGCATCGCGGCACCTTTTATGCCGCCAATGAGAGAGTTCGTTGGGTCGTGTGTGACTCCAATCTCGCTATGTCGGCCGGTTAGTAACTGTGTACGCAGGAAGGGACTGGGCACTCGTAGACGTCTGTCCCCGCAATATAGTAGCTCAGTGAATCGACGTTGCGTGCGATGGTTGTGCCAGCCTTCGGGTGGGAACATGCGACTCATCTTCAGCTAGATTGCCGTAGCAGCGAATGGTTTCTTACAGAGGAGTGCGTGAATCAGCGGGCTTCTTATGAGACTCCAGGGTTTAGGGTTTAGACGAAGGCAGAGCATCCAAAATTGCGGTGTTTATGCCTCAGAAAACTTTTGGCTTGGCAGCGTTTCAAATACAACCATGCGCGATACTCGCACGCGTGTAGAGGCATTGATGCAGTGCGTTCGTATTTTGAATTCAATTCGTTTTTGCTTCCCCGTTTTACCCTGCCAAGATGGGAAATACAGTACGTGTCTACACCTCTCAGCTGACCCACTTTTTGTCCTGGAAAAGAAGAGGTGACAGTGAGAACGGCAGCGGAAAACTAAGCTGCCTAACTTGATCCATTTCTACTCTTCTCTCGGACAGCCAAGCGGAAGACGCACAGGCCATGACGGCACGGCAACCATTTTACGCGTGCCAGCCAATATGGATTTGCGTGTGTTCCCTGATGGAATTATTTGGCAGGAAGCTGACACACTCGTTCATGATGGATGCGGTGGCGGAGCTCAAAAGACATCCGTATTCTCTGGATACAACTACAGTTCAGGTTCACTTGGCTGTCTCCGCCACAGCCCCTCTACGAGGAGGCAGCGGCTACTTCCACTCGCGCTTTTCGGATCCTGTGCGGGCACGAGATTACGAGGGACCCGACAATGTAGAGGCGATTGAGAAGCAGGCCCGCCTGCGCACGTACCGAGAGAACCTTGTCAGAGACTCGAATGTCTTTCTCTACGTGAATGGAAGAGCTATGGACAGTGCGCAGATGCGCAGTGATCACCATCTCAAGGTGGACATCATGGCAGGCGATCAGCGCCTTGATATCACTGGAAAACTCGTCGAACTATACATAGACGTCATTCACACGAGAGAGGTCGTCGAGTTCGACTTGTCGCGCGACCGATTCTTCCCACTTCGCAGTGTCTGCATCGAAGTCGATGGCTGCAAACACCGCGCTGAAGACGGCCAGGTGTCGCTCTGCTTCTCTGGGCAATATCCGCAAGCGGTCTTTTGAATAGGTGCTGTGCAAACCCTCGCGTGCGCAGGCCGTCCGTGGAGGTGCACATACGACGCGCGAAATTTGAACGAAACATCCCTCCTCCGATGAGTTCGATGACAATGAAGTACATCCATATGGATGGGGGGTTCCGAATAGTCGGTTTTTCCGATGATACTCCGGTTATGAGATACTGGCAACCAAGTTCTTTATGATTGCAGTACACCACCACCCCACTGGACTGCCGTCACTTCCCCAGAGTTTTTTCGGTGCTAGTTCTCAGTGTGTGCGCCGTGCGAAGATAGTAGTCGTTTTTCCGCTGAAATGGTCGTCACTACACGCTTCCATACAGACCTATGCATCCGCCTGTAGCGACAGGCTCTTGCTTGTATGTGTTGTGACGCGTGTATGCCTTGGCGCATGAGAATAGAGGAGTCCCTCTAGGCTTTTTACCATCAGAATGTCATTTCCCTGTAAGGTTCAGCTTTGACGGAACTACAACAATTTGGTATTCATGCCTCTCTCCAAGGTCAATGGAACCATGTGTCGTATTTTATATTGGGCGAAGCTCCCGAGTTCAATTTATATTGCTTTAATGGGTGAGAGTTCCAACTGACTAGCAACGAGATGCAGTAAAGCAAGGTTTGAATCTCACTGGACACTCATGAGGAACGCGATGCTTGCTAGCGACTTTTGAGCGTTCACTCGCGTCTTGACGCCTTTTTCAAGCAGATCCGAGTCCTAACTCAAATGCCTTCGAAATCATTGCATACACAGCGGAGACAGAAATCACATTGGTGATTCAGGTCCTAGTCTGCTAGAAAAGGTTGCCACACAAAAATACAAGAGGCAAAGAAGTGCACGCCTCTTTACGCATCAACGTGAGGATAAATATTCCTACGATACACACGTATACAGAGACGAATGCGCCCAGGGATGCGGTGGGGATACGACGTAGGGCTGCGAGAACAGCTGCGAGAGGAGCTTGCTATGCGTGGACATTCGGACCGCCCCCAAAGTGGGCTTCGCCACACTTTTTTGAAGCGAATTCGGACCCTCCGAGATCATTTCTCAGCTAGCATCTGTCTGTCACGTTTTGTCGAGTTTTGGAGGACCTGCAGGTCTCCCGCTAAATGTCTTTTTCATGGAACTATGACGCTTTAGGTTTCGGATTCGTCGAATACATAAAGACTGCTTCTTTAGAGAGCGACTTGCAGCAAATCTCGGCTGAGTCAACCAAAAGAGAAATGCCAGTTTCCGGGGTACTTTGGGTTTCTGTAACTTCCTTGTCGTACTTGCTGCGGACTCCATGGCGGCTAAAAGGTGGAACAAGATGTTCTTTCTGTGCGCTCGTTTGTTGTCATCGTTGTCGTCGGCGCGTCGGCCCTAATTCGTCGGCGGAAAGAACTTGAACAATGTTCATCCATCCCTTTTCGAGGCCACTGCAGAAGCCTTTCTAGCTGTGCTTGCTCTCCTACTCCGAGGCAGATCCGATAAGGTATCTTATCTCACGCAGTGATTCGATAGATGCAGACAGAATATTCTGTAGGTTCAGAAAAAATACTCCTTCCCCCCGCGGTTAGTACGAAAGCCGATATGCGCGCGTACCCCCATGAGACAGACACGAGCGAGAATCACTCTAACCTGCAGATTCTTTGCTTCTTCCCTCATGCTCCTAGCGCACGGCCAACGACGTCTTTCAGGTCCTTTGAAATGTCCGGGAGCTGTGCAAGTCTCTGTAGAACATCTTTCATCTTCTCTTTACGGCCCTCGTCGTACTTCTTCCAGTTCAGGAACGCGCCTGCTGCGCGAGCACCTGTGCGAGGATTGACACGGTCCATCGAGGCGAGGAACTCATACGCGAGTTCATATCCAGCACCGTCGCGCCGGTGAAATGCCGCAGGATTTCCGTTCATGAAGTTCGAAAACAGAGCACGAACGAAATTCGGAACGGTCGGCTTATATTCGGGGTGTCTGCTCAGCTCCCGCACGCGGTCCACAGTCTCGGGCAGACTCGAAAGAGCTTGAAGCGCGAACCACTTGGTCAGGAGTTGAGGATTGCCTGCAACGGAACAGCAGCCACTGTCAGATAATATGTGTGCCACAGTCTTTCAGGGCCGTTAGAAGGAACCCCGGACGAATGGGCGATCCTTTCTTTGAATGCCAATCCGTTCGAGCCGATGCAAGTTGCTGCCGAATGTCTTCAGCCCGCCACAGGGCGCCCCGACAGTCTGGAAAGGCGTTTCAGGCCGTCAGAAGACTCCATGGTGCCGCGATTCTGCGGCATTCGCTGGCCATTCTCTCGCTGTTTTTCGTGCCTGCTTTCGGGGTGTCCCTAGCACCTCCGCTCCTTCGGCATGGGATCCCGTCGAGTTGTGAGTGCGCCTGCCGTTTCGGTCTTACCTTTGGCCTCCTGATAAAACATCTCCAGAGCTTCCTGCCTTTCTTGCGCGTATGGCAAGCTAGTCAAAACACTGAGAGCGGCGATTTTGTCTGTCATGACACGTGCATTTTTGAAGTGCGTGAAGGCCACCCGCATCGCCCTTTCGTCTCTGTCAGCTGTCACGTACTGCAGGAGGACGGAGCGCAAAGCGCGCCTGCAAGCACAAAATCGCTCCCAGCAAAGAGACAGGAAACACTCGACGGTCTCCCGCGCAGCAGCGAACGGGACGAAGCCTGCCCTGAGACAGTGTGGAGGGGGTAGAAGGGGGAAGCGGCCGCCGAAGCTGCGGCAAAATGACGCCCCAGCAGCTACTGGTTGCTTTCTAGCAGCTGCTACGGCATGAGAGAGCGCTTCTGTGCGAGGGATCTTTTGAAAAAGACGAGAAAGACAGTAATGGAGGGGCAAGGATGACTCCCGTGATCTTTCTGTGTGGTGCAGGCATGCTGCAGGAAGCACATGTACACGTATATACGTTGATACATAGAGCTACACAGAACTGAGTAAGAAAACGTAAGGATCGACACGGATGCGCGCTTCACCGTTCCCCTCTTCGAATCCAGCGCGCATGGACAAAAAGCAACAGGAAACAACCTCGACCGGAGCTCGTTGAACACCACGTTGTAGGAGAGAAGGACTAAAGAACAGCCCACCAAAAACGAGGGACCACCAAGAGAAAGGCAAAGATTACACGAAGTATGAACAGGGACCTTAACGAGCGAAACCGTGCAGAGAGCTAAAAATAAAATCAACCTGGAGCGTCATGCTGCATTCGCACCGTCGCCACTGGGAAGGGTCCTTCGGAGATTCGAGAGCGCTGTCTTGTTCTTCATCTTCCAGCTTTGGAATGGTTGTTGCCTCATAGGCTGCGTCTATTGCAGCCTTGTGCCGGTGGTAGATGTCGCGAAGCAGCTCGCGCCGAGCAGACAGAATAGCGTCGGGATCGAGAGGCAGAGGAGCCTCCTGCTCCAAACGCGAATACCCTGGAAGGTCCAGAAGCAAGGCCTACAGCCAGGGAAGACTCACGCACACCAAAGGCAGCGGAGTTGCTCAAATAGTAGAGGCCTGTAAAGCGAAATCAACTGGAAATACACCCGCGGAGAAGCCCCTCCCCCGGGCTGTTACCCCGCATCTTCCATTGTGCTCCCGTTTCGGGTACCTGCACGCTTGCTGCAGCCATGAGACGAATCTGCTTTTCCAACTCAACCACAGCGCCTAACGATGACTCACTGTCAAGGCCTGGTCAGCGGATCGATCGTGAAGTACGGCGATGAAGCTATCACTGAGGCTAGCAGGAACAACGGGGCCGCTTTCCTCTTCGTTGTTCGCCTCTGCATCATCCCGTCCTCTTCGCGTGTCTCCTTCCTGGCCTTCTCTCTCTCGTGCTCCTGCCTCCGCTGCGTCTTGCCCTGCTGCCTTGCCTGTCTTCTCGCTCGCGTCAGTGCCTCCTTTTTCGCTTTCCGGTTCCCAATCTTCTGGTTCTGGCGTGCCGCTTGGCCGTTTGCCGGTCGCTAGCCTGCTCTTCAAGGCCTTCAGGGCAAGGAGCTGGAGCGCATTCCACCGCGTGTAGGGGTCGCCGCTGGCGCTGACCAGCAGCGCCAAGTCAGCGTCGGTTTGCGACGGGAAGACAAGCCTCACGGGGGCCGAGAAAGACTCCAGAGCAGCAATGACGGGCTCTTCTGTGACATCCGGGAGGGTGACCGTCTGTTCTTCTTCGCGAAGTTCGAGGAGCTTCAGAAACACACATGAGGCCCTGCGTGCCGGTCAATGAACAAATATACACTACTCGCTCCACGCGGAGGGGGCGAGGCGGATGTGCAGAAGCACGGATCGGAAAAACCGCGCCGCGAATCGAACGCATGCACACAGGGGGGAGGGAGGCAGTGCGGAAAATGCGAAAGGCGTAAAAGGCGAAGTCGTATCTACAGGAAATGTAAGACGTACCCGAAACACTGGTGCAGACACAGCAGCCAAATGCGCGGCATACATATGTATTATGAAGGCTATACATACGCCGGAACTGACGGAAAAACCCGGTCGTCTTCATGCGACGGCATTCGCTGATATATTTTATACATGCATATATTTGCACTTCTGCAGCTGTTCTTTTCGTTAAGTAGCCCCTAAGATGTCCCTTGGGTGTCTCTGGGTTTGTAAGGGGCTGCGAGGCTTCAGGGAGAAACCGCGCTCTACTCCACTGCACGCCTGGCCTCCGAGCACATATCGGCCGCACACATATCAGAGATTGCTCCAGGTCTATGGGTCACACGCCCTTCAGTAATACAAACTTGCCCTTTCCGTCCTACCATCGAGCGCTCTCCGTTATAGAGAATCGGCCTTTGGGAGTATCTGTCGATGAAGCTGAAGCGAATAGGAATGTGGAGGAGCTCGGCGTCCTCGCCGAGCGTGCGTGTCTCATAGTTGGACATGGGCGGGGGCTTTTGCCTCACGGTGAACGAAAAACGTTTTCGTCTTTCGTCGAAATGGAGATTGGAAATCTCCACACTCGGAGTGCCTTGGCGCGTGAACCAGCGGAAGAACTGCGATAGATCGCGCCCGCTCGCCTCCTCCATGGAGCCGTGAAGATCCTCGCACGTCGCAGACCGGCCGTCAAAGCGCGAAAAAAACAAGTCGAGACCCTCGCGGAAGGCGGACGCCCCCAGCAGGATGGAGTACCTGGGGAAGACGGCACGGTGCAACGCACGCAGAACGCATCAGAGGGAATCACAGACTCGGCAACCCCAGTTTTAGCAACACGAACGCAGAAGAATACATAGATGCATATGCTGGTCGAACCAACGTGAAAGCCGATGGGCTGAGAATTAATGGAGCAGCGCATGAATGAGCCAAAGAACCAGTCCAGCTGAGCCGATCGAGGCAAGAGAACTAGAGTTTCGACGAGCTATTCAAAGCAGAATTTGCGTATTTGCATGTGCACATACGCATGTAAATGGCCGGGAGCATACACAGTAAAGAGCCGTGACCGCTTACTGACGATCACGCTTGAAAGGCAGGGAACAAAAACCCTCATTTCCCTTGTCTGTGGATACTGCAGAAGTGCCTGACTGCGTCAATAGATTGATATCAGCAGGAGGCGACAGCCATTTCAGCGATCTCCTGAAAAAGCACATTCAATTCGCCTCCGCCTCCCAGGGGCGAACCCACGGTCGGGACCGCTCAGGAGACAGATGCTCGTTACTTGCTTCTCTGTTTTTTCTGCGTTCAACTCGACTCGGCTCGAGGATTTCTCTTTTGTGGAGGCTCGCCGCGGCGGTACAGCCTCCTCCTTTCTCGCTCGCGAAATCCTGTCGTCCTTTGTAGAGAAAAATTTAACGCAGCAAAGGCGAGGCTTCCCGCGCGCGAGCCCTGGCCTACATGCGAATGATCTCGGCGCCCTTGCGGTAGACCGTCACGGAGTACAGATTGTTGACGGCGGCGTAGTGATCTGGCCGAACAGCGTGCGCCAGGGAACCGCTGTCTTCGGCGAATTGCTCGGAAATGATGCGCCGAATGTCTTCGAGTCTCTTGACGTCCCTGGAGAACTCATGCCGCATGAACTCCTGGTCGCGGAATACTGTAAGCCCTTCTTTCACAGTCAGTTCCGTCCAGTCTCTGCAATGCAGGCAAGGGAAAGGAGACCGAGACGAAACTTTGAACGCCGCCCCAAACCCAAGACACATGCAGTCGATCGTTTATTTGCGCCGGTCTCCATATCGGAGACGGCCAGCGTCCTCCTCGCCAGTTGCCAGCTGCCAGGACTCGCAGCCCTAAACCGTAACGCTGCTCACCTAACGGTCACGCGGTCGCCGCTCCAGTTGTGAAAGTACTCATGGCCGATGATGTTTAAAATGTGTCTGTACTCGTGATCTGAAGAGAAAAATGACACGATATAGTACACCGCCGCGAAGCTGCAAGCACGACACTTCACGCAAAGGTGCGCACAGACCAACAGTCTAGAAAGAAGAGAGAGGCTGCGCGAACAACTCTTGAGTCGTTTATAGAGGCTGTTGTTTTGACAAGGTCCGGAGGAGAAAAAGAAGATAGAGATGATCGCGTGAAGTGTGAATAGCTCGTTTACGAGAACGCAATCGGCGCACGCGCAGGTGACGTGGAGCCGAACCTAGTGCTGCACCAACGCTCAGGTGGTAACGATTTCCAACTCGTTTCACCTATCAAAACAATGTGTCCGTGAACGAACTACGACGAGCGTTTGACCTGAACTCCGATAAAAACTGCTGCAGTCAAATGCCCGATTGGGGCACACAGGATGCTTTCAGCGATGCACCAGGCAGATGCCCGAATACACTCCGCATTCGCCGCAGCGGTACCGCGATCTTCACGAGGCCTCCCTCTGTCTATTTTTCCTGCAGGCTCTCTTCGCTTCCAGGCTCTTCGTGCCCGACATCGTGCGCACCTGTGGTCGTTTGAGGATGCGCGAGCAGCGCGTTGCAGTTGAAGATATTCAAGCCTTTATTCTCCATCGCTCCCGCATTGAAACCTTCGACGCAGGCAATGTGAAAGCTCTTCAAATCATATTCTCTTCCAAAAAGGATCTCGTCCGCGCGCATCGAGCGGATGGCGCTCTGCAGTGCCCAGTCGAGCTTCTTCACGTTCTCCGGAGCTCCCCATACTGCGACGCGCACCAGCTTCTGGGTCTGAAAAGACAAAGGCACGTTCTGCCCATCCGCATATCTCTACCTCGCACTCAAGTTCTATTGCTGCGTACAGAGAGAGGCTTCAGGGGCAGCAAGCCTCCGCCTACGAGATTGTAGGAAGAAGCGGAGAGCCAGGCTACAAACGCGTGTGACAACCCGTATGCCTGCGCCGAGTTAGCCTCTTCATCTTTGGTCCTCTACTATTCAGCAACCTAGCTTGCGCTTCACCAGCAGCGTTCGCGAGATGTCGTTCCAGCCTCACGCGCGTTTCAAAGTTCTGCTCGACAGAACGCAGGTCTCCGGCTACCAGCGCAAATAAGTAGCTGGGTTTCTTGTGAGGGTCGAAGAAGACACGAAAGTGTTTTGTTGCGTCGCTCGCGTCCTCGCCAGACTCTATCAAGTCTCCGTTGCTCAGCAAGACGGGATATTTCTTTTTGTCCGCAGAAAGCCTGACCTGAGGAGTTTCAGAGAGAAACCAAAAGTCAATGCTGCTGTTAACAGCAGGCCCAGGAGCAGGGGAGACCCTGCCTAGCTCCCGGCGTGACCTCTTCTGCAGCCCGGTCCTTCTGTGCAGATAACTCACAAAGTATGCGTGTAAGCACCTGCTATCCTTTTCTGTTCCTGCAGTACGGTTGTTCCGCGGTCCCTAGCCCACTCGCTAGGCTCGACCTATATATATATACTTTTATGTAAATAATTGTGGGATTTATACCGATTCCCTGTTCATCCTAGTTCCTCACGCGCTGTCTCTGTTGGTCCCCTCCCTCATGCGAGCCTGCCGTGATTTCGGTCCTTCTGAGTTACGTTTCCTTCACGTCTCGCGCCCATTTGCTTTTTCATCGTCTTGCGGTTTCTCTTCCAGGCACACGACTCGCGTTGCTCTAACTCACAAAGTGGCTTTCTCTGTTGCCCTGTCTGATCAGTGTTTGCTTAGTCTTACAGTTAAAGCACACTGGCGAATACTCGTATCTCCACAGGGCAGAGGGTCTCGAACATCGCTACCAATAATTCGCATAGATTTCTCGAGAGGCTCGCGAAATGCGTTATCCGAATACACGAGAGTCGGTTGTGGTCGGTGCGCATGCGCCGAGACATGCTCCAGGCTCTCTCTCCGGAGCTGGTTTGCCTACCCGCCAGTATGCAAGGACATCAGGCCGATCGAGGAAGTAGGTGATTCGCCGGAAACCTTCTGCTTCGTTGTGCGTTACGAGCACGCCGTCAGAGGTGTAAAGCCCGAGCAGGCGAGAGTTTTCTTTCGGATTTATTCTAACCTGAGTGCGGACTACAAAGCGGTGCTCCGCGTCGGCGGGAAGGATGGTCTTGTTTATGCGCAAGGAACCTTCTGCTTCGTCCACGACGATCGCATGGCTCGCGGAGTTCTCTTCTTGCCCAGGAATGGGGGAGAAGAGGGGGGAAGCATGGAAGGCAGCAGATGCCTCAGGTTGCCGGAAGTTGTGACGGTGATCCGCTCCTTGTCCTTCAGCCACCGGAGCGGTGCCGCGGCTTGCGGTGTCCTGTGGGTCTCCTGCAGAGGCTTGTTGAACATTCATATTCCGATGCTCACTCTGGTCAACTCGAGCGTATGAGACAGCCACAGCTTCCGCCGTGAGGTTTTCGCCGTCCAGAACGAGGTCGGCGGGCGGGCAGCCAGCGCGGCGGTACATCGTAAGCGTGGCCTTTACCTGTTTGAACATCACAGAGACAACATGGTGTTCGCAGCATGCGCACTCGCTCGGCATCTGTGCAGCGTCCGCCTACACGTAGAAATGGCACCGGGGGTCGTTTGCCCGCGAGACTGCCCTAAACACAAGCCCTTCATTGAGCTCGTCGGCGTGCGAATTGACAGTTCACGAAAAGAGCGGAGAGCACACCCGGCAGCAGCGAATATGAAGAGGTACCGAGAGGGGGGAAGTAAGCCACAACAGCTGCCGCGACACTCAGCCGGATTTCTTCCAGCCACGGACAAACAGGCACGTTAGAAGAGTGAGCCCATGCCAATGGTTCGGGACGAGGGAAGGCGATCCAATCCTGAAACGCAGCAGCCGCGGAAAAGATCAAGGCGAACCAAGTTGCCGTTCCTCTCTCTCGCGCGCCCCCAAAGGGGTATAATCAGATGCATAGTTGTATACAAAAATTCACTCTCTTGGCTCAGGAACCAGACTGGACTGCGGACCGGTGCGTATTTGGTTCACGCTATTGGTGGACATTCGAAATACCAAGGGGGCGGCTTGTGCGCACCCCCAGCGGGTATGAACATGGGGAACAGTGACGCTCTGCCGTAGGGATGCAGCAGTTTCCTCCCCGTTGCTCAGCACGATGGCCGTATACATTTTGTATTTACATCTATGTATATCCAGTGTATTGACGTGCGTAGATGCCACCGAGGGGCAGACAACTCAGCGTTGCCCCTCAGCTGAAGCACACCGATACACTGCACGCGTGTAGGCCTGTAAGATCGATGCGGGTTTCATGGCTTGTGTTAAACGTACTACTCCAGGCACGGGGGGCCTTTCTGCGGTCTGTAACTGACCCGTGTTTCTGTTTCGTGCAAATCGAAGTCAAGGAAGACAGCTTCGATAACGAAGTCCGACGGCTCATAGCTCTCGCGGCTGTATGACCTGGACCCTGTTGCCTGCGCATGAGCGTCGTGTTTCTTCACAGAGAACCCCCTGTGAACCATCACTTCACGTCCGGTTTCATTTTGCTGCCGTCGAGTCACTACATTCACGCTCTCAGACGCGCGAGCTGTGTACGGCGAGTTCGTCGGACAGGAAACAAACGCACACACCGCATAGAAGATGAGAACGGAACTGGACATGCGGTACGAAACTCCTTTTCGTTCTGGCCAAACGATAAGAGAGGACGAAGGCCCACACGCGCCTTTGGAGCCCAGCTGCGGGGCAGCTCCGTTGACAGCCGTAGTCTGCCTTTGAACCACTACGCTGACATCCATCGTGAAACGGCAAAAAGGAAGAGCCAGTGCAGCGAAGAGAGCTGTACACATGAAGACAGTTGATGGAGGGAGGGTCAGACAACACAAACAAGCCTTTCGGCGCCTTGTCTTCGTACGGGTTCGAGATACCTTCCGCCAGTCTCAAGCTAGCCACACACT
Source organism: Besnoitia besnoiti (assembly GCF_002563875.1). Lineage (NCBI taxonomy): Eukaryota > Apicomplexa > Conoidasida > Eucoccidiorida > Sarcocystidae > Besnoitia > Besnoitia besnoiti. The sequence goes on along the minus strand of NC_042362.1, from coordinate 3,260,032 downwards.
GCGACACCCCTTTTGTAGAAAGAGCTGCTTTATGGCGTCTAACTGATCGCGAACAAGACACAATCAGACAATAGAGAGTCAAACGAAGGAGGCCAGCTGTGATTTCCCTTCAGTTTGTCGATTTGACATGAGCACTTTTCCGCACTATCGTGCCGCACATGCTGAACAGGAGACTTGGAACAAGACTACGAGAGACGTAGTCAAAAGGACAAGAAAGCGTATGCAGAACACGAACGCTGCTTTCAATCTCCTATTCGAGTTTTCTACTGAAGCAGAGGAGGACCGAGGCGTGTGCTACAGAACATGTTCCGCCGTCTCCCGCGAAAGCCGCAGCCGAGAACTGAAGCGAGTGCGGGAGAGTCTCGGGGGCTTCACACATGCAACGCTACAAGCACACAAACACACGCAGTCAAAAAGCTAAGCCGTCCTCTCCTCCACGCGTACACACTTGTATCTTGAAGCATGCGCCCCGTATCTAGGTGACCTTGGGCAACCTTTTGGTTAATGAAATCAATTACTTGTCTTCAAATATAGATGAAGAGCCAAGCGGAAGCACATAGGACACGCCATGGGTCGGTCTGCTACAATACGTTAGGGAACGCTCTTATCTATGCGCTACTGTCGTCTTTGTCCAAAATGCGACGGTGCTCTATCGGCGACTCTCCTCTCTCGAACGAGACGATGACCGACAACGAAACGCTGGGATCCCGGAAACGAGGGATGACCCTTTTGTATCTGTCGGTTTGGAAAAACACCGGACAGTTCAACCAGAGTTTTGCTACGCGTACGCGGTTTTAAGTTTCGCTTAAGAAACGATACAACATTTTCCTTAAACCAAGCACGCAGGCACGCGCGGACGCGAAGGCATCCTGCAATACAAGTCAACACAACTGCATACGCGTTACGAGGCTGTTCATAGCCGCGTCGCACTTCATCGGAAGGAAATCAGAGGGAGTTTTATTGCACGAAAGAACGCACACGCGTCTATACATGAACAGATATCGCTAGAATTGCTTCATGACGATTTATATGAAACCAAGAGAGGGGAACGCAGAGTTCTCCCCTGCCTTCACATGCACTCTCTCGTGCAATTGTTTTGAAAACGTACATACCTCTGTGTGCCCTCTCCGACGAAAGGTCTCGCCACAAATTGCCATATCCCGGCCGAAGCCAACCAGGACATGGGGATGACAGCTGTTTTCCCAGTGAATACACGAGAGAATTCTCATCCCTATCCGCGTGCCGTGGAAGATGGCCGTTTTCTCGAGCTTGTTAATAAGCAACCCAAAGAAAGCTCGCTCCCCTCTTCTGTATAAGCTTTTTTTCGCTGAGGTTCCGCGCAGCTCACAAGAAGACTATTCTCGCTCGTCTGCATCTATGTCAGGCATACGGTTCCCTTTCCGCACATCCCTGCGTCGGGGCGTTGGCATTCTCCGCCTTTCTGCAAAGGTGGCAACATCCACCGGCTCTCCCCGCCGCGAAAGAAGCACAAAAGTCCCGTCCCCTACTTCGGTCGGTCTCGTTCAGAGCGCTCTCGAGAGTGAGTGCGGCTTACTCAGGCCTATATATACAGATGGCCTGCCTCCCTGCTCCTCCCACACGAGCTCCCCATGGCATATTTTTCTCAAACCAAGAGTGCGGCGACACGAGGAAAGACGTTTCTCTTTCCTTTACAATTTTCCAGAGAGCTGCGTTTCGCAGAAGTACCCAGCCGCTCACTCCTCCGTTTCATCGCCGAAGTTTTTTCAGGAATCTATCAGAGCGTTTCGGTGCGTACACGGTCGATCCCTCGCTCCTCTGCCTCCAGCTCTCGGATTTCGTGAAAAAGACTGTGCTTCGGTTCCCCGCTCTTCAAGCGGCTCGTTTGACGGCGTCCTCGAGCGCGCCCTTCTGAGCTTCCTTAGGCAAGGACGCGAGAATTTCTCGGATCTTATCCACCGCACCCTCTCGCTGGGATTTGTCTACAAGCTCTTGCGCCGTAGCTTTTCCCTGAACGCCTGCGACAAGGAGGCGCAGCACAAACATAAAAAGAGCATTGGGAACAGGCATACACCAACGCACACACACATACACGGGAGATACGTACATACAGTACCGAGCCTTCAATGAAAATGGCTGATATGATGAACAGATCACCGCCATATCGCTCTCTCGGCCATCCAGTCTGTATGTCCTCACATCAATCTCTAGAGGAGGCAGGCCGCAGCAAAGCGAGTCATGCACTTTCGGTTGAGCTCCTATTCGATGCGAAATGAAGCCCTCTGACCCCTAGATATCCTATGCCTCACTCAGTTACTTCCTTCACTAGCGCGCTCAGATGAGTTCTCCCCCGTGCCCACGGCTCTCGTGGAGATAACTGGTTTCCCTTCTTACTGGTGAAGAACGCAGACACTGCTTTGTCGCTGGAGCCTTGGACACCGTGGGCGTCGAGGAGGCCTTCGATCCTCGCACGCGCTTGCGAAAAGTCGAGCCGAGGATCCGCTGCCAACAGGCGGCCTCTGGGTGGACGGAGAGAAAAACAGGCAGAATGTAGGAATGACTCCGGAAAATTGCAGTAAACTATGCGTAACGGACAGCGACGAAATTGCGAAAAACCAGGCTTAAAATCAGGAAAGCACCATGCGAGAAGCAAATCGGTCAAGGCCATCCCCTTGGAGTTGACAGCACGTCAACTTTACCTCGCCATTCAGCGAGGTTGCTGAGATTGCAGAGAAAAAGACCCATGTGCACGCTTCACTCACTCTAAATCGTCCTGAAGGAGCCGCCTTCGGGCTCTCCAGTAGAAAAATTCGCGAGACTTCTTCCAGTCGACGACCGAGGAAATAACGCCCCTGGCCTTCATGCGCTCGGGCCGATCGTGCAGATCCGCATAGAAGCGAGCGATCTGAAAACACAGGCCAGACGGGAGAAAAAAGAAAGAAAATGTGGAGGCTGGTACCCAATACGCACGCCACTGACGATGGCTGTTTGGAACCACTCTACTTCGCCCCTGTGTATTGCAAAACAGAGTGCTGAGCAGTTCACCGGAGCCGCCGAGCACCATTCCATTCCGCCGGATGGTGGCCTTTTCCAAAAATCGCATCAGTTACTTTGCTGCCGTACTTACGGAAAGATACAGGGGCTCCAGCGCCGCCTCGCGCTTCCTGATCTTCTCCTTCAGCTCGATCGCATCACTGTCGGTCTAGAGAACCCACACGCCAGGCACAGGACACCAGAAGAGAATGCAAACAGGCGCGCCGACGCATCGTTTCGTCCTCTCGCACCATAGAGAGGAGAGGAGCCTCATATGCTGAAGCCGATACGTGCCCATCGCCGACTATGCCGGTTTTCGAACACGTATATACCCATATTCGCCACCACACTATAAATATACATGTGCATATACTTGACGTTAGGGCTGACTGACGGGCTTCAGACGACTGAGGTCGAGACAGAAGCCGTACCTGGCAGTCTTGCAGCTGCTTGTCTAGCTCCTTCAGAACGTCGTCGATTCGATGCATGAGCGCCTTTTGGTCGGCCGCGCGGTACTTGATTTCGCATATTCCTGGCGGCTCGAGGACGCCTCCGCGCGCGTTCGTGTCGGCATACATCTCCATTCTCTGCGGATTGATTGTGGGGTCCACGACCACCCAAGAGCCGCCACGCAGTTCGCCGTGAGGGGGAATGTAAATGAAAACCGGCTGCTTGTATGTTCGCAGCGCGTCGACAATCATCGAGCCAAACTTTAGGATTTCTTCAAACATGTCGCGCGTCCCTCCCGAGAACCCACGCCAGTTCGCAAAGATCATCAACGGCAGATTCTCGCCCCGGTTGAAGTCGTTGATGGCCTGCGCCGTCTTATATGCGGAGTCAGGGAACCACACCTGACCTGCCTACGAAGCGCAGACGCACAGAAGGCAGAGAGATTGCCAGCGATGACAACGGCCTACACAAGACGGAAAACTATAAAAACAACACGACCAACAATAAAAGACAGGCCCAGCACAGACAACAGCATCTAGAGAGATTTAGTCGTCGCTGAGCCGTCTCCAAGCTCGCTCGAGCAGCCAGCCGCTGTGTGCATGATATACCGAGGATCTCTGACCCATGAAATGTCGTCATAGTCAGGACGAACAGACCACGCCGCGAGAGATGCCTTGAGGGTCGACGCGGAAGGTGGTAGCATGCATCACCATAAGAAACAGATGCGCGAGCATACGCAAGGCTGCTTACATGCATGACGACGTTTTCCCGCGAATCGGGGCTGCTGGGGTCTGCAGGCTGTCTCGCCTCCGTTAGGCGAGTCTCGACTGCGATCGTGCCGAAGGGAATGCCGCCGAGGCGTGCTCGGCCGACGACGACGCTCTTGCCCCATCCGGCAAGGTACTCTTTGAAGGAGTTTCGGTCAAAGAATCCAGAAACAAAGGATCCGTCGTCCCTGTAGTATCCGGCGAGCATGTGTCTGACGTCGTAGGGCATCTTGGTTGGCTCGAACTCGACGTCTCTGTCGATGGGGTCGGTCGTGAACCCCTGGGCCGTCTGCACACTGTCTCGCGCGGTCTTCGGGGTATAGGAGAGCCAGCGCAGGACTTCTTTCATTCCCTCCTGGTCGTTCTGCACCACGAGATGCGAGACGCCGTTGCGGTACATGACCTCGGGGCCTCCCAGTTGGTCCTGCGAGGCGTAGACTTCTCTTCCCAGCAGCTTGTTCAGCGCCTGGTACCCCGTCAGCAGCAGCGGCCCCCGGATCATTTGAATCGTTCTCTGCGCCAAGCGAACGATGTACGCGCCAATGCCTACAGAACGCCCGGTCACGTAGCTGAGCGTGAACGTCTCGTCGTATGCCCGACTGGTTTCACCGGCGATCGTCCCAGAGCCGCGCAAGTTCTCCACGCCGATGAACTTGTCCGGCTCGCCGATGATGGCGTCGATGACGAAGCGCCTGCGTCCTCCTCCCGACTGGTGCTCTGCGCCCGCCCGACTCTCGTCTCCGTCGGCCGCCCCCGCGGCCTCGCCCACAAAGTGCCCCGTGACGACGCCCTCGGGCAGTTTGGCGCGATCCTCCGCGTCGAGGTACAGATACTTGAAGCCGAGACTCGGGTTCCCCGGGTCGTTCCACTCCACTCTGATCTTGTCCTTCAGGTCCTCGTACAGGCCGATGCGTGCGCCGCTGTTGCACGCGATGTAGACGCGAGGCAACCCGTGGAGGCGGGAAAACTCCGAGACCCGCGTGAAGAAGCGGTGCTCAGGCACGCCGAAGGAGCCGCCCTGAAACGTGATGTCGTTGCCCAGCAGAACCATCTGCCGTCCACTGGGGTACTCTGGCGTCTTGAGTGTAATCAAAAACCCCACCATGCCGATCTTGTTGTCCGCCACGCTCCAGTCCGGGTCCAAATACAGCTTGCCATCTGCGGAAATCTTGAACTCTTCAGCCTGGGGTCGACCATAACACAAGAAACCGCGCACCGCTCACACCCCGTGAAATGCCTCCATAGTCGGTTTATATCCGAAAATCGTGCGCGGACACAGAGCACACGCAAGCGGGCATGCACCTACCTATTGGCGACGCGCGCCAACAACCTGCTGCGACACAGATAGGCCCAGAATTAATCTATAGCGCAGGCCTAGACCTCATGCTAAACTTCCTAGGTGGCGGCAGGTAAATATATAATATATATAGACAAACTCGCTTGAGTGCTCCACCGCAAATAGTCGCCTAGGTTGGTTGTTGGATCGGCGGGAGCGAGTGGCGCTTTTTTCGTCGATTTTTATCATTGCTCGGGGATGTGTGCCGCTGTGCACTTACCTTGAAGAGATCTCGGGGCACGGCGTCGTCCCATCCGCCTGCTCCTCCGTCTTTTTCTCCTTTTTCCTTCAGATGCATCTGCCAACTCTGCAGCAAGGCGATTTCCAGGAGACCCAGGAAATCAAAGATGTAAGTGGAACCGGCGCGCCGCGCAGCCGACCTCGTGACGGCTACGCGATCGAACTCAGGGTAGGGGTCGACGCCTTTCTCTTGCCCAAGCGCGAGATCCGGCTGCGGCGCAATCGAGGCGGGCGTCGCTAGGGAGAGTACTTCCTTGTCCTTCCTGTGCGCGTCCGCCAACTCAGCCGAGAGAGACGGGCTCCTGGTTGCCTCTCCATCTCTGCCGCCCAGCGCCTCCGCTGTCCCCCCCCGCAGCGCTTTCAGGCCTACGGAGACTCGCACATTTGCGTCACCGTCTTTCTCTCCCCTTCTTCTCGAACGCGGAGCGTCGTCGTCGCTGGTTGAGGCTGCAGTCTCCGAACCGCCTCTCCCAGGCTGTGTCTTCCCAGATCCGCCCTCTTCGCTGTCTGTATGTGCGCTTTTTCCTCCCTCCTCTGTGAAGACAAACCGGCGGTGCGCAATTGGGTCCCCCGTGAGGACATGCGGCACGTCTTCTGCCGCGTCCGCCTGCAGCCAGCGTCCTTGGTGCGAACTGACAGACAGTCGCAGCACTTGGAGTCTCTCCTTTTCCTTCTCAAAGGACTCCGACGCACCTGTTTTCTCCTGGTTGTTGTCTTTGCGCGCCGGCTCGCCGCCGCCCTCGCCGCTTTTCCGCAGATGCATCTTCACTTCGATCTGATCGACTCGGAGGCGCAGCAGCCGCTCGTTGTGTTCGCTCTGGAAGCGCTTGATGACCTTTTGGAAATACTCTGTCGCCTGCTTCGCGGACTTGAGACTGAGCGGCGAGACGATGTGCACAAAGAGGCGCCCCGACGCCGCGGCCGAGACGCGCGGGTCGTTCGAGCAGCGGTCCAACACGTCCAGGAGATCCAGAAAGATACGCGGAAGATCCGAGAGGTCGCTCTTCACGTCGTCCTCGAAGATAAGTCGACGCACGAACACGTTCTGAGGCGCTTGTGTCGCACTCGCGCGTTTCTTCGGCAACGCTGCAGAGGACGGCGGCGCTGCGTCTCTGTGGTGAAGCTCGCTCGGCTTCTTTGGAAGAGCCAGGTACGCCTGGGTATTGGGGTCGAGAGCGTCGAGGCGCGTCAGGTTGAAGGCTGGCTCGAGACTCTTCAGCTCCATCAGCGAGGGGACAGTGGGACAAAGATCTCTCCTTATCCGGCACTCCTCGAATCCCTCTGCAGCAAGAAAATTGAACATGCGACAGGGCTTCTTCGCCTGAGGCACGTGCACGGCCGCAAGCCGGACGTCCGCACTCCGCAGCGACGGCTCGAGGCACTTAAGGATGCCGGTCATCTCTGCGCGAAGTTGTTCCTCCGCGACTTCTCCGTGTTCCGAGCTCTCGTGAGTCACACTCGGCGTCGCCCCAAGGGCTGAGCCGTCCAGAGGGGTCGCGAGTGCGGCGACGAAGACGTTCCTTGGCTCCTGTGCCTTGTCGGTTTCCGCTTGGCGGTGTGAGCTGTCGGCAGGGGCAACCCGCCCCCCCACAGCGCCGGGCGCCGCTGCCCAGGTCGGGCTTCGCCTACTTGCGGCCTCCTTCCGCCGCTCTTCTTCGTCGTATTGCCTGAGCCTCTCCAAGAGTCGCTGACCCGTTTCCCGGATCTCCGCGAGGCTGCCGAAGGCGCCCATGACGCCTGAACGCAGCGGGGCCTCGCCGCTGAGGTCGCCCTGGCGGAAGCTCCAGAGCGCAATCGGAATTTTCTTCGTCTTGCCTTCACGCTCCACCTCAAAGTCCTCCGTGCGGAGTGCAGTAATGGGGAAGCCACGGTGATGCCGCCGCACAGCGACCTCCAACGCGCGCCGCCCCACTTCCGCGTCTCCAAACAGATGCGAGAGCAGGTCGATGCCAGCCGCAGTCGTGCTCGAACGCGCCACGCGCTCGGCCTGGCTCGCGGCCTCGCCGGAGAGAGACGGGGCGCCAGCTGAGGGAATGCGGCGCAGCTGCTCCTTCAGCAACTGTACGCGCTGATCGAAGGGCGCAACCCGGAAGGAGCGGAGAAGGCGCACCGCCTCGAGCGCCACTGGACCGTACTCGCGGCCGTGGAGCGCCGAGAGCCGCTTCAAACAGAGTTCCAGCGAGACCGGCATCGTCCAGTCGGGGAAGTAGTTCGGAAAAGTATGCAGAGCTCGCAGCAGAGAGAGCACGAGCTGGATGCGCGGCTGCAGATGGCTGTGCGCCAGCTTCATCTTCAGCAGCGTCGCGGCGTCGCCCCCCTTGGCGTTGCCCTCTCGGCCGTCGACTCCAGTTTCACTTCCCTGGAGGGAGGAGACGTACTCGTCTACGTTGAGGAAAGACTGGAAGAGCTCCACGAGGAGCTCGGTGAGTTTTTCTTTCTTCTCCCGCAGATTCTTCGGATCGACGTCGGCCGGAAACGCGAGCTTCTGGACGGTCGACTCGATGTCTTGCTCGTACCCCTCCATCGCGAGTCGAAGCCGCATGGCAGCCTCCTCTTCTGGGCTTCCAAAGAGCGAAGTCGGCGCTGCGGCGACGGAGGCGCTCTCCTCTCTCCTCAGTCCCTTCTCTCCGGCTGAGGCCGCCTCGTCGGGCTCCTCAGCCTGCGCAAGTCTCTTCCTGGCACCCGGCAAGTCGAGGACGCCAGTGAAGTCGTTGATTTTCTTCACGCGGCTGGGGTCCTCCAGCTCGAGCGTCGCGAGGATGTCGCCGGTGCTGATGACGCTGCCGGGACTTTTCGCGTGGGAGAGGACGCCGCTCTCGCCCGCAGTCAGCGTCATGACCATCTTCATCGCCTCGACTTCCACGTAGGGCTCGCCCTTGTTCACTTTTGCCCGCTCGGGGACGAGGTACCGCACGAGCTTGCCTGTGACGTCTGAGCGCAGCTCGGAGGGGTCGAAGACGTTGGCAAGGAGCACCGTGGTGCCGTCGACCTGCAGGCGCAGCCCAAGCGGCTCTTCGCGCCCGTTGAACTTGTGCGACTTCTCCCCCGGAAAGAGAACGATAAACGACCCGTCCGGCTGCTCGCGAACCAGACACTCCACCTCTTGGCCGTTCAGCTTCAACAGATACAGCTGCGGACCGGTGCGAACGACCTGGAACGTGAAGCGCTGATCCTCGTACACGATCTCCTGCGAGATGGAGTTGAGCGACGCCAAGTCGTGAATGTACCGCTGCCCGCGTTGCAGCGCAGACAAAACCTGCTGCTCCTTGTCCTGTGCAGACACACCCAGCGAGGTCAAGCAGGCCAGGAGAAGATAAAGGCCTCCCCAAATACCGCGCAGATTTGGAAGCGTGGCGTCCACAGGACGGGGTAACAACCTCCACAAAACGTAGGGAGTGATAAAGAAAGAGAGGGACAGAGAGCCAGCGCACACGGAAGCTTTGAGACACGAACGCCACAAAGAAGTGACCGACTAAGCGAGACCAGCTGCCTGCAGAGAGACGGTCCCAGTGCACTTCTCACCTTGAGCGCACGGATGGCTCTGAAGAGGACAGCAGCTAGAACGACGTGGGCCTTGTCTACCTTTTTCTCGCCCAGACTTTTCCGCTGCTTGATCAGCTTGTCTAGCCAAGAAGTATCGATCCGATTCTCCTTGAAATCTTCGTTCTCGAGGAGCTGGACCAGGTACTCAATCGGCGTCCGGATCTCGCCTCGCACATCCACGCGCTTCAGCCCAAGGACCAGTCTCTTTCGCGCCTCTTCGCGGTTCTGCCCAGCCGCGAAAATGTGCCCGAACTGCGAATCCGCGTACTCGTGAATGCCGCCGCTCGCGCCGACCGAGAAGTAACCCCACACGCTCTCCAGCGGCTGGAACTCGAGGCGGTCGACGCGGCCGCTTGTAGGCTTGAAGCCCTCGTCCGGGTTCTCCGCGGTGATGCGGGACTGCGCAGGCAGAAACAGGAATAGAAAAGCGACGAAGCTGTCCTCCAGTGCGGGCGCTCGCGCCTCCTCCAGCGCAGCCGCACAAACGCATATCATACGGATACGTGAGGCGATTCTATCCCACTTACAGGAAGCACCGCTCAAGGTACCTCGGAGTCCGTGGCTGACACGCCACACGCAATGCCAAGGAACAGGCAAGCCTTAGGCACGAAATGTCTGACGCCGCCTTGAACATTCGGGTAGGAACGCTTGCTCGCATTCGAGGACAGGCAACAAGCTGGAGCACATTACCGCCAAAACGTGCCGCTTTATCGGGACGTAGTCCTCCTTCATGAAATCGATCTTGTCTGTGCCATTCGGCTCTCGCCCGAAGAATCGCCTTATATCCGGAATTCGCCACAACGGGATTCCCATGGCCACTTGCAGCTGCGCAGCGGGCAAGTTGACGCCCGTGATGCCCTCAGACACAGGATGCTCGACTTGGAGACGAGGATTGAGCTCGAGAAAGAAGAACTTGTTCTGCTCTCTGTTATACAAATATTCCACCGTCCCTGCTCCCACGTAGCCGAGCGACTGCGTCAGGCGCTGAGCTGCCCTCTCCATCTCTCTGAAAATAAAGTAAAAATCACATGAATCGGCACTTTAGCGTCCCGGAGCGTGTTAGCCCGGAATGGCCTCTTCAAACGCAAACGTGAAACAGCGGAGCAGCACAAAGCAAAACAAGCCTGCCTCAGGAAACATCCACAAGAACGGGCGCAGATGCGCAGAACTAAATAAAAAACAAAGGCCAGGTGATACAGAAACCACACGATATCGTTCCCGGAATACTGCCTCTCTCTGCACCGAAGGCAAGCCTCGAGGAGAAAGGCGAAGACTGACGAGAACAGTTGTTCTTGCACACCTGCTTGACCCCCCAGAGGGACCAAAAACCCCTAGGGGGCTTAAAAGCGTGCTGCGAAACCCGATGACGACAATACACGATCTCCAACTGTGGCGCACCCCCCCGTATCTGAAACCGTCGCTTCTCTCGCCCTCTCTAGTTTGAGGTTGATCGTGAATTCAGCAAATGTCGTGAGCGGGATACTGCCCCAGTTCCAGAATCTGTCCCCTTGTAAATGGAATCGGAGGAAGGAAGGCGAAAACTGACGAGAGCGTTTGGCTCTCGCACACCTGCTTGACGCCTTGATGGGTGAGAGCTGCGAAGGGGTTCAAAAGCGTGCCTACGGGTACGACATCTCCTCTACGTTTCCGTTCTATCCTTCACCTTGCTGCCTAAGTCAGGTGCGCAAGCGAGCAGTCACGAAAAGCGCATCGATACGAGCTGAACCGTTCAGCGATCCGTGGCTTCCTCCCGTCCGCGCGCACCAGGCACATCTATTCGCACACCACTCGCAGAGTCTATATGTTTTCGATGCAGCTGCCCGCGCCATCAACAGTCAAAGTGACTTCGCGCCACCTACTTCATCGTGTGCGGCGGAACGACGCTAGTGGGCGGAGCCTCTTCAAATATCTTTTGGAAGCGTCGCTGCGTGCTGCAGTCCCTGCCGCTCAAGCCGACGGCCTGGCCATCTTCGTCGCCCAAGATCTGAACTTCGATGTGTCGCGCCCCAGTGCAGAGTTGCATCATGAAGACCGGCGACCCTGGGACTTCGGCTACAACTTGCTCGTACGCCGCTCTCAGCTGCTCCTTGCGATCCACCATGCGAATGCCTTTTCCGCCGCCTCCCTCGCTCGCCTTTATCATCATCGGGTAGCCAATGCGCGCCGCCACCTTCTCGCAGTCCTCCACACTCTGCACAGTGGCTTGCTGAAAAACCTGGAGGCACACGCCACGAACCGCCGCGTCCTGCATGGGGGCACGCGCCTCTCCACATACATGCGCATATATATATATATATGTATAGCTACCCGTATGGGAGCCAGCGTAGTCATCACGTGTGCATACCTCAATGTATAAACATGAATCTTTGTGAATATGAAACTGGTGCAGGCATCGTTGCAGAGCCTCGGCACTCGCTTGCGACCCTATCCGTCTTGTGGGCACCGCGGGGTCGGCGCGAGCCCAGCCCCGTCTTTGTCCTCTTCGCGCTTTTACCCTTACTTCTTTGGGAATGGAGCCTGACGCGTCGAGGTGCGCCTTGAGCGAATCGCCGCTCCAGGGAATGCTCGGAACGCCGGCAGTCTGCGCGAGGATGTTCGCGGCGATCTTGTCGCCCAGGGCCGCCATCACAGCCGCGTTAGGCCCAATGAAGGTGATGCCTAGCTCTTTCAGTCTCCGCGGCAAGTTCGGATTCTCCGAGGCGTGCCCCCAGCCAGGCCACACGGCGTCGACCTGCCGAAACACGAAAAAAGACAAAATAAATTTCAGGGCGCACAGAGGCAACAGCAGGCTACGTGACAGATCGACGACGGACGAGTCGCTCACTGAGGACCTGCCTCCCCTCCTCAGACACGCCTCCAGACGTGCGCTGTGAGGAGTCATCAGAGCTCGCGGAAGGCGAGAACGCATTGGACAGAAGGGTCGTCGCTTGCAGGAGGAACCGAAAAAAAGGGGCTGCAGTATCAGGGACGGTGAGAGGTGAGTCAAATCAGGGAGCCGAGGCTCCTCAGTGGTAGTGACAATAAGTTCCTCTGTTCATCCTCCAGGATATCCGCGAAGTCACGATACACCCAATGACGATGCAGGTTGAACCGCGGAAGTAAATAGTGGCACGAAGCAAATGAAGCACAATGCATAGCGGAAGGCCAACGACGTAGCGAAGGGTCACACGTGGATATCCTCATTAGCGTCAGGTACAATTGAGGGGTGAGTCAAATCAGGGAGCCGAGGCTCCTCAGTGGTAGTGACAATAAGTTCCTCTGTTCATCCTCCAGGATATCCGCGAAGTCACGATACACCCAATGACGATGCAGGTTGAACCGCGGAAGTAAATAGTGGCACGAAGCAAATGAAGCACAATGCATAGCGGAAGGCCAACGACGTAGCGAAGGGTCACACGTGGATATCCTCATTAGCGTCAGGTACAATTGAGGGGTGAGTCAAATCAGGGAGCCGAGGCTCCTCAGTGGTAGTGACAATAAGTTCCTCTGTTCATCCTCCAGGATATCCGCGAAGTCACGATACATTCAACGATTGAAAGACAGCCAAAACACTAAACGGGCATCGCCCCAGCAGAACAAACCACGACGAAACTGAGAGGATGTCCTAACGTACAGGTCCCGTCTTTGAAGTCAGATAAATTTGAGGGGTGAGTCAAATCAGGGAGCCGAGGCTCCTCAGTGGTAGTGACAATAAGTTCCTCTGTTCATCCTTCCGGGAATCTCAGACACCGAAAATGCACCACTTGATACATGCATCATAAAGCAACAGTCACGGACTGCCAGACTGTCAGATCAATGGAGACCCCAAGAGGGTAGGCCTGCTGCTCCAAGGAGCGCCGATCTGCCGAGAGAAAGAAACCGAAGTCGATTTCTCGCTTTCAACAGGAACAGGCGGGCCGCCTCGAAGGGCACTATGCAGATCTCTGAATGCGTTTTTCGCTGGGAAGTGGAGTTAGCGAGAAGTAACAAAGACACCAGAGAGACAGGGAACCTTTCTCACTGGGCTTCGCCGATTTTATCTGCGCTCTCAGCCTCTAGACTACTCCGTCATCGCTACCCGGGCCGGGGAAGATGACAGGCATAAGAAGTGATACACGAGAACGGCGAGTTGCTTCTCAACCAGCGACACCGCAGGCATACAGAACAGCAGAGGGGCGCAAGATTCATGCACACACAACGAGCGGCAGGAGGGAAATCGCATGGAGCTAATAGACTAACGAAAGAATGAACACGACAGCGTACCTATAACATCGATACGAGGAGACAACCAACCAAGCACTCAGAAACGCGCGAACTGTCAGATCAATGGAGACCCCAAGAGGGTAGGCCTGCTGCTCCAGGGAGCGCCGATCTGCCGAGAGAAAGAAACCGAAGTCGATTTCTCGCTTTCAACAGGAACAGGCGGGCCGCCTCGAAGGGCACTATGCAGATCTCTGAATGCGTTTTTCGCTGGGAAGTGGAGTTAGCGAGAAGAAACAAAGACACCAGAGAGACAGGGAACCTATCTCTCCGGGGTTCGCGCATCTGTCGCCTGCCGCGTCCCGCCTCCGAGTAGAGGAGAGCGACGATCCAGCGGCGGCGCGAGCCTCTTCTCCCCCAGCGGGCGCCGGTCGACGGGCGGGCACAGGCAGCAGCGAGGCAGAGGAGAGGAGAACGGAAACGAACGCTGGTGGCTGTATAACTCAGTTCACACGAGCAAACATGCCAAGCGGACACACGTGAGAGTTTTATATTCGGGAAAACCATGTAGCTACGGCATATGAACACTGAAAACTAGACGCTGGCGCACGAGCTAGTTCTCAAGACGCCTGCATTCTCTTGCGGGTCTTTAGCGATTTCGAAAAATTCTTGCGCGCGGCCAGCCGCTTCCACAGCCGCTCGCTCTCGGAAGTGTGGCATGCGTCAGCACTCCCAGGCATCCGTGCTGTGCAGCCCCGCACGAAACCGCGCTGGCGTTTCGAGGGGAAGCAAATAAAGGCAGAGCTGACGGGCGGTGCGTTCACGAATTTCTGCGTTTTCCCACCTTCTCTTGAGCCGCTATTTGGCAAATGAGGTCAACGTTCGCGTAGTTGTTGCGGTTCGGGCCGCCAGGCACTTCGACGATTTTGTCCGCTCGACGAACATACTCGGGATTCGCGCGCATGTCTTCCGGCGTCGCCATGACAACGAACTCGAGGAGCTGAAAGACGCAAAGCGAAGACAGTGAACGTCATCACCAGCGTGGAATCCACATTCTACCAACTTTGCGGCAAAATTCCGGTCTACGCCACAAACGCAGATCCCCCGCAAACATGTATACAAATATATGTGAGTCGATTGAGCGCTTCACCGACGTTACACCCGTGTGCATATACTCGTTGAGTGGTCAAGGGGGAGACGCGCTAAAAAGCTCTAGCAGCTCGCCGACGTTAGATGCGTGTCAGAAAACAAAGGCAACAATACAGGAACACAATAGCGATGATTTCCTGAATGTCCTAAGGGCGTACATATGCCCTTCTGCGACGATCGAAAGTACATGCCGCTGTACAGATTTCTCCACTCCCCCTACCCACAAATATGTATCTGTCGACGTGTATCTGCGCGGAGATAGTATATGGGCGTTGCAGCAGGACAGCCTCTAGCGGGATCTTCTGCACGCGTCCGCACTTTGCCTCTCACCTTGTCGTCTCCCAGTTCCATGTAGGCCCACTGGCGCATGGAGAAAATGGACTTGGTGGCTGCCATGCCGTTGTTGGCAATGAGCACCCGGCGGATGACCCGCTTGCCTCTGCAGACACACATCAGAATCGCGCGCCCTCGTCGTTCACTCGCCTCGTCTGCGTACTTTTTGATAGCCCAGCTCACGGGGTCTCAGAAAGAGCCCGACGGCCAAACGCTAGCCTTCTCCTGGTGAGCTCAACAAGCTGCATACGGAGAGTAGTTCTGTGGCAGCATCACAGACAGAACTGTCCAGCGCGGCGGAGAACGCGAGATGAAGGAAAACAGCTCAGGAGGTCGCGCGCTTACCCGTGTTTCTTGACATATTCGGCGAGGGGGTCCTCGGCATTTTTGTGTGCGCCTCCGCGGTCGAGGGACGACGCGTCTCCCTCGCCCTTTTCCCTCCCCGGCTTCTCCGCGTGTCCTGGCGCCTCGAGAACGGCCTGCGCCGACGAGGCGCGAGAGTCGGGTCGGTCAAAAAGCGCGGTCCTTCGGGCGTGCGTCTCAGCGGCGCGGCTGCCTGTTCGCGAGGCGGAGGTGCTGCACCACATGCTGTTCTCAGTTTCCGCCTGGAGAGAGGCTGGCGCAGACCGCGAGGGCGAAGCGGCCGAGAGCGCGGAAGGGCAAGTGGAAGGCGGCGAGAGCCCAGGCAGAAGCCCAGAAAACGAGAGGAAAGCAGGGGTGGAGCGGCGTCGGGGTGGAGAGGGAGACAGGAGAGGGAGTCGTCTTCTCCCGAAGGAGCCGTCGCGAGCGGGCGCAAGGGGCGTGGACTCGCTCTCTTGGGTGTCTGGCAGAGTTTGACGAGCTATGGAAGGAGCGGGAGAGGAAACCGAGGAAAGGGCGGCTGGACGCGAAGAGACAAAGGCGACCGCTTGCTTGTCTCGCTCTGCAGCAGCTGCAGGATCATCCCGCGCTACAGCAGAGTACGGGAGGAGCCCGGGCGCGCTCTGTGTGGGACGGGCGGACGTCTGCGAGGAAACCAGCGCGAGACTTAGAAGAAGAGCGAGGACGAAGGCAGTCGGTCTCCCCCTGCATCTCGTCGCCCTGTGTGGGCGCTCGCACCCGGGGCTCTGGTGGCTGGCTTCTTTTCCCCTGTACTCTGGAGAAGACACAGAGAACCGAGGACGCGAAGCACTCAGGAGAAGCCCTCGCGAGCTCCCGGCGAGCGCCCGAGAAGCTCCGCCGGCGAACTGGGCGGCCAGAGAAGAGAGGCTGTGCTTCTCTGCCATGGAGTTGGGGAAGAAGGGAGACGAAAAAACTGCACGCAACCCGAAGCGAGGAGGCAGCTCCCTGGCACGCTCGTTCCTTCTCGCGTGTCCTGGAGCCAGAAGCATACGGAAGCAGGGTCGGCCCGCTGTGTCGGGGGGCGCCCTCCCTTGTTCTCATTGGCGAGAAACGAAGTTTCACGTAGTTGGCGCCCGTCCCTTAGGCCCTCGAAAACGAATCGAAGCAGCCTACTGTGCTACATGTTCCCGGTTCGAGATGCGTGGCGGTCGAGAGGCCCCGTGCTGTCTCGCCACCGTCCTGACTGCGGTGTTTTGTGCACACCAGTGAGAAAGAGTCACGTTTCCAAACAAACAGGCGCGCGAACACCCGCTGCTTTTTCTACATTGGAGGGTCCTTCCGTCCCGAGTGTACGGACCCGGTAACCGAAAAAGGACGGAGGACCAAGAGGACACCGCACGCCTCCGAGCAGAGACAAACGGGGCGCGAGCGCGAGTGGCGCGTTCCCCCCGGATTCTCTCAGTCAGTCGCAGAAAAGCAAACCTGTCGAAGAAACACGGCGAAAAATCCCTGCGAGGGAGCGCAACTCGGAGACAAGAAAGGGCGAGATTGTCTGCAGCAACACACAGAGTACTGTGAAAAACAGCAAAAAGGGAAACGGGTAGAAATGTGAAAGGAGGACGGAAGGAAGTTGCCCCTCTCCCCTCAGAGCAGCGTATGACGCCCAGACGGAGGGCAGCTGCACGTGCGGCCTCGACTGCGTAGCAAGACGACGCCGGCTCTCGCTCCCTCTAGGTCAAGAGAAAATCAGCCGTGTGGCGATTTTCCACTCCCCTTGGATTCTCCCTCACCTCTGTTTCCTCCTTTTCTCTGCCCCATCGTCCGTCGTCGTTCGTCCTAGTCTATCTGGTCTCCTGGTGAGAGCCCCCCCGTCGGACGGGGGCCTGTGGGGTCTGCTTGCTGGGTGCCGTCCTCGCGCAAGACCTCACCAGAACGAGAACGAGCAGTACACCCCGACATCGAACAGAGCCTTCATTTCTGTTTGTTCTCTGGATATCAGATGTTTAGATGCACGCACGACTGAGGAGACGACCGCGGGACCTCAACCCGCGGTCGTCTCGAACTTAACAATAGTGCTCAAGATCATTGGGCAACTACGCCGGAGACATTGAAATTGCAGCAGCTAAGAGTGATTCTGGAAGGGAAGTGTGTCCAATCAAAACAGGTAGTCTTTTTTTGAAAAGGGGAGATGAAAGCTTTGTGCCTGAAGCGGACAAAAAGCTGTATCACCGCCTGTTTACCCGCCGGTTTGGGGGGTGGGGGGGGGGGGGTGTAACTGTAACTCTCCAGACTCACAGTTTGGAGTAGTCGGGCCCTTCTCTAAAAATCGAGAGAAAAAGACAGCTGAAGGGGATGAGAACTCGAAGGCAATGATACGTCTATTCAGACAGTGCCTGCTGGCCCCTGTACGTCGGTGGCGAGAGCTGCCGTAGGCACAAGTCAGAGTGTTGTGTCCTCATTCATGCTCTGGTTTTCTTACAAGTATTCCCCTAAGTCAGTTGTTCAGTACTCGCTGGGCTTGTCACCTTTTACAGGATCTGCACACTAGACTGCCAGAATGCATACTTTGGTACGTGTAATGGGACAGCGCTTCCACAAAGAAAAGACACCGTCTCTGCTTCGCGGCCCAAGTAAACTGCGTCTTTTGCGGAGCACCGTAGAATTCCCTTATATTAAACAGTACTATCCAGGTGCTGGGAGAGACGAACCTCTCCCCGACCATTTTTAAGACGCTCGGGACACACATGGCAATGAACCTCTCTATGCACCAAGAAAATCTGCGGCTCCGGGTCTCCTGAAGTCCCCCTTAGACTTGGGTCCGCACTCCGGGTCTAAAGGAATACACATTTTGATCGTACGTCTCTATGACCTACGCATCGCCTTCTGAAATTTGCCGTTAACACTCCCGAGACGGCGGAGATTGAGATGAATTTGGCAGACTCAAGGAAAGTACCCACGAGAGTCGTCGACCGAGTCCTGTAAAACGGCCGGTGGTCAGCTGAAGGCGACGCCTTCCGTAGCGTTTCTACCGTCACTGCTCTAGTGGACAAATGGACCTCTTGAAGAATTACTAATGGCACTTGTTGCCAAGTTATGTGTAACGATGCAGTGCATTTGATTGTTAAGACGACACGGCAACACCCCCTCGAGCCGCTGCCCCCGGAAGGGTCTTCGGCCGGAATTGTCGTTCGGGTGAACTTCAGCTCACGAAGTTCAGGGTAGACGTGACATCTCAGAACGGTGGTAACCAGTGTGCTTGCAGAATAATTTGAACGCCCTGCAAGATGAGAGAAAATAACATAATGCATTGTGGTGTTCCTTAAGGATGTGCGGTAGGCTAGGCAGGCCAAACGCGAAACCGCCTTGTCGTCATGTGAAATCACACAGATGCATCTGCATGAGGGAGACGACCCAATGGTGCGAAGCACACTTTCCTATCCCCCTGCAAAAACGGTTAGAGGGAGCAAACCCCATTGTAATCAGGTCTCCTACGATGGCTCTACTTTTGTCGTCTAGCGCCCTGGCCACCATGCCAGATCCCAACAGAAGGAACAAGCTGGCGTTCCCGCGTATTATGGCTCTTAGGGTGCGCTTTCCGTTCCACGCCTGCCGCCCCTACATGTGTTAGTCCTCTCATATGACGAAAAAGGGAGGCAGTACCTGCGCATTCAACGATTATCAGAACCACGAGTTCACCTACATACGAAGCGAGCTAGATCGGAAATCGTAGCTCCTCCCACGGATTGGTAGATGCAGCAAATTTTCCAAATTGAACGAATGTTGCTGCTCAGAGTTTCCCGCAAACGTGCGCGCCATGGCCAACCTGCTGTGGCTCACATATACTGCAGCAAAACGGGTACGGGCAAAATATGAGCGCATCTGTGTATCTGATGGAGGCAACTCATTCTTGAACATTCACCAACCACGCGAAAAAAATGTCCCTTCTGGGAAAATCCCCACTCTACCAGACAAACTACTGGGGACTGTGACTCTCAAACTTTTGTTAGACTGTTTCAGTGTGTTCATTCTTTCCCCTTTCCCTGGAAGCCGTTCAAGACGCTTTTCTAGTTATCTTTCGAGGAAATTAAACACTGCACTACCTCATCAGGCAGCGGACTGTACGTAGTCCTCTCACAGCAGCGGTGTTCGCGCTCTTCAGTCGGCGCGGTGGAAAGGGAGAGGCGTTGGCTTCACACAACGCATGACGTGGATTCTTTCCCCGCCCTAGTCTCTTGCTCCCCCGTCAGAAGAGTATTGTTCCGCTATATATGCTCCAGCATTTTTCCTGTACGTCGTACTTCAGCCACTCAAACTCCTTCTGCTCCATAATGTGTTTGTTGAGGACGCGCCTCCGATGAGGTGGGACGGCGGGGCCACTGCGCGAGCCTCAGGTTTCTGTTACGCCGACGCCCGCTGCCGAAACCGACACCTACACATGATGTCGCGCGTGTAAAACGCACCTAAAGCGTCAATTTTGGACCGACGCAAAGCGAAGACAATGCGACCACGCTGCTGTGCTCTGCTACCTCCACCGTCCGCTCGGTCGGAGCGCCGCCTCGTCTCGATACGACGTCACAAACCTTTCCATCACGTTGTCCGGCGCTGGCCGCAGCCCTTATCTCAACATACGAGAGAAAACGAGGCCGCATGAAGGTCTCTCGATACGAACGGGCTCAAGCCAAACTATAAGCCCCCACTGCGGCAAGACTGTAGGTTTGGGGTACGCATCATGTAGAAACATCACCGTTTAGCTGCCTAGATGTCTAGGCTACGAAAGGAGGCCACGTCCACTTGTGCGGTCCCTCACGTAAGCGGTCAATCGAGGACGAGCCCGGTAAGCTCGTGGGAGAGACAGAAGAGGACGATACGTTCTACGAGCAATGACGACTCTTATATTCTGTGTGTCTCGTATGCACGCTCCCTTCTACAGTCGGTGGGAACTGCGACGCTTGCATGCCGTACTCACTTGCTGCACCATGACGAATGTGTGCCCCGGTGGCGCTTCCTCTATCAACAGCAGATGCGTTGCAGCTGCGTCACACCTCCTTCATACCCGTATCAGCGTTCACATTTCCTTTGCTGGACTTTAAGCGAGTTTCGACCCGTACCTGTGGTTCCCGTCAGTCATCGTTCTGCTCCCTTTCGCCCCCGGTCTCAGGGGAGCGTGGCTCGTCCAGCACATACGACGACCTATCGGCGCAGCCGCTTCGCGTAAGTTTGTAGCAGGCGTGCTGAAACATGCGTTGTGGCAGTGCTGCCGGCACACCCATGACTATGGAAAATGCTAGGTGTGCGTAACCTGTTTTCTCTGTTTGCACATGTAAGGAGCGTTCGGTTCTCCTTCGGTCTCTGTCTTTCACCCATGTTTACCAGACCCCACGTGGCGTCTCTTCTCAAAAACGCAACAGTTATGCCGAGCGCTTCCCCTTCTCATCGAGCATACAGTGCCCTTTGGAAAAACATGGAGATGCTGACGTAGGGAGTTAGCTTGGAATGTTTTCCGGTTACTCCTGCAGATGTTAAGAAGGGCATTTATACGCGGTTTCCTCCATGCTAGGCTGACGTGCAAATAGGTCACCGCTACCGGTAGTCCGCGGTGTGTGCATGAACCTACCGAAGGAGACACACGTGAACCCTTCCAGACGACTCATATACATGCTCCTCACATTTTTTTTCATAAATGGAGAAGGTGGGAAGAAGGGACACGGTGGCACCTGCTTCGTCCAATCAAGCGCGGGCCTCCTCTCGGTTCGTTGCTGTTAACCCAGGAAAAAATTGTAAAAAAACACACGCACAGGTACACCAGCTCTCAATTTTCTGTCAAAATACGTGCAAACACCCGACCCAAGTCCAGGCGGGGAAGCATCCAATGAGCCCATTGCAGCAGCGATTGCTGCAGCAACTATAGGTGGGGATGGAAACGGGAAGCAGTCTCGAGAACGTTCCCGACAGGGGAGAGAGGAAACAGAAGGACAGAAGATGCATACGAGAAGAAACCCGGAGAGAAGAAAGAGAAATTGCCGCTGAAGCAGGCGGTCCGGAACAGAGTAGCGATCAGATGACCAATAGACGTACGCGAGCAGATGAAGACCCCGGGATTGAACACCTACGAGAGAAGACGAGAGGCGAAACGGTGCAGGTGTCACCAGCACTGCATTCTGAGAAAAACTTGACACATGGCAAGGTGGTCAAAGGACATGATACCGTGCCAAGTCCTCAAGGCACGCGTGCTAAATTTTTCTCTCATCTGGTGGGTGTTGCCCCGTCTCTCTTATCAGTTCCAAGATTCGAGTGTAGGTGGTGCATGTGTAAGTCTTCTGGAGGAGGTAGCTTCCTCCCCCAGTTTAACGCCATTTCGGCAGTTCCTCTTTCGGCTTCGTCGCCAGCTGCAGAAGGCGAAGTCTGTGCAGCAGGAGAGGAGAAGTTATCGAGGCAGGAACCAACAGAGAAAATATCGACTTCACCTTCCGAAGAAGACCCCAGAGAGCCAACAGAGGACAACAGGGGACAGAAGACAGTGAACAGGCTGGTGTTGTCGATATCGCCAACAGCCTGCGGACAGAGCGGAGAACGAGAGGAGCGTGGAAGCAAAACACTTATCGGAGGCCCATTTGCTGCTGCTCGGCAAGACTGTGAGGACGGAGGAGCTGGCAGCGCAGAAACCAAACCGTGTCCGTATGCGTTTGGCTGTTTGGAGTTGCTAGCGTGCCCCAGCGACGATGCCGACGAGGAATGGGCAGCAGGTTAGACGGGAAAGGTCCTCAACAAGAGAGCACAGACGGCGCAGAAATTCTATCGCCAGTCGGGGGCGCTTGTTCTAGGCAGAGGGCAGCACGCGGACTGCACACTACAAGAGGTGAGCTCATGATTCTTCTAGTCCCGCCATCGTTGCATACCCTTCTCGGGTTTTTTCAGCATCCACGATCAGTGTTGCCCTTCTAAAACCGCCCTTCGCAGTGCCTTTATCCTCTGGTATATCGCACCTTCTCCTGCGTGGTCGCTTTTTCCTGAAACGTTGCTGTCTTCTGGTCTGGTCCTTCATTTTCCTGTCTCGCGTGGACGTGGAGCTGTCTGAATACCGTTTCCTGCTGACTGCGTGGAGACTCTGGGTTCGCGATACACATGAAAAGCCCCAGCTGTCTCCTCTCTGCGTATGCGAGATTTTTCCTGAGGGTAGTTTGGACAGATAAGCACCCTCCTGCATTTCCTAGCAACAGGTCTATGGCAGCACGTGTGCAGCTAAAAGTTTATTTATTTACATAGACGTCTGTTTGCATAGTCTTCGTATACAAGTCCTCTTGTCACGGTGCTTCCTGCAGACTGTTGTCCTGGACACCAGGCCTCGCCGTCCTTCCTCGCACAGTTTTTCGTCATCTCGGTCTGTCAGGAAACGCACTCTGCTTCATCTGCTTGCAAAGCACAGCGGACTCTCCCTTACTACCTCGATATCGTCACCACCACCTGAGAACTCGCGGTGTCCTCTCTGTCACCCTGGGTCTCTTCTGGTTGGAAATGGGAGAACTCCTAGTGAAGACACAAGCAGACGTACGGTTAGAACAGATGAAACACTGCGAACCCGAGGGGAAGAAGCACAAGAGAAAGAAGAAGGCGAAGAGGTGGAAGCCCTCGCAGTTTTCCGCAGAAGAGGGGAGTCGCGAACCTGGAAGTGGCTTAGAGCGTCACACGGCCCAGTCACGGCATGGGGAGAAACAGAAAGATAAATCGAACTGCTCGGGAGACATCGCCCGGGAGAGACACAAAAGACGCGGCACTGGCGAGGAGCGACACAGTGGTTCCTGGCGGCTTCCGCTGCCCCGAATTTCTTTCCGTCGACGAGAACTCGACTCGATTCACACCGTTATTCACTACGATAAGGTACGCGGAGCGCCTGGAGCCCAGAGAGTGCTTCAGGTGCCATGCTACGTAGATTCGCATGCAGCCGAACGGGGGCAGATGAAAGCGTAGACACTGGCACAGGCTTCTGACGAAGCATGCCTCGATTGACCACGGGAGGGAGTTGTGGGGACGCAGGTGATATATGCAGTCAAGGGAGACGCAGAGCGTTCTCTGTTAGAGGAGTGCTGAGTTATTTGAGCATTCCATGGATCACCATGCACATTGTGACATTTGGTGCGTGCCGCCGGACGCATGGCCCCCCGCATCTTCCACCTCTATTTAGCTATGCCCTCTCGTGTGTCATGTTCTTCCTTGCGTTTCTGCAGTTCCAAGGTTCCTGGTTTCTGACGAACCTCTCCCTGGCTCACCCGGTTTTCGTCAGTTCGCACTACCTTTGGCCGCAGGAGTTATCTTCCATTCGATCGCGCGTGCATTTGTTGGCGTCGACTGCTCCCCATCTCTCGTCGCCTTCGCTGCCTTTCCCGTCCACGCGATCGCCGGCTTCGCCGCTGCTTCCTTGTTCGTCCGGACTTCCTTCTCGTCCTCCGGCCTGCCGCTTGCCCCCCGCGTGTACCTGCGTGTCCCTTGCTCGCGCGCAGCGACCGCAGAGGCGCCCGTCGACAGCGGGATCTCTTCAAGCCGTTTGGATCCCAGACCGTGGAAGGGTAACTTCAGGAGAGGGACAGGGGAGAAAGAATTTGCCAAGGTGTTCGAAGACGCGAACGCAGGAGTGACATCGGCCGCAGGTGCTGCAGCGCTGCGGGCGAGGCTCCTGCAGCTGGCGTCGTTGGTGTGGGGTTACTCAGGAAGACTCGCAGCTGCTGTGTGCCTGCCTGGTATCAGGCGCATACCTCCAGGCTGCAGCTGTATACTCTCTTTCCGATTTCAGCACCAACTCCTCCGGGGGACGAGCCCCGAGAAGGCTCTACCTGACGGCCGAAGGCGAGAGGCAGGCACAGGGCCAGGTGGTCGATACAGCAGGAAAGACGACAGCGGAAGTGGCCCTGCACTCCACAACCAGAAGAGGACGACAGGATTCAGTGGAAGCCGGTAGTGGCGAATAACACGCGGCATGGACAGGAGCATGCAGAAATAGACAGAGGTGAGGGCAGGGAGGACAGGCAACGCAAAGTACAAAGCGACAGCCACGCAAACAAGGAAAACATCAGGAATCAAGAGGAAATAAGCATGGACAATAAACAATAAGGCGATAAGACACGCACGACTAACGACCGCGTCGTGCTATTGAGCTCAGTGAAAGCAGACGATGCGAGACAAGAGGGGCCTGCCCCCAGACCGCAGCCAGTGGACCGACCGCACGTTTGGCCGCATGGGAACGGAAATACGACTGCCACAAAACAGTTTCGCGTGCTCTTCTCCGCTGCACCATCTCCGCTGGTGCGTACATTTTCGTCTCTAGTGAGTTCGTCTACCCGAGACGATTGGATTGCCATGGATTCCTCGGTCAGAGAGAAACATGCGCGCTGTACCGCGACGCTCTACTGCGCGCAGCCACGACTTCTACCGCTGACGGAGGGCAGACTTGAATTCAGTTGCTCTGAAGAGGTTGCACGAGAGTTCGCCTGTCATCTGCGAAATGTTGGCAAAACGCAGAGCAACCTTTGACAGAAGAAAGAAGCTCAATATTCATCGATATGAGTCTGCGGCAAGGTCGGAACGCGCCGGGCGAGAAGGAGAAGCAGGTGGAACACATCTCAGCGGCATCGAGCAAAGTACGCCAGACGCTTGCCAGAGAGATTCTGGGGCACCACAAGGACAGGCATCACGTGTCGCTCCTCCCGCTGGCGGCGTTTGCGAGGTCGACCGGTCCGGCAACTCAGGGAGTTACAAGAGGTCAGTATCACCCAGCGTTGTGAGACACGCGTGCGCAGTAGGATAAATCGATGCGAACGCGCTGAAAAGGCGATTGCAAATGCAGCGTGACGTTTTAGCAAACGGTGGAATGTCGTACCGCCTCGGCAATATGGCCGTCATTGAACTGTCTCCAACTATCGCCTAGCACTGGCGAGCCGCATGCTTCATCCCGTGTGAGGCGCCGGCCTCCACCGATCCTTCCGACTCTGAGGAAGAACAAGAGCCAGCAATGTCAGCTGTGTCCGAGAGTAAGTCACAGAGAACCGTGGAACGACGCACGCAAAAGAGTGAAACAATGACACAGTACACACACGAGCTCCACAGACGTCCTGGATCAGCGCGGACATCTGTTTCGGCTCGGAGTAGTGGACGCGAGAGCGACGAAGGAAACGGACGAGGACGGGGAAGGAGAGGAGACTGTGGGGATGAAGCCCCACTCAGGGGAGGAGCGAGGCAAGGACGGAAATTTAAGGCAGGCGCGCATGACACGACAGGCGTGGTCAGAAAGGCTGGAACAGAGGGTGACAAGCACGAGCCCGCAAAGCGACGGGAAGAATCGCGAGACTCAGCCGCCACGCGCCGGCATTCACCAAGCCCAAGGCGACAAGCGAGACCACTCCTCTGACATGGGACTACCCGCAGCTTCGATGAATCTGGCGGTCGCTGACGCGGTCGTTGCCCAGCCGGGACATCTCTCGCTATCGACGAACCTCGGAGCGTGGCGTGACGGCGTGTGAGCCAATGCAAGCGCGAACGCCCTCGACGTCCACCCCTCTCTAGGGCTACCGGCGGCTTTTCCGTACCTCCGTGATGTATACCTACCAGCGATGGCTCAGGGGCAGAGCGAGAACGTCGTCGCCCCGGGGGGGACTGAGCAGGTTTGGCAGATGCCCGTGAACTCTCCCGTTGCCAATTGCCATTCACCGCGCGTTCTACTCGAGTCCGCTGGCTGTGCGCCACTTCTCCGCAAAACGAGCCCCGGTTTTCTCTCCCACTACTTGTCCAGTCAACCGCTGTATACGCGCCACTCAACGGCGACACGCAGTTGCTTCCGTGTCCTGGTGGAAGCTTCGTGGGAGAGCCGTCCTTGTCTGTTCCAAGGCAGCGACCAGAAGCCCTCGCGCAGGCTGTCGGAATGCCTTACGCCCCGGTTGTGCGGGCCCCGGGTGTGCCCAACCATCGCCAGCTGTACCTCCAGCATCAGTACAGGCTGGATGAGAACGGCTTGCCCGTGGATCCTGGCCGCCAGATGCGGATGGAGGACTTCTAAGGACCCGGGACCCGTTGTTCACAAGGAGCGAAGGGTTGGCGCGTCCTCGTCCTGTTCAGGGAACATGGCTCCGTTGCAAAAAGGGTAACATGCTTTCGAGCAGAGTACAGTCAGCAGGTTTGAATGCGTTTCCATGGATGTAACGCAGTTGCGATATTCGATGCGCCGTTGTTAGAAAGTTCCGGTGAAGCTAGCAGCGTCGAGCTGTGCGCTGTGCCTCATGGAGGCACTCTCATGGCAGATAAAATGGTTTCACGCTCCAGTCTGCACAGAAAAGAGACAAGAGGCCCTCACCATTTTCAGGAGGCAACGCGCCACCTCGCGGCGCCTGGCGACGCTCCTAGGGAAGGCGCGCCGACGGGCGTTTTGTGCAGACGCACAGAGGGGAGAGCATGCGTCATATGCGTGGACGTATAACCTCGATCGTGCTGCCGCGTAAGTCTTCACTTGCCGTGGTATTCTTGCACTACAAAGCTTCCCGGTCGGTTGGTCATTTTGTACGTGGCTCGCATGCGTGTGGAAACGAGGACTCCTTTGAGATACCGGTACGGAAGTTACATATGAATATGTTAGAGAGGCCGTCGCTGTACTCGTGTGCGTAGCGGCGGTTTCGTCTAGAGGGTAAACTGTTTTGGCAATATGTTTCGCAGGTGGAGGTAAAACGCGCTTCGCAGAATGGTCAGTAAGGTAGGTTGTTGAAGTTTCTCATGCGCAGGGCGCTTCATTAAAGAGAATCTGCGGTCCCCGCTTCTCTATCTGTTGAACGCCTTGCCTCTCTAGCGTCGTTCCTTGGCCGCAATTCGCGAAACAAAGAACATGGAGCAAAGACAGTGTTGGTGCTTTCTCTATTCCACAATGGGAGCCGTCGACCGGTTCTGTTGGCGCACACATTTCCGCGGCGTTTGCATTCCATCGTTATTTTTCCCACAAAAGATGCAGCGGGCCTGGCTGGCATTAGTGACCGCTATGGATGTACCGAGGCGGCGTGCTCCCCCACAGTTCGAGGTAGCTGATGCCGTGATGCCTCATCGGGCACGGGCGCTGTTCATCTGAGTGCAGGAAATGATATAGTCGGAGCTTCTAGGCTACTCCCCCAGTAGCACGGTTGCGGCAAGGCCTGCATTCAGCCTCTCTCGCAAACTCGGTAAATTTTTGACAAACACGTGTCGGCAGAGTTGACAACTAAAGCGGCCCTCCCGCGCAAACCGATTGGCTGTGCCGAGAAACTGGCGAAACGGCACGACCACTCGTCACGAGGAAGCCCGCATGCAGCAGGCGAGCGACAGACAACCAACGCCTTCTAATGCAGTCCATGTACTAAGTTTGAAAGTATACTCCCTTCAAAGACAGGATTGCTTCGAAGTGCAAGCGGGGGACGGTGATAGAGAAGCACAGCCCCCCTTGCAGGACCGCTCGACTCAAACGGCCTTCAGTGGCTCTCGTGGGCGCTGGAGCACGAACACAGAGCTCGATATGTGTTCCACTGTGTACCTGCCATGCCGGTCACCGTCACCACCTAATGCCGAGGCCTGTGTCGTGCTTTCGCCGAGCACTGTGTGCCTCGCTCCTGATCTAGTGGTGACTACCTCATCCCTCTGACTGCCTCGTGGCCGCTCGATGCTGCGGCTACGTGCAACAGAAAGGCCATAGTCTACCCTTGCTCAGTGGACGCCACATTCACTGAGATTCCGTCTCCGCTTGCTTGGCTTCGCCGTTTCGCCGAGGACTCCTCCTTTAGTTTCCGGAAGCCCCGCCGTACACAAAGTCGGCGGCGACAATGGCGTCGCGTGGCGCGTTTCCACGCTTGCCTGTTTGGAGCCGCTGGAGCGTCACCCCACGGGCAAGGCGGCCTTTCGGCATGGGAAGACCCTCACACGTTTGTCGGAGCAGAAAGCCCCGCTGCGTGACGGAGAGAAGTTCCGTCTCCTCGCCCTTCCTTCGTCCGGGGCCTCTCTCTTCTTGGCCTGTTGAAGCCGGCAAGGCCAAGAGAGCGACAACATAATTGTCTTCCTGCCACTTTGTCTTTTCCACGGCAGCTTCCTCAAGAGAAACAGATGGACTCTCTTCCAGTCGCTGCTTCACCCGTGCGTCTTGGCTCGCAGCGTCGTGCTCGGCCGCGACTGTAGCTTCGCTTTCATCTTCCACGAGTTCGTCTCCCTCGTCTAGATCTGCCTCAAGGTCGCTGCCGACAGGACCAACCGTGGCGCTTGCGGCGCTGTATGCCCTCTCCTTCGCCTTCCTCGCTGCGCGAAGCACTCGGACGCCGACGCCGCCTCGCCGTTGCATGCGAAGCGAAGATAGCCTAATCTTCTTCCCTGAGAGCGAACCAGAACCAAAGGATACCCAGAATAAGCAATGAACGCCGCTAAACAGCTTGAAGAGCGTCAGCCACGAGAAAACGTGAGGGACTTCCCTCCGGACGGAGGCTTATTCACTGAACGACTTTGACCTTTGGAGTTCAGCGAAGTGAGCTATTCGAAACGGCACTCATGTGTCTGTCGCCTGCTACGCGCTTACCGACGCCGGAGGCAGCCACAACCAGCAGGGACGACTCTCCTTCGTCCTCTGGTGAGCCGAGTAGTCTGCTGGCGCCTGCCGCGGCCGCGCTCGATGCATCTTGTTCAAGTTCTTGCGTCGCGTTGGAATTCTTCACTCCGCCGCTCCGTGCCGGCACCATAGCGACAGAGGCGACGGTGTCTCCGGGCCTGAGTCAAACATATCGTCGAGCACAAAAGAAACGAAAATGAAATCGGCTGAGCTGGGAGGCAGTAAAGAACCGAATGCGACCTTCGCTTCTGTTTTTGAACATGCGCCCGCCCTCCTCCCCTCCCCCCCCCTCCCTACCCCCCGCCTGCCGGTGCTGAAAGCGGTTCTGTCTGCGAGAGTCTAGGTCGCGCCTCAAATGTCGTATCCTCGAACTCAGTTTCACCATCGTATAACAGGTGTGAGGAATACTTTGCCTCAAGACACACGCGACTCGTCGCAGGGTCGCTCAGGCCCCTAAGGGTAGCTACGCGTACAGCGCTCTTGATGCAGGTGTGTATCAAAGAGTGTTTCGCCTGCAACAGAGACCCAAATCGCATTTCAGAACAGAAAACCAGGCAAGGCGACGCAGCCTGTTCCTAGCGGCCTCTCTGCTTCTCTGAACTCCTCAATCCTGCAACGTACCGCAGACGGATGCCGCGGACGCCTCGCGTCTTGCCCGATCCTGTGGGCCGAAGTGAAGCTGCGGGGAACCGAAGCATCATACCCTGTCTCGTGACTGCAGGAAACGCAGACGCAGTTGAGCCAAAAAAGTGAGGAAGGAAAACGCGAATGGAGAGAACACTCGAACGGAGGGGCCCGACACACAAGCAAAACGCGAAAATACGGCTTCGGAGAGGGGGGGGGGGGCAACGAGCGAGACACAAGAGAGACACACGCATCGGTTGACGCGGAGCCCGGTGCGCAAGAAGAAAGTGTACGCGAAACCAGGTTGAGAGAAGCGAGGAGGGAGGAAAAAGTGCCTTGACTAGGAAACTAGGAACTTGACGAGCTGAGAGTCTCCTTTTTTAGCGCTCTAGCCTTCTCGACTCACCAATAATGACGGACGTTTGCGATGCACCAGTGTCCTTGGTTTTACCGCTGGGTGATACTGCTCTGTCTGTTGCTGCGTCCCTCACGTCCTCTCCCTCCTCTTCCGGAAGCGAACTCGCTTGCCCCGCGTCCTCCGAGTCTTCGTCCTCTTCTTCGCCTTCTTCCTCTTCCTCGTCTTCTTCCTCTTCTTCGTCTTCTTCCTCTTCGTCGTCGTTCTCTTCTTCAACCTCCTCAGCTTCGTCCTGTTCCTCGTTTGCGTCCTCCTCGGCTTCGCGTGCTTCTTCGTCTTGCCCAGATTCTGCCGTCGTCTCTACTTCTTCCTCGAGCAGCGTCGCCGCCCGCACGCGGTCTCCGGCGCGGCAGGAAATGATTTTCATGAACTTCGTTTTCCGGTTTTTGCCGAGAAGTCTCTCCAACTCAACTTTGGCAGCGCGCCCCTGCTCGGTGACGACAACCAGGAACCGGCGCGTCTCTTTGCCGGCTCTCGCCTTCCGTCCTGACCTCTCCCGCAGCGAAGTCGGCGACGCAGCCACAACCGTGGCGACTTGGCATGCCTCCCGCAGAATTGCTTTCTCCTTTTCTTCGCGTTTCTTCTCCCGCGCCCGTCGCTCTTCATCGTCAGACCCCCCCAGGTCGGCGTCGGGCGCCTGCTCCTCGCGTCTCTTCCTGTGCAACATCCGCTGAGTCTGCCTGGCGAAGTTGTCAAACAGCAACTGCGGCAGGCTCACGCCGCGAGCTGCGCGCGACGACAGAGGGATTTTATACGCCGGCAAAACCGACACGTAGCCGTTCGCCGAGATAAACAAAATTCGGTCCTTCGTCCAGCAACTCCACACGCCGCGAAGCGCAGACGAGGCGCGCGACGGCGTCCCACACGGCCCAGACGCCTCCTGGGCTGACGACGGTGTCGCCTCCGCAGGTGCGCTCGCTCGCTCGTCGCCCTCGAGAGCCGCCGAAGAAGACGCGACGCTGCGGAGCCCCAGCGCGCCACGTTTCAACGTCGGGTACACAGAAAGCGGCAGCCGACGAACGTGAAACGGAGTGGAGAGGAGAATGAGGTTCCTGAACCACGGGAATCAAAGCGAGGCTTTCACCCGAAAACTCAACACGCCAAACTTCCAACTACGCGTGCTCCGTGCGCGCACACACATGCATATACATATACATATATGTATGAATACATATGAGGTGCACGTAGGCGTACTAATCTACTTCTGCCCGTGTGCCGTTGAGGCCTAGGCATATGCACGAATACAAACGATCGCGATGGAGGCAGGCGTGGATCGGCACATGTGAGAGCGACCGCGGGAGTAGAAGCAGCAGGGTAAGCAGATGCGGGATTTACCGTTGGTTGGAGATGAAGTCTTCTTTCTGCATGTGCTGGATCTCTCCGAAAGGCACGGTCGATTCATCTTCGCCGTCTTCAACGTCTCCTGACTTCGTTTCCCAGGCACTATCCGGGGTTTCCGGTTTAGTTTGTGGTCCGTTTGCCTTCTTCTCAGCCCCGTTTCTGCCTCCGCAGGGGGCTGCAGCGCTGTGGCGTGCACCAGCTCTCCTCAGCCTGCGGGCTGTCTCGGCTTCTCTCCCTGTGCCTTCCCCCTCTTCGTCTCGATCGTCAGTTCTGGCCTCCCTCTGCGTCTGCGCGCCTTCCCTGTCAGACTGCGACACGCCTCCTGAGGCACTTCCGCTTGGCCGTCCCGTCTCCACTGCGCGTTCGCGTGCCCTGTTCGCGCCGAAGTTCCTGACTTCCTCGCTAACTTCCTGCCCTCCTCTTGAGCCTTGGATCGGTTTCCCATCCGGCTCCTGATCTCGCGCGCCGTCGCCTGTCTCCGCGTCGACGGCGCCCGCGTTTGCGCCTTCCTCGTCTACGAGAGGCGCGACTGTGCCGCTGTCTTCGGGCTCTTCCTCTCCCTTGCGCGCCTGCCGCTTCGCGCGCGCCTTGTCCTTCTGCAGCCGAACTCGAGAGGCCACGACCTTGGTCTGCCTCGAGCTCTTGTGGCGACTCTTGTGCGCCGTCAGTTCCTCAACCATCAAGTCGTAGACCTCGTTGTCGTGAGCAAGCAGCGACGCCAGACGCTTCAAGTTCTGCTTCTGTTCCGCGGCCTCCTCTTCCAGCTGACGGCGCTCCAGTCGCGTCAGCCGCGACAGCGTGAGGCGAAGCAGAGCCTGCGCTTGCGCGGGCGAGAAGCTCAGCGGCGCTTCTGAGCAAGCGAGCAGAAAGCAGGACAGCAGGAACTCAGAAGAATGCAACGAGGGAAACCCAGGAAGCCCCCTGCGATGCGTGTGGAGCGCGGCCGTGTTGCACGCCGAATGAATCTACACAAATCTGGCATCTTCTGACAACGCAGAGGCAGCTGCCCCCCGTCCCCCCGCGCTCGACACAGTGCAGAGGAGGCCCGAGGCGCTCCTCTGGCGTGGCGCGACACACCCTCACGTTTGTTGCCTACCACAGCCGCGAAGCTGAGGACACAAACTACCTCTGTCGCCTAAGATTGTTTGAGGCCAGCGCGGAACTTCACGTAGTTTTTAGTGCGTCAAGCAGCTGCGCCTCGACGGTGGATGCATCGCAATCAAATTTTGACTCCGACTGGCATCAGAGCAGCAGTGTTTTAGGTCCATACATTGCAGACGACGCTGAAGACAGCTTTAGCAACCTAACGAAAACCTCAGTCGAACATGGGTTGGGGTTGGCGGGCGCAGAGGGCAGGACTGCCGCCACACGCACCCGTCAATTTTCGCTGCGCTTCCTCCGAGCTCATGCTTTCCTGCACTGTCTTCACAATGGCATCCATGACGTTGACGGCCTTCAGCAGCCCCTCAACAAGATGTGCGCGAGCTTTTCTCTCCTTTTCCTCAGCGGCTAGCAAACGCCGAAGCGTGTCGAAACGGAAAGAGATCCAGGAAAGCAACAGGGACCTGCAGGAAAATGACATGCACGGAGATGCCCACGTACTTACAGGACAGACATGTACACGTAGGCAATCGAAGGCGCGGAAAAATCCCAACACAAGTCAGGAAAGCATGTCCACGAGAGAGCGGTGCCACGCACATCGAAGACATATCGTGGCCGAAGATCCACTGTTCCCGTGCTGTGATTCTTCAACCCGGTGAACACCAAGAATGCAACTTTGTCTGCGTTTTGGGCCTCGCGGATACCACGGGGTTTCGGAGCCGTGCGAGCAAAAGATTGATTCAGCGCCTCCTCTCAATGATCCTCGTGAAGCAGGACAGAACCGCACTCCGCACTCTGTTTCTCGACGAGAGACTTTGCTTCAGCGCCCTGAGTGAGCTGGTACGGACTAATTAGGTCTCTTTCTTCATATTAGTGATGACGCATTGGTAATGGACGTATTTCCTTCACACTTTCCCGCTCTCGTTGCGAAGCTTTAGCGGATCGCCACGCTCCCAACGGGTGCGACTTCATCCGCCAATCACAGCTGAAAACTGCCTACTCCCCCGAACGCCTCTTTTTTCTAACTCGCTTCTGCCTCTGCATTTGCTGAGAACCTACTTGAGAGAAAATCGAACAGGACGCGTGCCATTTTCGAGCGCGATGAGGTTGATGGGGATGTATACTTGGAGGTTTGTATGCTTCAGCAGAAGCGTCAAGATGTTGTGCGCGTCAGCCTCCCGACGAAGCACGAGGACGATGCGCACGCCGCGCCAGTCGCTCTCATCCCGCACGTCTGCGAGAGGCGAAGCACGGCGCAACACACAACACCTTCGAATGCGAGCGGATGCGTCGCGCATTCATAGGTGAATATATATACAGCTACGCAAATGCATACGACTAATCTTACCCGTGTCCCTCTGCAGGCAGACCCGGAGAAGACCTCCCGCCGCTACAAACGTCAACCGTAATATCTACGCATAATGCATGTAGGCTTGTGTGGAGAAGCGCCTCTTTGGCTCACAGAAGAACGGGAAATCAGTGAAACAGTGTGCAGAACCAGGTAGGCAGTCTGCTAATCCCTCGAGCATCAGTTATGCGCTCCGCATGCAGCAGCGAGAGGCTTTTCGGGGCGCGAAACTCGGCATGCGCATGTGGCCATGAGACTGGAGGGGCTCAAATAATTTGCCGAGCTGACGGAAAGGAATTGCGTGAATCAACGCCTCACTTGCGACGCCCTCGAGGAATTTGGCGGAGATCATCTGGGCGATCACTTGCATGAGAGTGCTCTGCGGACAGGCGACAGCGCCAGACGCACAGATGAAGCCAAGAGCGAGGCGGTGACGCGAGAATAGCCAAAGAGAGCAGAAATGCGGGCGCGAAGCGAGACGAGCGAACACCAGCAGGCGGAAAAGGAAACGAAAAGGGGTCAGGCCGCGGTAGCGACGACAACGACCCGGCAGCGGCTAAGTGCGCCGCCACAAGATTCACGAATCAGCTGTATCACACAGTGCCAGTGACGATCCTTGTCCCTTGACAGTGGCCTCAATACTCCGTACACAGACACACCTGAGAATGTGTATGCGTGGCTGTCTACGCCTAGTTGCACCTACACGCGACGCGCGACAGCGAGAGGGGTACCAGGCTGCTCAGAGGCCCTGGCCTCACACCAGCCAAACAGCAACATACATATATATATGTATATATATGTATGTCTGTTGGTGAATAACGGCGTAGGTAGAATAGCGAGGGCCGTAGTTGCCCTGGCGTTAGCGGTGGAGCACTCGTCCTTGTTAGACTGTGCTGTCCTTACCTTATTGACTCCGTAAGGTATCTCGGTGATGACCAGACGCCGCTCTCTCCTCTTTCTGCGCTTTCCTCGCGTTTTGATTCCGCTTTTTCCTTCTGCGTCTTCTCCCTCCTGCTCTTCTTCATCCTCGTCCTCGTCTTCCGACTCTTCGCGCAAAGCGCGTGACCGCTTCCTTCCCGGTCTCTCGTCCTCGCCCTCTTCTTCGTCACCCTCGAGATGCACGCGGCCGCGGAGCAGAACGCGACCGTGGCCTTCTCTGTAGGCTGCGCGGAGCTCGTCTGCGTTCATCAGTAAGCCGCCTGTCGGAAAATCGGGACCCCGAAAGACCTTGAAAAGTTCGTCCTCAGCCAAATCGGGGTCTCTGAGAAAACAAAACACGGCGCGCGCAGACGAAAGCCGCACAGAGGCGGAGGCCAGGTTGATGTGTTTGCGGTAATGACTTCCCTATCTGAAGGCAGCAAGGAGGCGCTCGCGTAAGGAAGGGGTGCATTTGTAGCTGGGTCAGACTAGCAGAGCTTTACCTCTTTAAACACCCTCGAAAGCATTTTCCGCTGCCCGCAGGCGACGAATGTTGGCGCGTAACGCTCGCCGACGGCAGGGAAGAAATCGCACGTCGATCGAAGGCGAGAGAGGCCTGGATCCGTGGGTACGTCTCGGCGGAGCGCGTCCGCCGACCTCCCTTGCCGCGAGCGGAAGTCAATCCTCAGAAGGCGGGTTTGGCCTCCTGAAGCAGCACCTTACCGTATGAGAGCGATCGTTGCATCGAGGACCTCGTGGAGATTGTGCGGCGGGATTTGCGTGCTCATGCCCACTGCAATGCCTGAGCTTCCTTGAATGAGGAGGAGCGGCAGCGAAGCGGGAAACACCACGGGCTCTCGCTGGTGACAGACAGAATTCAGAGGAGACAGCCGTCTGAAGACAGGACGAATTCTCGGCGCAGGACCAGTACTCCAGCCACACGAACGAGAGACACTAGAGGGGAGGTGAAGTCATATGCAAGCGAGCTGCCTGCCCTAGGTTTCTGCTGCCTGCTGGCACCGCGGCGACCAGATGCCGCAGAAATCCGGGAGTCCCCAGGTTACCGCCGCCTGCAGCGATGGGGCGCGGACGCATGTAGCCGCCGGCATCGCGCCAGCGTGTAGCACGCGTGAAGAATTCCTGAAACGTGCATCCTGCCTGACAGAAGCAGAGATACTCCGTCCGGAGTGACCTGGGAGAAGCAGGAGCCACAAAAATAGTGCGTTGAGGCCTGTGGTGGAGGCGAGCGGCTGTCCGATTTGGCGTACCTCGCTCGCATCGAAGTTCGGCCTGAAGGGGATCACCTTCTCGTCCAAGTTCTTCAGCAGAACATCTTCGCTGACAACCCGTCACACGCATCACAGACTGCCTTGTGCATCGGCGCGAAAGCGTGCAAATACTAGTAGTATGTAGCGGTAACAGCATAGATACGTGCAAATACACAACCGCGCCGAGAAAGACTACATCCCCGCATGCATGCGACTGCGTCCCGCCAACAGTCGTGCCACAAGAATGAACAACGAGGACAGACGACCTAGAGGCAAGGAAACTCTTAGTTCGCAGGGAAGCCAGTCACATAGGCAGACACAGCGCAGGTCTGACACATCCACGGAGCCTCTGCTCGTGCCCATACGCGAATACATAGATGCATACGCATATATCCGTGTCGTTTGCAACGGCAACGGCGCAGCAGAGAAGGAGGTTGTCAGGACTTACCAAAAACGCGTGAGACGGCACTCTGTGTATCGCATGGCGGCAGGAGGGTCCCCGTCGACGGAGCCGAAGTTGCCGTGGCCTTCAATGAGCGGGTGGCGAGCCACGAAGGTCTGCGCGAGTCTGCGACCGAGAAAAAAGAAGCCCACGCGCACGCCTAGCGAGTGCAAACTGCCAGACGGACTCACACCCGCACGAGGCCCAGAGACGCGGGCGCCGGAGGACATTTTTCTACCAGGGGCTTGTCCGGATCCGAGGCGTTCTGTGGGGACCAAGCGGGTAGATGCCGCGACATCCCGCACCGGCCGAGACCGGGGCAACTGACCTGACGAGAGCATCGTAGACAGCCTGGTCGCCGTGGGGGTGGAATTTCCCCAGAACTTCTCCGACGACGCGAGCGCATTTGCGAAAACTCCCCGAGGGATGCAGGCGCAGTTGCTGAAGACACCCGCGAAAGAGCAAGGCACAACACAGGCGGGGAGCGCCAGCCACACGAGAGGATGCACATCGTAGAGACTGTGAAGACGAAGAAGGCGAGACGAGAACTTGCCGGCGCCCAGACGACAAGAGCAACGAGGCAGGCGAAAAAACTCCGAGTGGGACTGACGAAACCACCGAGGGCCTCGCGGCCGCCGCAGCGAAGGCGAAAGAACGCTGGCGACAGGAGACACCTGCGAGCGTGGGGAGGCGCGCGGCACTTCTAGCCTTTCGCGCATAGTGGGCTATGAGACGGAGAGACGGTCAAACTGCGAGGACTTCTCGCTCTCAACGGCAAAGCTGAACAGGATTCAAGCATCCGCATACACACCGCCGTCGACACCACCAGAGATGGCGAGGCGCTGGCGCAGAAGACCGGAGGAGAGAACGAGTGGAAGAGACCTCAGCCTCGCCGAGACCGGTGAACTGAACGGGTGGCAGGCGAGCACTGAGGAGCTCTTGGCCGTTTGCCCTTCGATGGCGTGTCTCACCTGCATGGCGTAGATCAGCCTGCGGTGCACAGGCTTGAGGCCATCTCGGACGTCCGGAAGTGCCCGCGACAGAATGGTGCTGTACGCGTAGCACAGAAAACTCTTTTCCAGCTCTTCTACGAACTGCGTATCGCGAAGGGAAGCCTTCGTCTCGGCGTCCAAGAGAGAGGAAGGCAGAGCCGGCAGGTAGCAGTCGCCCATGTCTCGCTGCTCCTGCCCCCCCCCAGGAGCCGAGTCTTGCTCGGCTGCAAGGTCAGAAGGCGAGGACGATGCGACAGTGGAAAAGAGCGGAGAAGACGAGTGCAACGGAGTAGACGGAAGCAGAGAGAAGAGAGAGAGGGGGGAGACGGGGGCGCGGGACAGTGGCGAAGACGCGAAAGGCGACGCAGAACCCGTGCGACGCAGGGAGGGCGCTGAGTGTGCAGCGCCGGAAAGCGGCAGCGAAAGCGCTCCCGCAACATCGTGGTGCGTCGCGTGTCTGTCACTCGTCACAGAATGCAGAGGTGTGGCTGCGTGGTTTACCGGCGCACCAGCGCGTGCGGCGCCTGCCTCTGTGCTGAAGTGCGACGGAAGCCCATAGGAAGAGACGCCCTGAGTCGCAGAGAAGACCGCACTTGCCCTCTCATACGCCCTCGAGTTTGCTTCCCATCTCGGCACGGAGAAAGTTTGATCGCTTGAGCGGTAGCCTCGAGGACTCAGGCTGCCTCGATGCCTGCTTAAGAGCAAAGATGAGGCGGACAAGGGCGCACGCCCTTCTCCGCAGAATGTTGGAGAAGAAGAAAGGCGAGACGGCGGTGCCGCACAAGCCGCCGAAGCGGAGCAAGGACCAAGGAAAGACGGGACGGGTCCAGACGCGGAGGGAGACGGGGAACGCGCCGCGAAGTGAGCAGGCGGAAGTGCGGCCGCCGAAGAGACGCCGTCAGGCAAGGTAGAGGAGAACTGAACAGGCGACGGGGGAGGAAAAGAGGATGGAATGGAGGACGGTTGAGAAGCATATCTGTGCGAGGAGATCGGAAGAGCACGAAGCGGCGAGTGGAACGGCTTGGAGTCCACGAGGGAGGAGAGCGGCGAGAGGAGAAAGAGGGAAAACAGAAAGGGAAGGCAGTGGGAGGCAGGCGAGAGAAGGAAAGATTGAGAATACGCGCGAGACACCCCCATCGGAGCTCTTAACCTGAGTACGGAGCCTGGGTCACACATACAACGGACTACCGCAGAACCGAGAGCGGACAGGACGCAGGAGACACAAGGCAGGTCTGCGACGCCAACTGGGGTTGAGTCGAACGCATGGCTGGAGAGGGGGGAACGGAAAAGGACTAGCAGCTCTCTCCTTGCCCGTGATGGCTACGCAACTTCACGGGACGCGGAACTCGTCGCGGAAGCGGGCGCCAATCGTGTGCGCGTTTTGGGCCCCGGTCTCTACTGCCTAGACTCGACCCAAGCTTTTCGTGGTCTGCGTCAGGTAGAAGGCGAGGAAACGCGAGACCCAGAGCGAACCCTCGCTGGACGGACATCCAAGGGATCTCTCGAGTGCCTTCCGCATTCGACTGCTACGAGCCTCCCAGCGTGCAGAAGCACATCTTGGTCACTTTTCCGCCCCCTCCCCCCCGTCCACTTTATGCTGTAAACAGCCACTAAACCCACAGTCTTGGGATTTTTTGCGGAGCAAACATCTGGAGATCACGCAGAAAAGAGGGCGAGGGGTGTCTTAAAGTATGGAAAATCGCAATTTTCTCTGACGGTGTGCTTCTCCTTCAGCTCGTCGGTGTCTTCGGCGGGCTATCTTCAGCCGCGACGGAGACACCAGCGACCTAGCTCGAGGGCCTAGAAGACAGCCAGAGGAAAAAATCACAGAGCCCTTCGTGAACGTCACGTCGCTATATTCACGAGGCTTCAAGCGATTTTCCTCGGTTGGAAAACACTGAACACTGCCACTTGGATTCTAGGTTTTCTCCTCAACTCTGAACCCTCCGAGAAAAGCTGGCGGCCGAAGCGGGGCTGGCGTGTGTACAGGCAGAGCGCCAGGCACGACGTGCGAAAGACGCCGCGGAACGAGAGCTGCCTGTTTCCATGCACTCCGAATTTGGAAAACACCAGCAGGTGGCGCTTCTTTGTATTTGCTTCTTGCTGCTCCGCTGTCTAGCTCCATGAGCCTGCCAAAGTCCGCGCCGCTTCTCACAGCACTAGTCGGGGGTTCGCCTGTATTTGCTGGGGAAACACCGGAGCCCCTTCAACTTGCACGTCTAGCTGATATCGACGACATGCTTGGTTGCTGAGATGCCTGATTCCTGTGACATTCCGAACATAGAACACCAGGATCGATCCGCGACGTCGCACTCGTGGCTCCAGGGTCTATTGGGCGGGGTCGCGTGCAAAAACACGGTCGATGCCCCGAAGAAGCCGCGGGTCTCGGTTGAAATTTGGGCTGCCGTGCCTCAGGTGGCCTTTCTTTGCAAAAAATGGTCGCTCAGAGCCTTGAATGTTGTCTGGGTGGAAGGGGGGGACTCTACGCCTGCGGTTACGATACGGTGAACAACTGTTCATCTACGGACTCATCATGGCGGGCGGCGCAGCAGACACCTGCCAACTAGGTCTTCCGATTCTACTGTGGTGGAACACTTCCAGGGTCCTTGTCTGCCTAATGTTTCCGGGACGTTGCTGGGCAAGTGCGAGGCTGCAATTCGAGATTCTCTGAGTCCCTGGAGCCTTGCGGCCGGCCCCGTGTCCGGTTCGGGTCAGCGGGCGGCGGATTTTGTCGCTTGGCAATTGCTCTGATTCGATTCTTCAGGAACGGGATCCTCGATTGCTTTAGAACGTGGACCTACTGCATGGAAAGGGCCAGGAATATGCAGTGGGAGGCGGTGCCGCCAAGTGAAACGCCGCTGTTGCTCTGTAGGGGAGTCGCTGGGACTTGAGATCGTGTTGCAAGCGTTTCCTGATCAGCCCTCCACGCTCACGAGCTGTTTGAGTGTTGAAGTACCGATGCATTTGATCGATTTGTGCAGACGCGGAGCGTTGGCTAGTGCCCTTTTACGAGTTACTACGTGCTCAAGCCCACTAGGAGCTGCTGGTTCAGTATCTGAGGACTCGCGTCATCCACACAACGCGAGGGATGGGGACTTTGCATGACCGCGTGGTTTATAGGATGATTGCCGGCATTCATTTCTGAGTCTTGCTGCTTGGCACCCTGACCCTATTCATGCGTTGACATAGAGCGGGCCTGCGCCTCTCCCCCTTCAGCTTCGAGGCGTACGTCCTCCGCGCTGGTTTCTCTTCTTGGTCTCTATACTGCGAATCTCGCTCACGTCACACTTGTTCCTCTGCCTAGGGAGGACGACAAGGACGGGAGAGGCGCTTTCGACAAAGATGCAACGGCCTCGCCTAGACCCTGACCACTCGCTGGAATGTATCCGTATCCCTCTTCGTCTATTAGGGCCCGGTATGCGAGGGCTTCCTCTCGAAGAAGTCACGTGGGCGCACCCACCCCCCACTTATCGCGCGGCGTTGCCCCCGTTGCACCGCAGGGATGCCATCTGCAAGCGAATTGGATAGCCGAATGTTTCACAAGGCTCTGTGCAAGGCAGACTCGCGGCGCAATCCTGTCTAACGTGCGCCTCTCTCGAAATTGAGATTAGGTCGTCCTTAGCACGTCAAACTTTGGCGCTTCTCACCTCGCGACTGATTCAGCCCCCGAGGGTGCTTAGTTGACTTGCTTGCAGCGGCGTGCCATCCTCAGTGTCCCTTGATTCACGTGCTTGTGCTACTCCATATTTCCGGCGAATGCCAGCTCGATACGCAATCTCACATGTACTGCCTTCTCTGTGAACTGGATCGCGCGTGGTGTTCACTCTGTGTGTGTGCGACCATCCGTTCGAATCCGCTTTACACGGCAGAGAAGCTTCGTCCCACGCACATTTTCGGAAAACGCTTGAAGCCGGGGAAAGGAGGTGGTATGTGTCTTCGACACCCCAGAATGCAGGAGAGCGTTCAGCGGCACAAGACGGGGCTGCAGGGCGAGTCAAAAGACACACAGCGAGCGCATGCATGGGGTCTCCTCCCCTAGCATTGCACGATGGCCCTCTGCCGCTGGGCGCGCTTTAGCCACAGGGATCGGTACACAAAAATGCTGTTCTTTGCCTAAGGGGGAGCGACGAAGGAAGGCTCGCTGCGTTCCACTCTGTCCCGCCAGCATCGTTTCGCGCCGTGCGGGGATCTCCCGGCGTGGAAACTTAGTCGCGGGGGAACGTACCCCAACGACGGGTGGAGACAGATGCATTTCCGCGCCCTCTGCTGGCATGGCTATGAGACTCCTTGCATATCTTTGATGGTCGTCGTTGACAGACCCGTGTGCAAGCTTTTTCAAAGTGAGGAAAGCCAACAGTCGGACTGAGACCCCGGCTCGGTCGTCGTTTCATGTCTCGCCCGCGAGTTGGGATATCCTCGCCCGGCGCACACCGCCAGTGATATCGTGGCAGTAGAACCAGGTGAATTCCTCTGTGTTTAAGCATATTTTATGTCATTTCGGGTTGATGGTGGCCGCGGTTGGCTCATCCGCTTTTTTGGTAGCTTTTCGAGGAACGAGCAAACGCTCACCCGCTAGCCGGTCTTCCCGCGGGCAGCTCCGGGGCTGCCTCTTCCGTTTCGTTTGAGAAGGTAAAGACACTCCTGGCGAGCGGAGCAAGGGCACCGGAGTTTTGTCCGCGTGTATCTCATTCCGGCCTGCCCCTGCTGCTTCTCCGCCCTGGGTCTTATCGGTGGGTTCTCTTGGGTCTCCCTTTTCTCTATTCATCGTCCCCCGAGGATGAACGTGCTAGGAACCGGGCATTCGTTCGTTCCAGACACCAGCAGGAGGAGGGTCGGCGGGCTGTCGGGCGACGCCTCCCCCCCGGGACCCACTCGCCACGGATGTCTCTGCTTGACACCGAGCTCCGCTGCTGCTCGCTCTGCGAGGCTCTCCGCGAGCTCCCCTCCGCCTCTCGACTGCGGCGGCGTGTCTGTGGCACCGCGCTGTGCCAGCGACGCGTCGGCGGAACTGCGAGACGTGAGCGAGAGGCTGCAGGACGGCGGCAGGCGCCCGTTGGCCGCCCGTCTCGGGAGTCCCGTCCGAAAGCCTTCTTTCTTCCCTGCATCGTCGTGGAGGACGAACAAGAGACACCTGTGGTCGGCTCTCCTCCTTTTTCTCCTGTGTTCATTCTTGGTTCGCTCCGTGTCCCCAAAGATGGCGAACAGATACTCGCAGCCTGCCCTCACTTCAGCCGAAGCGCTCGCGTCTGCCGCGCCGGATGCGCTCGACGATGATAGGCGCGAACGGCAAGACGCTCGGGACAAAGCGCCTGAGGAAAGTAACTCACCGCAGGGCGTGTTCGAGGGGGGCGAAGCAGCCGCGCGAGTCTCTCGTAAATCTCCCCGCGAATTTGCCGCCGATGCCGAGCTGTCGCGTTCTCGTGATGCCAGCAGCGGCAGGAACGACAACGATGAGTCAGCAGAGAACCAAGGGAACCTCGCCGCTCAAGCCTCGAGCCACGAGGACCCTGCTGCTGCCTTGTGTCGAGACTGGCGCACTCCGCATGCGTTCCTGAGCAAGGCTGCCACTGCGGAGTCGCTTCGCATTCCTCCGAAGCTGGATCTGACCGCCGCACTGATGCCGTTCTACTTCTACGGCCACGACAAGAGAGGCAACTACATTCTCGTGACCAAGGTGAGTTACAGAGACCCCACACCAGACGCTCCATTCCAGCTCTTGGCTGGGAAGTTTGCGTCTAAAGTCTATAGCCAATAGTCTCAACTTAGAAGCATAGCAGCTTATCGATTTGATGCGGTAAGAAGCAAACCTCGTGGCGGCAAGCACCCAGGATGCACCAGTGCGCCGCCAGTCTCGCCTACACGTCAACGCAAGGCTCTGCATTGACGTGTAGCGAGAAAGGCGATGCAGAGCCGCGCGCTCCAACATGCAAGGCGACTCGAGGGCGGCACCACAGGGCTGTCTGCCAGGCTGCCATGCGGCGCCGCTGGTGTGTTTGGGATCGGCATCTGTTTGCCAGCCAGCATGTTTGCTTTGCGCTTTGTGTTCCTCTCTCTCTTAGTTCTCCGACTTCAACGTTCCGATGATCCGCCGGCAGCTGAGTGACTTGGACATTCGCTCGTTTTTTCGTTTCAAGAACCTCGCGTGGTTCGGGCGCATCGCCCCCTCGCCTACTGCGTCATCGATCGTGGTGTCTGACGCGGCGGGGACCGACATCGCTCGCGTGGTTCTCCAAGGCGGCATTCTCGTGGCGAAGTCCTACGTGCAGGCGATGACGTCAACGATCCCCGACGTCGGCGTCCGCGTGTCGGAAATCCACATCATGAACGTGCCACGGGCCGCGGCATTCCTTTTGGGGATCGTGCGCGCGCTGTCGCCAAAGGAGATCCAGTTTTTCACCTACGCCAGCCGCCAGGAGTTTCTTGACAAAATGGGAGACGTCATCGGGCTCGAGAACCTGCCGACGCACTTTGGAGGTACTAACGCAGTACCCATTCACATCTCGGAGCTTGAGGCCTGCTTCGATGAATTCGTCAGGGAAGCGCGCGCGGCTGAAGTCGAGAGACGGCTCAAAGAGCTGGAGCGTCAGGAGGAGAAAGAGCGGCAAGAAATGGAAAGGCAGTTCCATTTCCTCTTTGACTAGCTCTGCAGTCACTTTTTCGAAGGGGGGAACGCACGGAGGGCGGCGGGAGTAAAGC
Source organism: Besnoitia besnoiti (assembly GCF_002563875.1). Classification (NCBI taxonomy): domain Eukaryota; phylum Apicomplexa; class Conoidasida; order Eucoccidiorida; family Sarcocystidae; genus Besnoitia; species Besnoitia besnoiti. The sequence continues at coordinate 3,215,969 of NC_042362.1, read as the reverse complement.
ACACACCAGCAGCGCGGACGAACGAAATTTCCTGATGCCCCGAAGCGGCTTCAATAAGCCAAGATATGCTGGAGAACAGTCTAGCACAAGGCTGCGCGTGGAAAGCGAGGCCGGCGTGACGGCTAGAGGAGAGTCTCCCGAAGCAACGCAGATGTCCTAAACTGCAGTGGCGATTTTAAGAGGCTCAACCGTCACGGCGACGCCTTAGTTCCAGAGGCACAGTTGCTTGAGGCGCGGCACACAGGCGGACGCGTATAGAGCGTTGTTGAACTCGTGCCTTGTAGGGCAAAAGGCCCGCGGGGAACGGCAGAGCAGATCGGCCCAGTGGTGATAGTTCAGCCGCGTTGCATATAAATGTGTATATCCACTCAGCGTGCAGAAATGACAGCGACACAAGCCGTGCAGAGGAACTGAGCCCCCAAGCGGGTGAGGGGCTGAAAAGGAGATTAATCAAGAAGCATGCAGCGATGGCTTGGTGTCAAATTCACTGCAGGAGCGCGTGTCACAATACTGAAGATGCGCTTGTATCATACCGTGGTTGCTGCGTAATTCAGATGCATTTTGTTCGTATGCAGCAAGCATCCAGGAAATGTCCCCACCTGGAGGAAACCAGGCTGCCTTCCGTCATTCTCGCCCCTGTTTTAGGTGGATTGTTGGTCCTCGTTGCGCCAGGCGCAAAGCCGTTTGGCAGTGTCTCGACTCCTTTTCAGCGCAGTAGACCAAGGGCGGCTCTGTCGTGGTTGAGCGACAGCTGCCGCTACGCGTGAAAACCATGGCTTATCGCACAGCGGATGACGTCTTTGTTTTCCCCTGCCGTTCCTGAAGCGCGATAGTGGGCACCCACCTTACCAGCAATAGCGGTAGTGGAGAACTGATATTTTGCTGAGCGACGCCAGCGGGGTGTAGAGAGTCGCGTGAACACCTTGCGATGCAGTACGGGAGCATGCATTTTAACAAGCCTGCTCGTACCAGTCGTGGAGTCACTACGCGGCGGGAGTCGGCTTCTGCCCGTGGCGCGCAACCACTTCAGAGCAGATCTGCGGGGTACGAGGAGGCCTCAGTCCAAACTACAAGAGAGTGGCGGTCGGATCGGGCTGCTTTCTAGGCTTCGCCTCGGACTGCATACACCGGCGCGGCTGAGGACTGTCTGTCTCCAGTGTCTCTCGTGTTTGTCTCTGCGTTTTAAGCACAGCCCACTGTCTAACTATGTCACTTAGTAGAGCGGGTTAGAGGGTATGCGAGCAACTGACTGCGGGCCCTTTGATAGATTGGGCGATAGTGGTGCATGGGGCTTACCCAGGGTGCGACCGACGGAAAGAAAAGGACAAACTGATGTGCGGTGCTACGAAACGGGCCCCTTTCCGCGCCACGGCCGACCACGGCGCACAAGGTTGCCTTCTCACTTTTACTTCAGCCACGAGCATCTCAGGCTTCCATTGATGCGGCGGGCCTGGGCTAGGCGCGTCCGGAGCCCAGTTTATAGTGTGCATGGCTCATACAGAAGGAGGTACGGTGGAAGTCCGGTAAAACCGTGGGCAGATCCGAGCCTCAACTCAAAGCTTTCCCCCTAGAAAGCTTGCAGAAAGCCACACCGCGTCACACAAGGAATGTTATCGTGCAAACATGGGAGACACCCAAGAAGGACTCCCCGTCGGTCGGAGGGAGGCTGCACATCGCAGTTCTCTGAGGTTCGATGAGCCGCGCCACTCGAGGACCGTTCAGAAGCGTTCTCCTAGAAAATGAAATCAAGGTGACTCGGTCAGAAAAAAGACGTGTGCATGCAGTGGACGTGTTTCCTCACCACAGGGAAGCGCAGGAGCTTAACGCACCAGGCTCTGGGGCGCCCGAAAAGAGACACCGCTTGCTGCCAGGGCGCAAAGTTCCTTCGGTCTGAACTTGTAGGTCACTGTGAGATACGCTTTTGGCCGCCGGAGAACCGCTTGTTGGGCATGAGGCGGTCTACAGCGTCTGCTATGTTGTATATGTGGTTTTTAATAAAGAGACATGCCTCTTTCATGTGAAATTTCTTCCCCGTGAACTCCTGGCAACGGTACTTGTAGCTTGGGCAGCGCGCGTCATACCGGCAGGCGGTCCTGGCTACTTTTCGCTGCCGGTTCCGTTATGTCTCCTCGGTTACGTCTCTTTTTGGGAATGGAGACGGAAGGTGCGCGCATGTATTCCCTTTGACATCTTTTCTGCAGTTGATACACAAAGGTCTTAACAACGGTGGTGTGGAGAACCAAGAGGTAGGTTCGGGAGGCTAGAATTCACGCGAGCGCGGACACAAGGTGCTACGTCTACGTGTCACGTGCCCTCTCCCTTGGCAGGCAGCTGCTCCCGCCCGTTCTGAATTACGCTTTTACTGCGGATGCATGGCCCCGCATAAACTTCCTGGTGCGCCGAGGACAGGTCACCAGAGGTAACGGCGCGTGCGATGCGCGTTACGGGTGTGTAGCTGCCCATAGATCATTGGGTTTAGCCCTCTGTTTTCGCGTTGCGTTTGGTCTCCGCCTCTCTCCCCAGCTGCTTTGCACAGATCTGGCCTTTTCTTTGGCGTGCCGATCCACGAGGATTGTGCATATTTTTTAGCAGCAAGCTTGCAGGCGAAACCCCTCTCTCAATCTCTTCTTCCCCGACTGCTTACTCCCCTGCGGGCACTTGGCTCACCTGAACAGCTTGCCGCGCCACCAACCGCGTGGATTCGTCTCAGGCGAGCCAGCTCTCGTGAACGCACCGCTGAGTCCGTGAGGACCCCAGCTGCAACCCTGGCGGAGGCGGTGCGTTTCGAACGTCTCGGCAGTCGCTGACAGGGAGAGGCGTGTTGGCTTTCAAAACGCGTGCGCTCGCTGCTTCGCCACGGACAGGAGGGCGCCCGACTTCACGGGCCGCCTAGCCCTGGTTTTACGTGTGTGTGCGTTCGCTGAGGAAAAAGATGGATATGCAGATGACCTTCTACTGGGGCTACCGCTCCACCATCCTCTTCAGGTACATCCCAATAACCAGGCTGCGGATCTGCTGCCTTCCCGCCTGTGCAGCCCCCTCCGGTGTCTGCTGCGAGCTGCACTGCACTGTTCCGCGGGTGTGCCTCGATGATCTCTCGTTCTTTGTTTGCAGCTGGTGGCAAACACACGACGCCGTGGACTTTTATTTGGCCGTCTGCGTGATTTTCGGCCTTTGCTTGGTGAGGTGAGGCGTCTACGGCTCGCTGCGCCTCGAGGCGACGAAGCTGCCGCCTCAGGGGGCCCGCTGACGCTGGTTCCCTCTGGAAGTCGCCATCCGCGACGGTTTTACGTAGAAGCCGGGCTCACCCACCCCCCTCCCCCCTCTGCCATGCATGCCTTTTCTCTGTGCGTCTGTTGCGTGCGTGTCTCACAGTGCGTGGCTGAAGCTGCAGTGCCACAAACTGGAAGAGCGGCGACGCCTTGCCCTCGTGTCTCCGCTGCCAGCGGCAGACCCTCTGCGCGAGCCGAGGCCTGCGTCGAGCTCCGCAGAGGACGCGCGCATCGCCTCCTCCTTTTCGGTTCCGCTGATCTGCTCAGACGACGGAGGCGCCAAGCGATGGAGCCAGGCACTGTCCGGATCGCGCTGTGCGGCGCCGCGGCTGAGCGCCGCTCTGCGAGTCGAGGGCGGAGAAGACGCTCGCGAGGCCAACGCGAAGCGCGCCTGCTGTGCGACTCAGCGAGGCGCCGAAGAGCGGACGGAAACGACTGGCTATGACGCGTGTGCTGAAGGACTTTGCGAGGCCGGCGCAGAGCCCGCTGCCGGAGGGCGCGCTCGAGACCACGGTGAGGCAACGCAGGCAGCCGAGGCAGCAGAGAGAGGCACCCAGGTCCCGTGGAGCCAGCTGCTGCAGGCTGGCGGACGCTTCAGCTGTCCGCCGTCTTTTGTGCCCTCGCGCCCTCGTGTGGAGGAGCGGAGGTATCGTGGCACGCCGCGAGGGAGATTCGTCGTGCGTTGCTCGCTGCACGATGGCTGAGAAACAGCGTTTATACTTTTCCCTTCTCGGCTTATCGCGGCCCGTGTGCGGACAGACACGCGCTGCCCTTCGAACAGAGGGCACGTTGGGGTTTTAGCAACACTTTGCGGGATTCGAGATGTGCGAGCGGCTCTCCTGCAGGACAGTCGGGCGCGGTTTTCGCGGTTTCTGTGGTGCCAGCAGCGCACAGTTTCACATGCAGAGCCAATTTGGTTGGCGCTTGCACCACGCCCTTGGGCGGTTTCTGCAGTGAAGTCCCGCTCACGGTTTAGGGTGTATGCGGGTGCTCACCGAATGGCGGTCACTCGTCCCCACTTGATGCGTTTTGGAGAGACCTCATAGACGCATGTGTTGTAGCGCCTGCGGGGATTCTGGTTTCAGGGACCTGCGCATCCGCGTGCGGATGCGGCCGGGAAGGCCCGGCGGCTCGAGACGCGCTGGAGCACTCCATAGGTTCAACTTTTAGTCCGCCGACAGAGGGCGGCGGGGCGCGCGGCCTCCGAGTCGAGAGAGCCTCGCACGCGTGGGCGAATGGCCTAACTGAGGGCGCCACGGAGACGCCTGCTGAGCGTGTTTCAAAGTTTGCAAAAACTGCACGCCGGCTTTTTTCCACATGGTAATCGTCGACTCATCAGCTTAGTAAACAGACTTCGTTCCAAGGACGACGCCTGCCGGATGCTAGTCTGGACGGAATGCTTAGAACTAATTCCTTACATTGGTGATAATGCATTTGGTAATGCACTTCTCTTCTGAAGTGCTATACATGTGAGCCGTTTGACAGCGGCAGCTTGTTGCGCCTTTCTTCGCCAGTCGACTCCGCCCGGCGGCCGCGTGGCTTAGGAGATTCTGAGGTTTCCCTGTGTGCTGTTCAGGCTCTTCGCGTGCGCGATCGCGGCCATCGACTGGAGTCTGATGCTCGTCTGCATGACCTTCAACGCGGGGCTTTTTCTGACTGTAGTCGCCGGGGTCGCTGCCGGCCGGACAGTCATAAACAGTCGGATGCGCAATTTGTGGGCGCGTCCTTGGCAGGAACTCCTTTGCTCCCACGACCACTCGTGAATGAGAGACACGAGTGCCTCCTCGCGGGAGGGCGCGCTGTGAGTGGGTGAAGCCTGGAACCGCCGCTGCGATCACCACGGGATCTCGGACTCGCCCGCCGTCCCCAGCCCGGCAGCAGTAGGCAGATCAGGACCCACAAGATACGCACTTCCTCTGAAGTGCATATCCGCAGCAAACGCGTGCTTCTCCGATTCGGTGTTTCTCATCATCACACACCGTGGGCGCGGGAGACCGATTCGGCTTATCAGAGGCCAAAAGGGGTCTGCCGTTCCGACCAAGTCAGCCACGCTCCCAGCTGGGATAACGCTGTCTGAGTGTCCGGCGATCCGTTACAATGTCGTCCACGTTGAGAACGGGATATGCGTAGGAACTACTTCCACCGCGCTTGCGCATGCTCGCTAGCTGCGGTGTTTTTGTGGCATCAGATAAGCGCCCGGGCAACTTGTTGAGGCGATGTGCGCGCCTTTGCTTAGCTATTGTGCTTTGTTTCGTAACGTTCAGCGATGCTGCCTCGGTTCAAAACTGTGCTGTCTCCGAGAATCGGTTGTCCAAAATGAAGAAAAGACGCGGTGTCGGGCTGCAGAGGCGACCGGGAGGCGGTGAACGGTCGTTCACCGCCTCCCGGCGGGCGGAGGCCCCTGTGTGTTTCGCGATGCAGTGCGGCGAAATTTTTTCTTTTTTGTATAGACGCCGAGCGTCAGAAGTATATGGGAACGCTAAAGTGAATTCTGTAATCACTTGGAGTGCACAGGTTACTGCAAGTAAGAAACCAAAGTGAGACGTGCAGTGAGTCACTATGACGCACTAGGTAATGCGGGCGAGTCCGCATACGCGCGGCAATTGAGGCTTCTCTATTCACACCGGAATTAGCCGGACTCCACGGTAGACCGACTGCGTCTACCGCGCAGCTCCCGGCCGAAACGTGGACATAATTAATCCTTGTACGGTGTGTACCTACTTGACTCCTCAGTTTAAGTTAAGGAGTTCTTCGTTTACAGCGTGTACCGTTACTTTCAGGAGCATGTGCACCATCGACGCGTACATGCGCAAACCCGCAACTGCAGCTGGGGCAGGTTGTTCACGACACAGAAAATCGGACAGAATCTGCCGCACACAAGTTAGCTGCCACGCAGTCCTGGGCGCCAAAGGGCAATCCGCCGCATGCGTTGGAAGAAATACCTCGGCACCTGTGAATCGCACGCGATGCACAGCGCGGCGTTCACCTTTAGGCTGACCGAGCGAGCACGATTTCTCGTTTTGCTCCAAAGCGGCTGCCTTTTCACAAGATCCACCAGCGGCCCCGTGACTCCTATGACTTCAGACGAGTCATCGCATTGTGCGTCCGACGCTCTCAAGGAGCAGCGTGGGACTTGGCTGTGCACTGAAGGCACGGTCCCGCTTTAAAGCCTTCCGCTGACGAAGCGCCGTTTAGCCGTCTGTGTAAAGTGAGTGTCAGGCTGTCTCCCAGCGAGGAATCCCGCACTGACACCGTGAAAAAAATCCGACCGTCGCTGCGCGACACCAAACATCCACTAGGTGACGGAGGGAAGGACGACGCATACTTCTGAGCGAAGAAGGCAGATAACGCAACAACAAACCGGCAACAACTGTCATCCCCATCAAGTATGGCTGTTTAGCATGTCAACGCCGCATGTCACGCTGCGCTGGATGGAGACCTTGCACTCTCCATCTCTCCGGAGACAGCTGGAAGCAGACCGACCAGAATTCAGCTGAATGTTCAAGGCACGGTAGGCGCTAAATGTTGCTACCGTGAACTCTGAACCGGTTGAAGGCTACTCGACGCGTGTCCCTCGGTTTAGAGATGAGACTTACTCTCGACATATCCGAGGAGCCACTTAAGGTCGATCAGCAGATACTTGACTGCCTTGCTCCACCGTTCGTCCTGACTCAGCTGCAGCCGAACCGAAAGGCCCCCGACTCGGTCGCCTGCACGAACCGAGACAGAAGAAGAAAGAAAATCTAAGCAGCGGCAGCCATGAGATTCTAGACGCAGAGGGCGACGAGGCGGCCGGTTGCCGAGATCTGAGACACAGCGGAACCGACTCATAGGCATGCCTCAAGACGAAACGTGCGCTAACGAGAGTAGCCTTGAACGGCTGCCGCTTTGTGGAACCGCCATCCGACAGCCGGAAAGCGCAGACCTCCGACAAGACGCGTTACAAAACAGTTTCGGTCGTTCACAATCAGTGCTCATGAAGCTAGGGCATCGTGACCGACTTCGACGCCACGGAGCTGGCTGCTGTCCGCGCACGTACCGTCGATGGCGAACGGAAGTTCAGGCGGCTCCAGTGGCGTCTGGAGGTCGGGCGATGCGTACGGAGGCCACGGCTGACGGGCGAAATGCACTAGAGCTTCATACAGCTGAACGCGTCCGCGCGGCAGGCACAGCGAAAACTGAGTTCAGAACCACTGAAACAGCTGAAGCAGCCACCTCCACCAGAAGGCGAGAGCCCGCAAGGCCTCTGCGACGCGACGAAATGCCCAAGGTCGTTCGCTGATGCGACTGAGAGTGCAACACTTGTTATAGCCGCCGAAACTGCCTCAAACTCCACGCACTGCACTACAAAGAAGCAACACCCATCCCACCTCAACACCAGCTGGCGGGCTCGCCGGGCCCCGCGCCCGATCACAATTAGAGCCTTTTGACACACCCATTTGTCAGCCGCGTAGGCTCTGTAGAAGACTTTCACCCGTCCGTAGAGCCTCTTGCTCTTCGAGGACTCATCAAAAGACGCGAGAAGCGTAACACGAGAGGTGCTGGCGGCAGTTAACCACGAGCGACCCGCGCGCTCTCCTCGTGGTATCCTCACGTCCTCTGCATTTTCACGCGTCGTGTCTCACCTCCTGTACGCATTCTAAGAAGGCGGCAGTGGCCGCGTCAAACCGCCGATTGCTGTAGAAGAACCGGCTGAGACCGGTCTCACTCGTGCCCCCTTGCAGCGGCAAAACTGTGTCGTCTTTCCTCCTGCGATCCAGACACGCGACACAGAGAGGGAATTCAGGGCGAGCCGGCAAGCAACCAGATGCATGCGCGCGGCACAAAGACACGCCCAAGCGTGCGGAGTCAAAAAAACATACGAATCACTTCTCCCCTACAGTAGCGGATGCTCATCAAGCGGCACTCCCCCCGAGTAGCGCCCTGAGCTCTCGCCCGCCGCTGTTCCTAGGCGCTCCTCTTCAGCACGGCAAAGCGAAGTCGACCAGACAGATCTGTTTTGGAGTAAGCAGGCCACGCGCACGCGGTCTCACGGCTAGCTCCCGCACCGACGTGGCAACCCCCCGGTGCAGCGCTTCACGAGACTCCCTCAGCACGCTCTCGAACACAGTGTTGATCCTCGCAGCCGTCAGCCGGAAGACGACACCGGCGACGACTCGCGGAGAAGCCTTACCTGATTAAACAGGAATAAGGGCCGCGCGGCAGCAGCCGGTAGTGCGTAGGGTGGACGTAGACTTTCCGAAAAAGGACGTCGAGAAGAAGACACATGTGACCCCAGCCGGTGTTGATTTCGGTCCAGCTGGGACCTGCGGGAGACGCCAGCCGCCCTGCGGAACGGCAGCCATGAGAAGACGCACACACGCGCGGCCAACTCCCGTCGACGAATGGGGAACGCCTCATCCGCGAGGAACCCCTGCCGCTGGGAAGTGCCACTCTGGTACGATATGAAGCGGAGTCTCAAACCCACCCACTCGACGCCACGGCGAACGGGCCTGCAGTGACGCCGCAAAGAAGGATGCAGCGGCTTGCGGGTCCCGTGGCCCTGGAGCCAAGAGAGAGACAAAAGGCCTCACCGACTCGGCAGGAGTTGATGGATGGAAGCGCGCCGTCTGTCCAGATGTGGAAGGCGTCGTTCATCACGTTCAGCTGCTTCAGCCTCCGCACTTGACTCCTCACGTAGTCGCGTTCGCGCAGCATCGCTGCGGTCGCCTGCGCAGCGGCGGCGAAAACAGCAGACAACGAATGCGGAAGCGGATCGCCAGAGACGCGTCGCGCGGAGTCGAATTCGTGCAGCGGCATGCAAGCCACTCCCGCGATCCCAAAAAGCGGGAAAAAGCACACACCACATTTCGTCCCCCCCCCTCCCCCCCCCCGAAAAACTCGCAGGTGAGTCGCCCGAGCCGCGGCCGTGGCGCATCTGAACTACCGGCACTACGCACTGCGGACTCTGTGGTGTCCTTCTCACCTCTTCTTGCTGAGCAACCTGATCCTGTTGCGCGGACGACTGAAACCAGAGCTGGAGCTGCAGGAGCTCGAGCGTGGCAATCTCCTCGAGAAGCTGTTCCTCTGCTTCTTCTCCTTCTTCGAACTCCTCGTGAGCTTTCATAACAGCTGCAGCGAGCTGCGCGTGCGACAGCTCCTCGTTCGCAGCCGCCGCGCGTTCAGCCTCTCCATTCCTGTCGGGCGCGCTCCGGCTGGCGACCGTACCAGAGGGCATCAGCGAGTCGCCTTCGCGGCTCGCAGATGGGCCTTGCGCAGGCTGCTCCGCGCCGCTCTGCGTCTCTGTCTCCGTCGCCCCCAGCGGCGCACCCCTTGGAGTCTTTATTTCGTCTCGCTGGGCCGCGTCGTCGCCGTCTCCCCCCTCTGCTCTGTTCGCTGTCTCTCCGTCTCTCCGCTGCCTCGCGGCCTCCTGGCGCCGGTGCTTCTTCAGTCTGCGGAGCGCGCGCGAGTACTGGCACAGCAGGGCGCGCTCTTCCTCGAGTTGCTGCTCGAGCTGACCAACTGTCACCGCGAGGCACTTGGCGCAAAGTGCAGCGTCATCGAGGACGAGCTGCGTCCAGCCTTCGCCCGCCAGGAGACTCTCCACAAACTGCTGCCGAGGCGCGTCCTGGGGCAACGGCGCAGACCGCTCACTGAGCGACCCCGCCGGCCAGCTCGATGAGGAGGAGGAGCCTGGCGACGCCTCCAATGGACGCAACTTCCCAGATGCCGCGGGCGATGAAGCGGCACCCTCCTCTTCGGGGAGCGCCGAGGACGGAGCTTGAGTTCCCGGCAGAGGCGAAAGAAGAACGAACGAATCCTGCAGTGAAGGCGAGCCCGCGGCCTCAGCGACCGGAGCGCATGCGGGCGGCAGGGCAGCCCCGAGGGGCCCCCCTTCCCCCAGGTCGGAGAGGCGGATGTGCGGAGTGCCGCTTGGCTGGCGCGTGCGCGCGCCGTCGCCTTGAGTGAAACGCGGGTGCTCTATCTCCTCTGCATCCAGCACTGACTGCAGGCCAAAGGTAGTGCGACATAAATCGCTTCCAGATGCCCCAGACGCAGCGGCAGAGGAGGGGACGTCGGGCGTGGAGCCGGCAGCGTCGCCTGCCTGCAGGCCCGCGGCCTGAGTGGACGGGGGGGATGAGCCGCGAATCCTGCGCGAAGCTCCCGCAGCCACCTCCTCGAGTACTTCCGCGGGGAGCAAGCACGCAGGCGGAGCGGAATCGTGGACAAACACCAGAGGCGCCGCGCAGTCGACGCAGCGATGCACTGTGTTGGTCGCCATTCTCCTTGACGTGGTCGGCAGTAGGGGTGAGAGAGCGCTGCCACGAAGACGTGGCTGAAAGAGCTGAGTAAGCAGGCGTTTAGCGGCGCATGCGGGCAGGAAGAAAAGAGGAAAAGGATGGGCGTGAGAGGAAAGGAGATGCCAAAGTCGAGCCGAAGCCTTGCGGTACTACCACGTACGAGACGCACAAGCACGACTCTGTGTCGTGAGGGCTTGCGCCTGGGGCCTCCCTACAACACCACGCCCCCCCTCCAACGGAGAGAAGCCCAGTGCGCCTGCACAGAAGACTCGGAAGCATTTACCAGGGGCAACTGAGGCGGGAACCAGCACTTCTTTCACGCAATTCTTTCGGCGAAACATGCGATGTTGGAGAGCAGCGAGGATTCCCGAACGCGCGTCATTGCTTCACAGCGACTCCTCCTCCACGCGGCTCTACCACGCTCCACGCAGTTCTTCTCATCTTACAAGGGTGGGGTTCCGTATTTGTCGGTTTCAAGGTAAGGGCGTCGCTCGCCCTCACTGTTCCTTGGTGCGGAAGGCACCAGATCTTAGGTGTACAGGGCGGCAGTCCTTCGCGGAACGCGAGTGGAAAAAGGGGAGCCTGGCATCTCAGAACAAGAGGCCTGAGTTATCAGGAAAGAAAACCACCTCTCAGGTTGCTCCG